>NC_136489.1:121052269-121127269 GCF_053919585.1 Euprymna scolopes | reverse complement strand
ATAAACTGGCATTGTCCCTGTTTTTAACTGACTAATTTAATATCCAGTTATTTCTAAAAGAATGGACAATCGTTCTTTTTCTGACATAAATAATATTTAGTTATTTCTAAAAGAATTAACAATCGACTGCATTCCTAGGATTTCAATTATCCATTATCTTTTAACACTTGCCTACAAGGTTCGATTCTAGCCTTTTCCTAATATCATTTTCACTTATGTAGTCTGCCTTCTTACTTACATGAGAAGAGGACAGACAGTTCTTCTTATGTAACATTTGGGGCCTATTAGATTGGTGACTTATTTTTTGACCCTGTCTAAGAGGGAGAGACTAGTGGTAGATGCATCAGCACAGATGTGACAACAATACTTCCTGCATTAGCAGATGGTGACTTTGTAGATGATATAAAATATTTTGTGGTGTGAATAATTTTCCAGCACGATAAGGCAAGCTCACCTTCACAGCAGCCTTAGCAATGTCCTCAATGTGTTTTTCAATTCATGTTGTCTGTGAATGTTAAGCCAAGGAGTTTGAATGGCAAGCTCTCAGATCGATTGTTATTAATTATTGCAGTCGCTGGTAAAGAAGTTTTCTTGTAATTGATAAAGGAAAGAAGCTTAGTCTTAGTAGCATTAAATGTTACCATCCATTTATGCCCTCCCCCTCCCTCATTCTACTACAGACTGGAGGTCATTTTCTAAGGATTCAGCCATTGCCTTCGTTGTACCCTCATGTCTATTATTTAAATTAAATAATAATAAATCTAACCATCAAGCAGAAGATTAGAATAAAAACAGTAGAGAATATCACCACAAATACTTATACTATTCACCCATAGCTGGAGAGAAAAAAATGTAGAGAAGGAGATTAAAGCAGTAAGATTTTTCATTTTTTCTTTTTCTTTATTTACATTTAAACTAAAGTTTTCACAAATTTAAAGAGTCTAAGCCGAGTTCAGTGAGTGACTCAATGGGTCACATTTTTCTAGCATATCTTCATCTTTTTATTCCATTTCAATGCAAATCTGAAATATTTGAATTTTCCAGTGAAAGGTTGTGCCCATATTGTGATCGTAAACCCACTTTAGCATACTCCAAAGAAACTGAAATTTGGGGAAAGTTTATTAATTGTTGTTTTAATAACTTTTAGTTAGGATGTTATTAGCCATAGGTATCAGTGACTGAGAAGGCTTCTTGTAATTGTTAAAGGAAACAAGCTTAGTCTTAGTAGCATTGAATGTTACTATTCATTTACGGCCTCATTTCACTTCAGACTCGAAGTTGTTTTCTAAGCTTTTAACCATTTCTTTCTATGTGCGTACATTCATTTTACAAATAAGATGCAATACATATTGACACTGTTGCGGAGTGATAACATTATGACAATAATATATTAAATCTGGAAAGACTATAATTATGTTGTCTTTGTAATTCCTATTTAATCATGTTATATAATATAAAGACATAATTTATTTCCTCACTGAACTATGCAAACAAGTGCATCTTCAACACCCAGGTAAATGGTACACACACAAATTTGCAGCAGCAGTACTTGAAAAGAAAATCACAAAATATTAAAACTTTTTACAATCTGAGAACTCAAGTTTTCAAATGAGCAATCACATCAAATAACTTTCAACCAATTATGAATGTTTACATGTATAAATAGCTTTTTGTTTGTAAAACATGTTTTATATTTTTTTTATTAAACGTTCATTACAATTTAACTGTTAGCGTGGATCTTTGCACATTTTCTATGATGCAACAAATGCCCACACCTTATCGAAGCTACAGTATACTCTGCTACACGTTGAATATAAATGTATATTTTTACATGCATAAAGTTACGCATGTATACAAATTTATTATGACTATGTTAAGTAAATAACGAAATTAATTAATTCATTACAATTTAATTGTCGGCATGGATCTTTGCACATTTTCTATGATGCAACAAATGTCCACACCTTATCGAAGCTACAGTGTACTCTGCTACACGTTGAATATAAATGTATATTTCTACATATATAACGTTACGTATGTATATATATTTATTATGACTATGTGAAGTAATCTACAAAATTAATTAATAACAATTTAAATGTCAGCATGGATCTTTTCATATGTTCTAGGATGCAACATCTTTTACAGCCTGTCTAAGCAACAGCCAAAGTTGCTACATATTGATAAGAAAAGTTATTTTAGAAGAAAACTCCAAATGGATAGTGCCACTGAGAATTAGGAAATGATAACAATCAATTGGATAACAAAGAAATAACAAGGATTTTGGAAGTAAGCTATATATATAGAAATAAGATTATAGTTACATGAGCTTCTATATATACCATAAAATTGAATTTTTCTCGCTCTGGCATTGATATTAAAAGCTCACTTTTTCTATTTAAAAAGTATTAAAACGAACCTCTTAAAATACTCACTTATGGAAATGCGGGCGACTTCATTAAAGTTAACTAATTTTCATATTCCTTTGAAAAACAAGCATGAAATTATCATTAACTTTCATGGTTTTTATTAGATAATTGGTTTCATTTAACTATTATGCTTAATATTTTATGCATAGTTTCTACATTCTGCACAATTGCGTAGAATTTAAGATGAAAACGTTTTAGCACACGGATATATATATATATTATATTATATTATATTATGTCTATATATTTATAAAAGTGAACGTATCTGTATGTCTGTCTGTGTATCTGTGTGTATGTGTGTCTGTGTGTGTACATTTCCCTACGCAATAACTCTGTCAATTTTAAGTCTACAGACTCAAACTTTGATATACAGGGTACTGAGATTTGGAAAAATCGATGTGATTGGTTTTCGGCCAGACATTTGGCGATTAAGGGGCCAATTTAAACGATTTGACGTTTGAGAACTCTATCAAACTCCTCCGACAATTTTCGGTCTAAACACTTGAAATTTAAGATATAGGTTCATTGGAAATGGATTTACATTAATAACTTAAGTTGATCCAAAACAATAAATTTTAAGGGGTCATAATAGGAGTCAAATTTTAAAAAATTGACCACTTTTTTTGTCAACATACATCTCCAAATACCCGGGCAACGCCGGACACCCATGCTAGTATGTATATATATATATATATATAGGATGACCCCCACCCCACCCGAAACAAATCAGGACCCATATGTTTTGACTGAAATGTATAAATTTAATTCTAGTCTTTTCTTTTTTTTCAGGATATGAAGTAGTTTCTGTGCATGAAAAGTTAGAACTATAGTTTTGTCCTGGTCTGCTAAGGAGAAGACATTTTGTGTGATAGCCTATTTTGCCAACAAATCATACATAGCAAATTTTAGAAGAGAGTTTCGGTGTCAAAATGCTTCATCAAAAAGCAGGATTTTTGACTGGTTGATTAAGTTTAGAGAGCCTGGTATTATGGAAAATTTGAACTCTAAAGGCATCCCGGACACTCATTCCGATCAGAAAGTCAGTGCTGGGACAGAAAGAAACATCAATGAAATCGCCTGGATTGCGTAGTAAAAAAAAGGAAATAAAAATGGGGATCTCTCGAGAGTCTTTGGAGCGTGTTCCTAAATTAGATTTTCATTACCAGATCCAAATAAAACAAAAACTTGACAGAAGCTGACATGGAAAAACGTGTCACAATGTCTGAATGGTTTTGTGATATAATCGAAGACAATCCAGACTTTTTGGATCATGTTTGGCTCTCTGTCAGGACATGTCAATAACAAAAATAATATTTACTGGGGTACAGCACCTCTGGAGGAAGTCTTATTGAGACTTACACTGAGCAAAGTGCATAGCATGGGTAGCCATTTCTAAACATGGAAGACGAAAATGACGTTATGCAGCAGTGCTGAGTATCATTCGGACGTCGCAGAGAAGCTGATCGAGATGAGCAATGGTTCTAACAAGAAAGGAGCGATACCCTGCACATCAAATTACTCACTTGACTGGTTGAGAGAACCATTTCAGGAAAGGCTGATCAACATGATGTGTGACATCAGGTGGGCCCCTCATGGGTTCTGTTTTATTTGTTTGTTTTTTTATTTTGTGCCACTCTGTATATAAAAAAAGTAACCTTGTCGGTGTGTGTGAAAAGTTTTTACCAAACTCCTCTCTGCATATCTGATCTACAAATTTGATATATATATAAGGTATTTGGACCTATAACATACTTCCGATCAGGTTTTTAGCCGGCAATAATTGATTGCTGCTAAGGGATTAAAATTGAAAACAAAACAGTAAAATTTGGCAGGGTAAGTCAACTTTACGCATACGCAAAATTGAACATTCATAGCTCAAAGTCACTTAATTTGTAATCGTTTGTATCCATCGATTGGTAGCCCAGACTGTAACGAGGCTGGAGCGATAAATAACAACCAAGGCTGGAGTGCGGAATGTTATAGTTTCAAGTTGCGTGGATGGTACGCAAGCCATGTTTCTTTTAAAATTATTACTATATACTGGATAATAATCTGTATATTAATAGGATAGGGTGTGTGTTATTTTGTGTGTCACGTTTACATCCGAGTGACTGTCGTTTAATTGTTATTGACTTCCATTTCTTTTATTAAATACTTTTACCAAGAATTCTTCATAGGTTTGGTTTAATTTATAGCTGATTGCGCTGACATCATTTATTTTTTTTATAAATAATTTTATCAAGAATTTTTCACAAGTTTTGGTTTCAGCTTCGATTATAGCTGATGGCACTTAAGTTATCTACTTTTTTTATAAATAATTTTATCAAGATTTCTTCATAAGTTTTGGTTTCCATTATGGCTGAAGGAATTCAAGTTATACACAGACTGACCCCCCCCAAAAAAAAACGGGCACCGAGTACACTTTATTTGATATCTCAATTATTTATTCACTGATGGCCCTTATTTTACAGGGCATGGCAGAATCAACAACCGTGAGTACAGCAAGACCCCAGACAAAGAATACACTGTGTTAAATTTTACTACAAGTCCGGCATGTTTAAGAAAACCTAGGACAGTTTCATGCATCAGTTCGAATATGAAAAGGCTCCATCCAAAAGCAGAATTCAGAACTGGGTGGACCACTTCGAGAAGTATGGGACCGTGGAGAACCTCAACGCTGCCAGAGAGAACCGTCCAAGCCACTCGGGACGTCCCAAGAAGCGAACAGCCGAGCTGGTCGGAAGAGTGAGAGAGTCTCTCCAGCAGAGTCCGAAACGCTCTGTGCGTAAGCGAAGTCAGTCCCTCGGTATGTTTCGTGAGACTTGCTGGAGAATGCTGCTGAACGATATCACGACTTACCCATACAGAATACAGACGCTGCAGACACTTACAGCCTCAGACAAGAAGCAGAATAGGGCTATGGCAGTCAAGATGCTCGAGAAGATCGAGGAGACACCAAGTTTCCTTAACCTCCTTTGGACCTCAGATGAAGCCCACTTCCATCTTGATGGAAAAGCGAACTCCAACACAAATGTCTTCTGGGGGTCCTCCAGACTCAATGAAGTAGCCACCAAGCCCCTGCACTCTCCTAAGTGCATGGTGTGGACTTCAACTTCGGCCAGAGGTATCATCGGACGAATCTACATCAAAGAATCTGGCGCAGCAGTGACAGTCACCAAGGAGCGGTATGTGGAGGTCTTCAAAACCTTCAAGAGTGAGCTCCAGACCATCTACCCGTCGCTCATAAGCAAGTTCTGGTTCCAGCAGGACGGAGCAAGTTATTACACCTCAAACCTGTTCCGAGATTGGCTGAAAGAGAACTTTGGAGGCCGAGTGATCAGTCTCAAGACTGATTTTGAGTGGACACCCCATAGCCCCCCAGATTTTTTTCTTTAGGGCTATCTTAAGGACAGAGTCTACGCAGGGAAGCCTAGAACCATAACGGAACTCAAGGAAGCCATCAGGGAGGAGATGAGAGCCATTACCAATTCGGTCTGTAAGAACGTCATGGACAACTTCATGTGGCGCCTCAAGAAATGCACAGAGCTAAATGGAGGCCATCTAGAACATATGCTTTAGAACGGAGAAAAAAGACCAAAGACTCTAGCGTTTTGATGTAATGTTTTAGATATAGTAAACTAGTTTTGACCAAAGTTTCATTTCATTCGGACGAAACACTAAGAAACGGGACCTAATTAGAGTTTGAGCCCGTTTTTTTAGGGTCAGCCTATATATATATATATATATATATATATATATATATATATATATATATTTCATAAGTTTTGGTTTCAGTTTCGACTCAAGCTGATGAACCCATGTCATATAGATATATTTTTTATTCTTGAAATCGCAACTTTATAATATATAAAAATCAATTGAACATTCACACTATAATAATATATATGAAATCTACATTTAAGCGTACTTTACGACTGGGCTAAGCTGTGCATCCCTGCTAGTTAGATAAATACGTTTGCAGTTTTTACCAAAAAGCTACAATAATATCAAAGCGTCTCCATTTACGCTGAACAACATCATATATTGATGTCAACATCAATATATTACATATGAATGAATCCCCTGTGGAATTTCTACAGGTCCCATTAGTTATTATATGTTATATTATAACTCTGATGTAAAAACCTTCGATTTACTGTATGCTCTGTCTTGTGGCGACCATTGCACCGGCAAGGATCAACAATAGTGCTAAATAATGTGGTTGGTTTTACATAAAGCCTTCACCACTATAAATCATCAGAATGCCAACATCAATATATTACATATGAATGAGTCCTCTGTGGAATTTCCACAGGTCCCGCTAGTCAATAGAGAATTAGCTATAATAAAAAAGAAACCTGCATGAACTGAAGTATAATATTTATGTATATTTTACGATCAGACAAGGCCGGGCGACCTGCTAGTATATTATGATAAAGTTGCGTTTCTGTTTGTTCACAATTTTATTAATGTATGCAAAAGATTCAATGTTTCACGAATTAATTTTCATACATTTTTATCCCCTCATCATTTTTATACATATCATTTATTCAAAGCAAATCTACATTATAGAAGTCATCGAATTTACATATTACATTAAAGAAAATCCATTTAGTAATTAGTTCTATGTTGTTTATGGTTCATACTAATCGAATTATTTTATATTATTTAACTGGATTCATTATTGAGATGAGTATTTTTATTAATTTATTTATTGCTGACTATTATCCTCATCTTTCTTAGTTGTTGTTTAACGACGTTTCAGCCAACTATTCCTCTGGCCTTTGTCAGGTGGTAACCGCGACGGGATAGGAACTCCAAATCGCCTAACTGCATTCTAAGCAATTACTGCCATCCATAGTTGTTGTCGTCCCACACCCTTTTTGGCCAAATAAGCCTGTGGGCGGCTTTGGGTAGGATTGAAACCGCTATCTTCAGACAATTCTCACCTGAAGTCGTAGAGATTCAACGTCTCTATCGACTACGCCACGGGTCCCGAAGATAGCGGTTTCAAGCCTACCCAAAGTTGGCCACAGGCTTACTTGACCAAAAACGTGGTAGAACGACAAAAACTGGAGTTTCCATGGTCGCCATTGATTTTGTCTTTTATTAAAAACAAAATTGACCAAGGGATTTTTTAAAACCTGTTTTTAATCTTCCTTGCCAAGATTTGTCTTAATAACACCAGAAATATTAAAACAACTGTCTATCTCTCTAAACATTTTCCCACGTCAGGGGCTATTCTACTATCATATCATGTATGGAATAATGTTATCATATAAAGGCTGGTGGATCGGCTCCAAGTTATTATTTTCGATTAAACGCATTATGTAGAAGGCAGTACAATGTAGAGGTGTAATAGAAAGACACAAACTGAAGCAGATGAAGAATAGTTTTATCTTTACAAATTACAAATACATGTGCATATATTTATACATTTCATACACACATTTTATTGTACCGTGATTACCTGTGTCAGACGGTCTGATGGAATATCCGTGTTCTATGATATTTCGAGAAAGATCTCTTCGTCAGATATGTGTTTGACTTTGGTTGTAATTTTTATAGTTATTTTTTTTCTTTTGGGAGATTCTGTACTTTAAAGTGATACACATTATCGTTATTTTCATGGAACGTAAATCGCTGATTCTCCTTGAAAGATATTTACGTCATGAATTCGTATGTTCTCTTCTTTTCCCCCATGTCTTTAATTTCCATAAGCGTAGTTTCTTTCCAAAAACTCCTGAACATATAAACACGGGATTGCTTTTCCTGGTGTTTTTGATATGCGCTATCAACAAATAATTAAAGGTTGGAAGGAAAGGAGAAAATGGATAGAAAGAGAGTGAGAAAAGTGAGAAAGAAAAGGAAGAAATGGAATATTCAAATTTATTTGCAAAAGTGGGGGAGGAAGTTATAAGTAATATTTAACTTAGCCTGTAGGAACAAGGTGTAGTATCCGTTCTGATCCTACATTTCACCTTTCTGCCCGCGATCAGCGGAGGAGAAATGTTTCATCAGTTTGTTTGGTTATTTCTTTTTGTGATTTTCTTAGGTGCTTCGACATGAATCGCTTGATCGTTCATATTGTCGGATTTCAGTACATTTCGAAACCGATTTCTGAAAGTGTATTTATGCGAGTAATCTACACTTCCGTTATTGATTGTTCCGATTCCTGTCGCTGAGAACATCCCTCCTGATCCTGTATTTGTTTCTTCTGCTGTTTGTGGTTGAGCTTCCGGTATACCATTTTCCACCCTACTTCTTTTGCTAGCAGGAGTACTATCACTAGTACCACTAGTGCCTCGAGATCTTTTAGTTTTCCTGAAGTAGTTATCCAGTCCGAGTAATTGTTTGGTTCGTATTGCTCCTGCGGCGAGTTTTTTTTTTTTTTTTTTTTTTTTTTTACATGGAGTTCACCACTTATTAAGGTCCAATGGCCACTCAGGGATAGGGGTTATTGTGTGTACAGTAATCAAAGGGATAGTGTAGCAATAGTATTGGAGAATTGGTAACGTGTCATTACTTGGGGGGGCGGTTCATCAGGAATTTGTTTGTGTTGGACTTTAAGACATCCAGGTTGAAGTCAGGAGGGAAACAGGCAAGCGGAACAGAGTTCCACAGGCGTGCAGTTCTAAGAAAGAAGCTTTGTTCATGGTATCTACGTTTTGATTTACGCACAGATACGGAGTGGGGAAAATTATTGACGGTGGTTTCAGCTAGTCGGGTATTTTTTGAGAAAGATTGGCGAGGGGGGACCAGAGAATGGAGCTCAGACGAGCCACTGTTATGGAAATAATGATAGAACAATGACAGGCTCGCTACGTCTCTTCTTTGGGAAAGAGGTTGCAGGGTAGAGAAAAGGGCATCCCCCACCAAGCCACGGAGTCTATTTTGTACTCTGTCAAGGCAGGATATGCTGTTTTTTGCAGCCCCCGCCCAGATGTGGCAGCAGTACTCCATCTTTGGACGTACTTGGCTCTTATATAGATAGAGAATTGCATCATTAGTGAGATATTTTCTGGAGCGGTAGAAGGATCCCACCATTTTCCCAGCGACCTTGGCTACAGACTTGATGTATGTGTTCCATTTAAGATCAGGTGTAAAGGTCAAACCCAGGAGCTTATCAAATCCTGAGACCTCCCTTAGACGAGAGCCATCCATTTCAATTGATACCAGATGGGGATCAGAGCGTTTATGATGTATAGATAGGAGCTTGGTCTTAGATGCATTAAAGGTAACCAGCCACCTCTTTGCCCACTGTACCACGCGCTCAAGATCAGAGGAGAGAGAATCAGAGAGAACATCATCATTTACGGCCTTTGGTGTGTTGCCATAGATGGTCGTGTCATCAGCATAGATGTCAACGCAAGATTTTAGTATGTGTTTTGGGAGATCATTGATGTAGATCAGGAAGAGAGTTGGGCCCAGTATGGACCCCTGAGGGACTCCAGCATTAATACTGCAGGTCTCTGATTTCTGCCCATCAACAACTACTCTCTATCTGAGAGAAATGACTTAACGATAGAGAAAACATTTCCAGTTATACCGTAGCTGGAAATCTTGTGTAGTAGGCCTTTATGCCAAACCTTATCAAAGGCCTTTGATATGTCGAGAGCAATTGCCCTAGAAATGAAGCCTTTGTCGAGAGATTTGCTAATCCTCTGAGATATAACCGTTAGCACATCTGATGTAGATCTAGCAGAGCGGAAACCATATTGCGTGTCGCTAAGGTTATTTCTGCTGAGGTGGTTGACTACTTCTCTATTTATTGTGGATTCCAGCAACTTACTCATGACACACAGGAGACTTATTTGTCTGTACTGAGAGGGGGATGACTTATCACCTGAATTCTTAAATACAGGGCATACTGATGAGGTTTTCCAGTCCTTCATGTATTGCTCCGAATATGAATTTTTCGTCTGCTTCTCCGGTCTTTATATTTGGGCCTGTGTGTTCGTAGTCATGGACTTTTTCTAGTTCGTCTAGTTTATTTACTGGTTCAGTATTTTTCTTTTTTTCTAAGTCTGTTCCCAGTCCTTGGAAATTGTATCCTGGTAGTATCCAATCTGTTGGTTTACTTCGTGTTTCTTTTTCTTTTGTTGATGTGTTGATGTCTGTGGAAATTATGAATGTATATGCTTTCACTGTTCCTTTTATAAGCGCTATCTTCTGCAGAGGATTTCGCCTGTCCAATCACATCTTCTTACGTCATAGTTTCGCTCCGCCTATAGGTAACATAGTGGGGATGCGGATTCCCACCTAGCATCTTCTCTACTCTTCTGATGAGAAGCATTAGGCGTCGAAATGCCTAGGCATAAAGAGTCCCTTCTATCCCCCAACTAATTGTGACTTCATTTCCCATTCCTATTGCTCTGCTCCAATAATACTTGTTGAGCTTTATATTGTCCTGATAAGTCTCTTCTTGTAGAATTAAGCTATCCATTTTCTTCTAGCGCACTAAGCTATATATATATATATATATATATATATATATATATATATATATATATATATATAGACCTTTGAACCAGGCTATACGTGAGACATGGTAAAACATTTTCTCCTCTTCAACTTGTTTTTTTAATTTTTAAAATTTCTTCTTGCCTGATGAGATCAATAATGATCGAAACTGTCTGCATATCGTAGCAAGATATGACTGCATTTACATCAAGAAAATAAAAAATTATATATATATATATATATATATATATATATATATATATATATATATATATATATATATATATATATGGGGTGAGAGGGGTTAGTTCCATTATAGAGGCGTTGATTTAATTTAAATAAAATACTATGCGCATCAGGTACGCTTGAAAGCCAAATTACAACGCAATATTACGAAAAATATTTTACTTGTTTGAAATTGATACTTTAAATATATTTCAGAGTCAAACTCCATCCTCAGTATTTTGTACATATTTTCTTCTTTCTTTTTTGTCTTCGTTCTTCTTGCGATGTTGTAAAGTTGCAGAAAGAAATATCAGTCAGTAAAGATCTGCGGTTGTATTTTGAAATACCGGCACGCTATGTTGGCTATGCGGGATTAATGTCAACGATTTTTGTGTACAAAGTTAAAATTGTAATGATGTTGCAAATTAAAAATGATTAGTAATAAACAAAGTGTATAATTACACGCATCTATTATTCGAATAACATCCATTCTGACGAGATGCGCAATTTATTAAAACTCCATTGATTAAGGAGAAAACTTTAACAATTATTTGTATTCCTTTCACAATCAATACATTTTCTTGTAATTCTCTCTCTCTCTCTCTCTCTCTCTCTCTCTCTCTCTATATATATATATATATATATATATATATATATATATATATATATATATATATATATTTAATTTAAATCAAAAAGATCAAAGAAACAAAAAACGGGCAGGTGGAATTGTTAAAAGAGAGAAAAAAATATATAATTCTCACTGTTCAGGTGGTTTTAAATCAGTAAATATTTCCAACTGATGTTTCAAAATCTTTTGTCTACACAGGCTAGGTCAAGACAAAAGATTTTAAAACATCAGTTGGAAATATTTACTGATTAAAAACCACCTGAACAGTGAGAATTATATATATTTTTTTCTCACTGGTTTTTCCAACTGAAACCAATTTCCCTCTTTCCTCATTCGATTCTTAGCTTTTACTTTATCATTCTGACGTTTCCTCTTAGAGGGTCAGACGATAAGGCCTTAAGGAAATTTTAACAATTCCACCTGCCCGTTTTTTTTTTCTTTGATCTTTTTGATTTAAATTAAATTATGTTTCCTCTGAAATTTCTCCTTCCATTTTGCTGTACCAAGAATTTACTTTTATATTTCAAGCGGACCTCCGCTCTTGGTCACAAAAAAGTATGGAAATGAAAAAGAAAAAGAAAACTGTTGAAAGAACTGGAAATTTATAGTGTTGACAGCGTTCATTCATAGCAATCACGTTCGAAAAAGTTCACGTGAATTATTTTAGCCGTTTGTCGAAGAAGATTGCATTTTTTATTTATTTATTTTTTAATTTTTTATTTTATTGTTTTTTTGAAATGTTGCAACGTAAAAGCGTTTAATTCAATATATATATATATATATATATATATATATATATATATATATATATATATATATATATATATATATATATATAATTAAACGCTTTTACGTTGCAACATTTCAAAAAAACAATAAAATAAAAAATATACGCTGGTATAATGTTTACTTCTTTAAGGGACCGTCTTGTTTTCAAGTTATTTTGAATGTTCACGTATTGCGTAAGATTTTGTGTAGCTCACTTTGGACCGTACTCATTCAAGAAAGTTACGTAATGAGCTACGTCTTTTCCTGTTTATTTCATATGACAATATTTTATTTGATCCGTTGTTTTTTTTTTGTTTTTTTTTTTTTGGTATCTGCCTGCTTATGAATGCGTACAACAAAGCGAATAGTGTGTGTATATGTATGCGCAATAAGCATTCACAAAAGTATACATACAACCGACGATGGTTTATTTTACGATGATCAAAGGTCTTCAAAAGCTTAATCTTTGAGTCAGGGTTAGCGTCATATCTTACAGTGACCAGAAGACAGTTACAAACAAAAATTAGCAAATATTTTTTTAACGTGAATTGAGGGATGACAAATCTGTGAAAAACATTTGCATAGAATGAAAAAAAAAAGAAGATATACAATTTCATGTTGCCAGTTGTAATGGAAAGCCGATTTATAAAAAAAAAAACTTCTATCATCTATATAATATTCTGCTTTTCCCTTTCTTAGTTAGTCTATACGTTACGCTTTGAAAAAAAAGGCTAAATACAATTTTTAAGGCCAAACTGTTTTAAAAAGAAAAGGCCAAATTCGCGAAATTTGGTGTTAAAAAAGAAAATTTGGCAACCCTGGACAAAAATATGACAGTGACCACTCTCTTTGATGTGGCCTCATTTTCGAATATCATTATAATAATATGTGATCATTATTGTAATAATGCGAGAAAGAAATCCGTAGTAATTTCAATGCGCAATAGTTCTTCAACAAAGAAAGAATTCAGTGAAACGTTATTTTTTTAATTTAATTGTTTTTTTTTTACGTTCACTCCAAACATGGCATATCGCAACTTAGACGTAAGGGACTACTATTTGGAATCATGTTTAGGGAAGATGAACAAGATGTTGGTTTACATTACATTTAAACTTCTGCATATACGTACAGTCAGGGAAGCAGGTAGCAGGAAGGGAATTTCAAAGTTTTTCTGCTAAGAAGAGCTGGTCTGAAAGAGTAAATTAAAGATTTTCTCTTACAGTGTGATTTTATTATTTGCATTGAACTATGTAGCACAATATTACTTTTTGAGTATTTATTAGTACTGCTAATAATTAATATTTCATTAACATTACGTCACCCAGTGTAGTGTGCTACAATATAAAACGATGAAGACGGATGAGAATTTAGATGCGAAAAAGTCTATTTCGCTGATGAGACTATTGAGGTTTTTCCTGGCATCAATTGAAATGAATGGCTCTCGTCTTGGGGAGACTACATGTTTTGACAAGCTTCTTGGTCTGACCTTTACTCCTGATCTGAGATGGGGCACGTACATCAAATCTGTTGTCAATGCTGCTGGAGAAATGGCGGTATCGTTCTACCATTCCAGTAGATATCTCGCTGCTAATGCAATTCTCTACTTACCTACCAAGCACGTTCAAAGATGGAGTACTGTTGCCACATCTGGGCAGGAGCTGTTAGAAAGACATTATCCTGCCTTGAAAGAGTTCAAAATGGAGCTCGCAGCTTAGTGGAGGATGGCCTTTTCTCTTCCCTACAACCTCTATCCCACAGAAGAGAAGTTGCGAGTCTGTGTCTGCTTTATCGTTATTTTCATGGCAAGTGCTTGGCTAGGCTCTAGTCCACGGTCTCCCCTTGCCAGAATTTCACGAGAAACACTCGTCTAGCTGAAACCACTATCAATAATTTTACCCACTCTTTATCTGTGCCTAAATCTAAACGTAGATTCCATGAACAAAGCTTCTTTCTTAAAACCACACGCCCGTGGAACTCTGTTCCGTTTCCCTGCTTTCCAACTGACTACAACATGGTTGTCTTAAAGCCCAACATGAATAAGTTCTTGATGAGCTATCCCCTGTAATCTAAAACAAAACAACCAAACCAAACGCTATAAATACATATTTTAAGCAATGAAAAACTTAAAAGACAATTTTTTTTCAAAATAAATTGATTCGGCATTAAATAATCTGAAAAGGATTGATATGCCACGAAGCAAAACAACCAGATCAAACCAAAAATAATAGTTAAATATATAGGATGAATTAGTTAAGCATAGCGGCTTAAAAATCTGTTTAAAGATGCAACATTGCAATTTAATTAAAATAACTAATGGTTAAGTATATAAGGAGGACTAGTTAATTGTGCCTCATTAAAAACAATAATTGATAAATATACATGATAATTTTAAGGGTAACCCATTAAAAATTTAATGGTCAAATTTATTTGTGGGACTATTACAGCGTGGAACGCTAAAAGTGTCGCCCTGAAGAAAACAACACTACAGCTTTATTTTAAAACTTTTATTGAAAAATCAATTCAGGTAATTTGATTATGTAGTAGAATTTACATCTATTCAAGGTGGCCGCCTTCAGCCTCAATCACCGCCTCGATACAGGTCCGGAACTGGGAGCATGCCTTTTCCATAAGTGGCAATAGAAGCTCAGTAAATACCCGGTGGATGGTGGTGATCAGGCTTGCTTTGGTGTTGTGAGAGGTCATGTTGGTGATGTTCTCGATGTATGACCAAACAAAGTAATTCAGCGGGTTCAGGTCGGGAGAGAAGGGGGCAGTAAGAGAAGGGTACAAAGTCGTAGCACTCCTTCAGAAGCCAAGCCTGGGTCTCTTTGGACTTGTGGACCAGTGTTGAGTCCTACTGCCACACTTAGGGTCTGCTAGCGGCCACGTAATTGCTACAGGGGATCACCACATTCTTCAACACATCCAGGTATACTTTGGTATTGACTTTCAAGCTGACTTTGAAGATGTGAGGTGGCATGATGTGGTCCTCACTTGAAACCATACCAAAGACATAACCATTGCCAGAAACTGTGTTTTCATCATCCCGGACACGTGTCTGTTATCTATGGAAATCCAGCGATGCATTTTGAAGGTGCTGGCAATGGTCCTGTTGTTATAACTTTGATCGGTAGAGAGCATGAGTTGTACAGCAGTGCATCTCTGATCTCGTTCGTTGAACATTGTGTTACTTTCAGACATGATAGAAAACTTACTCTTGGGATTTATACACAATTGGCCAACTGGTAGATTGCCTGCAACAACAACAAAAAAGAAAACTGGTTTTCATCAAACGGAAATAGAGTCATGTCGTCTTTTCTAAGGCGACAATTTTATCGTTCCATCCTGTAAAGAAATTCAAATTTTCTGTTAGTTCTACTGAATGTGAAGGATAACCTATCTTAAGTGTAAATCAGTGAAAAAAATGTTTTGATATGATAAACACCTCTCATTGCTGTAACGAGTTGTCCAAAAATGTGTATAAAATAGTGTATATTTGTTAGTTGTTATTCAAAAGTAAAAGGAAATTTTCTGTTATACAAATCTCACCTGTCTGTTTAAATGCATGTATGTATGTATGTATGTATGTATGCCTAAAACTTTCGACTGAAGTGACGGATTTTAATGATATCAGAATTTTTTGAAGCTCGATCCTTCGGACGACAAATATCGAAAAATTGGATAAAAACAATTCCTTCACGCTAAACTGGGCACTTTTCTAGAAGGAGGGGTCGATTTTTTCGCTGATATTTTCGAAAGTCATCCTCTCTTTTCGATTGAGTAGCCTTCGCCATTTCAGGTTTGGCGATGGACGCAACAGCAAAGACGTCGCTTTTTTCACGTTCTTCTCCTCCTTCGCAACACGGGCTCGAGCCTGCTTGCCTACTACCACTTTTTTTTTGCTCAACACATACCTCCTCCAAACATCCGGGCAACGCCGGGCACCCAGACTACTCATATATAGGTCTTAAATGTATTTTCTCCTGTTAACTATAAAGCAGGGTTATTTCACTTTAATAACTTTTTCTTGTTATATTGTAGTCCAATAAATACACGAGAACACAACATTGGAAATCAATTATATATTATTTTAGTTCTCTCTGAACTAGAATACTAGAATAGAAATACACACTATTTTCTAGTCAGCAAAGATTTTATTTATTCTGATAGTGAAAGATGTTTATCACACCACAACAATTTATTTTTGTAATAAAAATCACTCCAGACAAGGCGTGAAGTTACTTGATGTAACGAGCTAACGACGGATAATTATTGCAAAGGCATGAGATGACCATTGGCCTTAGTCTTGAAATTACCAAATCTATAGGTAGGGGGAAAACAGTCAGCAGGAAAAGAGTTCCACAAGTATGCAGTTCTTGGTAATAAGTTACTTGATTAGGAAGCTATATTACAATGACGTATCAAAACAGCGAATTGATGGAGATCGCCAGACTAGCAAGTCAAACAAGCTGGAAATAAAAGAAGCAAGAAATAGATCAGACAATTCAGAAGAAATCTGAGATCTTCAGCAAGTCTGTAAGCCTTTGACAATGAAAGGATCACGTTGAGAAAGGCTCATATACTTGAAAATATAGATTAAAAAAAATGATAATTCATTTTTTTTTATCTATCATCGTGTTTTTGTCTTTTTTTTTTAACGGATATTTTCAAATTTATCAATGCTTAATCGAAACGATATTTTATGTAATCCATCTCAGGTTACACCGATAATTTGAAAATTTTGATTTTGCTGTGAAGGTTGGTTAGTGCAAGAAGAGTTCAAGGGTTAGGTTGTTGGCGTCAAACTCGATAGCTTGGGTCGAGATAGCACCAGGAATAAGTCAATCGGGTACGTGTGAGAAAGAACGTGGAAACAAAGGAAGACAGAGAAAGAGATAGAGAGATAGAGAAAGAGAGAGAGACAGACCACGAAAGAAAGAGAGAAAGATATCTTTTTCTCGCATGGAAGTCAGTCTGGTTTCGGATTTTGGACAGAGCAGACGTGTCAAGATTGGTGCAAACATGCGTTGGAGAAAGAAACGCAAAAAGTGTTAACAATGGCCGATAAGAAGGAATGGGAGCTAAGACAAGAAAGAATGAAACCAAGCATTAATTAAAAGAAGCCTCTTACTTGTTGTTTGGTGCATGCGCTTCTATTTGCAGCTACAAACGACGAAGCGAAGAGATAGAAAAAAGGCATGTCAATGTTTTGTTACACACACATGCACACAAGTACTAACTTGGGCGATAAGACATTATGAACACGACCATATATATATATAGACTAGAGGTATCATTATTACATAATAGATATAGTCAAAGAGACACACGCACCCACACATGTCTATCACACTTATGCATATCACGCACAAACTCGTATAAAATATACACGTAATGAGATATACACTCTACAGACAATATTCTCCCTCTTGCTACACAACAGATTGTCATACTATGCATTAACCTGATTAAATCTCTGAAGGTTATTATGAAGAAGAAGTTTGTACAACGATGAAGCATTTTAAAATATTTTTTTATCAAGAAAATCAGCTCAACTGTAAATTATAAAAATTGTAATATCTTTGTTGTTTTTTATTATTATTATTATTCTAAAATAAATATATTCATAAAAGAAATATTTATACAGTTTTATTAATTTTTCTTATTTTATGACACAAATATTTTTATAATTATATTTTATCTGTTACATTTCCCAATTCTTCACAGGTGAATATCGTATCACTGGAATTGTCTTCAAGTCTTAAAAATCAAGGAAACGCTCGCAGACACATTCTTTAAAACAATTCATCAAATGTCATAACTAATAAAAAAGATTCTTTAAAAAACGGGCGGCTAAAATGTTGTGACAAAAGAATCATAGCTGAATATAAAAAAGCTTAAAAAATGTGACTGAATCTCAATCAGACATAGTTAAAACAAAACAAAAACAAAAAAAACATCAGACAAAATTTTTTAAAAATCATTCAAATTCTTTTTAAACACATTAAGAATTCAATGTAGAATTCGACTTCTGACTTCTGAGGTTTATAGAGGCCTCTTGATATTTTGTAATTAGATTATTTAGATTTCCCGCATTTTTTTTTCATTCTTTTACAAAGATATCTGCCAGGAATCAATATGAAACTTTCAGGCAATTTTGCAACTTAAATTAAGTGATTGAGACTTGCATTTTATTGGAGGAAACTTACACTTTTATATTTTCGTTTTTTTCTAAAAAATATTTTTCGTACTTTCTTTAAGGCACAAATAGTTACATTTCTTTTTTTATTTTTTCAAAATCAATATTCTTTTAAATTTTATTTTCTTCGCCACTAACTATCAATTAAATTATGGAATTACTGGGTTTGTATTACTGTACACATAGATTCGAAAAAGTTGTCAAAAAACAAATATATAACAAATAAATGTTATCAAAGGCAAGATAAGTTACTTTTCTACCCAACTGGATATGTTTTTAGTGTTTTTATTCAATGTAAGATATTTATTCAGCTCGAAAAAAACATACAGTTTACCGGTGTATTCGAAAATTCAAGATGGCGTCTCACACCCTCTTTAACATCGAAGTATGGAAAAAGGTGTTATAAATAAAAAACTCTACAAAATACTATTAAAAACCCGCCGAATATATGTCAACCTATGTCACGGTAACATATATTGAGCGAGTTTTTTACAGTATTTTATCCGGTTTTTTATTTATAACATCTTTTCCCACACTTACCGTGTTAAAGAGAGAATAAGACGCCATCTTGAATGTTCCAATACATCGCTAAACACTGTATCGTTTTCGAGCTGAATAAACATATTACATTGAATAAAAACACAAAAAATGTATCCTGTTTGGTAGAAAAGTAACTTATCTTGCCTTTGATAACATTTATTTGTTATATATTTGTTTTTTGACAACTTTTTCGAATCTATGTGTACAGTAATACAAACCCAAATTACTTTTTGTATTTGCAACTTTTTCCACTTCCAGTTCCATTATTGATGAAAATAGCAAATTTCTTATCGTAATGATTTATATAAAAATTCAGTGAACATATTTCTTTAGTTGAGAATCGTTCTTGTAATAATATAGCATAATATTAATGTAATTTTAAATGCTACGCGGCATTGCTCGGCATCGTATAAACAATGAGAACATTGGAGTTGATTTTGAACATATTTGTTATTCTTAGGATAGAGGAATTTTTAATGTCTATGTATCGTTTGCTATTTCAAACAAAAGAATATTTTACTTACGCTAGGACGGATATGAGACATGTATGAAATAATTGTACCTCCACTAGGACAGGTAATTTACAGAATGTATATGGAATAATTTTACATTCTGGGGACGGGTACTGTACAACATATATTTAAAATATGTTTACCTACCTTCGGACGGATAATTTCAATACATATATGAAACAATTTAACCTACTCTCGACAGGTATTGTACAACATATATGAAATAATTTCTCTTCCCACCAAGGCTACCATAATTTTAAGAAAATTGAAATCCTTTTTAGAAGATGGATCATTAATATTTCCAAATTGATGCATAAATACATTGTATTAGTTAATGATTAGGCGACTCTTGCTTCACCATGAATTTCAGCATTACTGTGTTTCTTTCCTGATTAATAATTAAATATCAGAATTTAGAATTCAGAATTAAAAACGTAGAAATAAAGCGAGAATAAAATATAAATGCTTTAATAGTCGGAAACAAATGTAACCAGCAGAATGTTACAGCAATTGTTCAACCAGTATGAAGAAAAATTAAGTAAAAAAGAATTGAAATAATAATATAGAATATATACTATTAAAAAAATAATATATTTTAGAAATATAATTCAAAAAGGTATAGCACCCCCCCCAAACAAATATAGTAGAGAAAAGAAAATTATCCAGTTGCGAATATTAAATTTAATTGTCTCAAGCAAAAATTGGCAGTATCAATCCAGTAAAAGAAAGTGTATGACGTTTCTGATTTTTTTTTTCGCAAGGACCCGTGGCGCAGTGGTTAGAGAACTTGGAAAAATCAATTGTAAAATGTGATATTCTGAAGATTGAAAGTTCAATCTTCAGTGTGGGCGACTGAAAAATACAATTGCAATTAGGACCTCTATCCAGTTATGGTTGATGGAACAAAATCATGCTACACCACTGAAGTAAATAAAGGGATCTGCTCAAACTTCCGTTCAAATTCCCGAGTTCAACATAAACATTTCCGAGTTTGACAAGATACACGTGAAGAAAATCAGAGGTTACATCGATCGAAACGTTGTGAAAATCAGACTGAGATGATGAGAACAATAGTCCGATGAATCCAAATAATACGAAGAAAGAATCTTTAAACTATAAAGAATTCCAAGTAAAGATTCATAGTATTCATCCGGTCAGGATCACTAGTTAGTCTTCGTGTGTCATTAAAAAGTTAATGTAAATATTTAAGCTGATGCCGTTATATTCTAAATATTGTATTTCAACAGACACATTTTAAAAAGTCTTTGTCGATAGTGGTATTTATTTTTCTTCGACGGCGAGAAATCTGACACGAGTGTCGGAAAAGGGGATTGAAGAATCAGCGCCTCCGAGAAATAACATTGTAAAAAAAAAAAAAAAAAAAAAAAAAAAAAATACCAGGACAGTTTAGAGGTAATTTTTTGTAACGAATTTAGAGCTAATTTGTTTGTAACAAATTTAGAGCGAATTTTTTTTAACGAATTTAGAGCTAATTTGTTGTAACAAATTTATAGTGAAGTTTTTTTTAACGAATTTAGAGCTAACTTTTTGTAATAAATTTATAGCAATTTTTTTAAACGAATTTAGAGCTAATTTGTTGTAACAAATTCAGAGCGAATTTTTTTAAACGAATTTAGAACTAATTTGTTGTAACAAGTTTATAGCGAAGTTTTTTTTAACGAATTTAGAGCTAACTTTTTGTAACAAATTTATAGCGAATTTTTTAAAACGAATTTAGAGCTAATTTGTTGTAACAAATTTATAGCGAATTTTTTAAACGAATTTAGAGCTAATTTGTTGTAAGAAATTTATAGCGAATTTTTTTAACGAATTTAGAGCTAATTTGTTGTAACAAATTTATAGCGAATTTTTTAAAACGAATTTAGAACTAATTTGTTGTAACAAATTTATAGCGAATTTTTTAAACGAATTTAGAGCTAATTTGTTGTAACAAATTTATAGCGAAGTTTTTTTTTTAACGAATTTAGAGCTAATTTGTTGTAACAAATTTATAGCGAATTTTTTAAAACGAATTTAGAGCTAATTTGTTGTAACAAATTTATAGCGAATTTTTTAAACGAATTTAGAGCTAATTTGTTGTAACAAATTTATAGCGATTTTTTTTAACGAATTTAGAGCTAATTTGTTGTAACAAATTTATAGCGAATTTTTTTAACTTGTTAGAGAAAGTCATTTGTATTTGTATATTTCACTAAATTCTATAATTACTACAAGCAAGTTATTTTATTCTATACTACGGGGGGACTTGCTCAGTTGTAACATACATTTAAATATATTTAATTCATGCAGATTTTTTATTTATTATTACAGAGTCAATTCTCTATTGAATATTATATATATATATTAAGTTATAAAATATATATGGCGGTTAAACTACACTGAATATTCCGCATTTCGTCAGCTCTAGAGTGGATGAAACGCGGAATACTTAGTGTAGCTTAATCGTCATATATATTTTATAACTTACTAACTAGCTCTACCTACGTATTGAACACTGTTGAAGTAAATACTTAAAGTTTACGCATAAATGTATGATTTCGTATATTAATTTATGTGGGTAAATGAAGTATATATATATATATATATATATATATATATATATATATATATATATAGTATTAATTTAAAAGGTTAAAAAATGATTTTTGTACCATCAGCTAGAATCGAAACCAAAACATTTAGTACTTCCTCTGTGCGTCCCATCGTTTGAGCTATTGAAAGATAGATAAGAAAGATGTAAAACTGTACTACTTCAAGCTATGAATGCGCTGTACTACTTCAAGCTATGCACATGCGCAAAAAATAATAGGCATATGTTGGCAAGTTGAAATGAACCTTTTGCGATTCTAATTGCCGCCATATTTCTCAGCGCGTTATTCATCCATCCAAACAAAGATTTTTCTCATCATAAACCATCCCTTGGTGTATAATCACTATTGCCTGTTCTGTGACTAATAGGTTAAGAGTTTATCGGTTAAATATTTTCACACAGACGCATATATATATATATATATATATATATATATATATATATACTGTTTTATTTAGATTAATATTCTACTTAAGAAAAATTCAAATTTGAATTACTTATATAAAATTCATAAACGTTCTAAATGTAGCACTGTTGCCACATCCAGAGAGGTGACATTCAAAGCACTTTATTTTGCCTTGACAACGTGCGAAATTGATTTCACAATTTAGCGAGAAGTGATCTCTTCTATTTTGCTCAGCTCCTTTCTTACAGTAGACACATTCATAGTGTAGTATAGCGAGGGGGATATTGTCTGTTGCGTGTATATCTCATTACGTAGATCCCTTTGTATCTATGTATGTAATCGTGATACGTCTAGTGGCTATAATGTCTTATATGTGTGTATAACCAAACATCGACATACCTTTTTTTTCCTGCCTCTTGACTTCGTCGCTCGTGGCTACAAAATAAACTGCATTCACAAAATAACAAGTCGGAGGCTTTCTTTAATTAATTAATGCTTGGTTTATTCTTCTATGTCTTGGCCGTTCCACATCTTTCTTTTGTTGGCCGACTTATCTTTACGTCTTTTTCTTTTATGCATTGTAGTGAAATCTCAACCGTGTCTGCTTCAGCCAAAATCGGAAATCAGACTGACTTGCATGTGAGAGAAAATATCTCTCTCTTTTTCTTTCATACCGTCTTTCTTTCTTTCTTTCTTACCACGTTCTCTTTCACACTAACATGAGCACGAATGACTTATTTTAGGTGTTATCGTCGACCCCCAGCTACAGAGTTTGACATACGTCAGCAACGTAACCCTTGAACGCTTCTTGCACTAACCAACCTTCACAGCAAATTTACAATTTTCAACATGGCGGCGTAACCCGGGATAGATTACCTATCATTAGTATTCCTGTAATGTTTCTTCATATGTGTGGAAGATTTTTTTTTTACACAGTGGTCACCACTTATCAAGGCCCGGAAGTCACTCAGGAATAAGGGTTATTGCAAGTACGTACATTACGTTAGTGTGGACATTTGATGAAGTGTTTACTTAAGGGGGCGGTTCATTAGGAATTTGTTAACCTTGGATTTGAACACATCCAAGTTGTAGTCAGGTGGGAAGCAGGCAGACGGAACAGAGTTCCACAGGCGTGCAGTTCCAAGAAAGAAGCTTTGTTCATGGAATCCACGTTTTGATTTAGGCACAGATAAAGAGTGGGGGAAATTTTTCACAGTGAATTCGGCTAGACGGGTGTTTTTCATGAAAGATTGGCGAGGGGGACCAGAGATTGGAGTTCAGACGAGCACCTACCATGGAAATAACGATAAAACAAGGATAGGCTCGCAACGTCTCTTCTGTGGGAGAGAGGTTGCAGGGTAGAGAAAAGGGCATCCCCACTAAGCCACGAAGTCTATTTTGTACTCTGTCAAGGCAGGATAGGCTGTTTTTAGCAGCTCCTGCCCAGATATGTCAGCAGTATTCCATCCTTGGACATACTTGGCATTTATATAGATAGATAATTGCATCATTAGTGTGATATCTTCTGGAGCGGTAGAAGGATCCCGCCATCTTTCCAGCGACCTTGGCAACAGACTTGATGTATGTGTTCCATTTCAGATCAGGAGTAAAGGTCAAATCCAGAAGCTTGTCAAACGAGAGCCATCCATACCAATTGATGCCAGATGGGGATCAGAGCGTTGATGATGTAAGGATAGGAGTTTGGTTTTAGATGCATTAAAGGTAACCAGCCACGTCTTCCCCCACTGAACCACGTGCTCGAGATCAGAGGAGAGAGAATCAGAGAGAACTTTGTCATTTACAGCCTTTGACGTGTTGCCGTAGATGGTCGTGTCATCAGCATAGGTGTCAACGAATGATTTAAGTATCTGAGCTTAAATTCTTAGTTTCTATTTGTGAGACATTCACAACAAGAACTCATTGTTCTCCTACAACCAAAAAGAATTTTCCTTTCTTTTTCTATATGCTAACGTTTGCCAGATTGAAATTTCCATTGACATCTGTCTGTTTAACCTTTTAACGCGAGAATTATTTTGAGAAAATTTAAAAGAATTGCGCAATTTTTTTACAATAGAAAATGTGTAAGAGACAACCTGAACACAAATTTTACTAAAAGTTTTATTAATAAAAATAATGATGAAAGCGGACTCTATGGGCCTAAAATGAAGCAGGACCAATTTTAACTGATTAAAGCAGGTGTCAATGACTTCTACAAGAACATATCTATTATATCAAAATAGTTGTCTCACCCAATCGCCTAAATGTGTACACTTTCGCTCACAGTTAGGTAATATTCGGCTCACTAAAAGAAAAGTATTAATTTATTTTTCAAAAATTTTAAATTAGTATTTTCACAAAAATAATGAATATATATATATATATATATATATATATATTTATTTTTTTTTGCTAATCTAAAAAATAATCATTATTATTAACATATTCAACGAATTTCACACTTTAAAACAAAAAGGATGAAAAATTAAACGCATTTACATTTCGGATTTTCAACCTTAAAATCTGATACGTGCGCAGTTGTTGTTTTTTGTTTTATCTACAATCGTAACCCTCTCCACAATACAATATATTTTGTTAATTTTCGGCTGATTATTTTAAGCATATTTGTCCTCACAAATAAAGAAGAGAGGTCTAGGCAAATATATATTGCTATATAATTGCTTCGCTTGCGAATATCTCATGGCCATCTTCATTGTAAGCAAATTTTTAGCACTAGCACGACCCGTTTCTCAGCGTTGCCTGAGGAGTTAGGAAAGATTGTTAAGATACTCAAAGATACAGATGGTGACATGTAAGCGTTTTATTTATTCTTTTATTTTTTAAATTTTTTTTTACATAGGCATCACCACTTATCGTACGGCACAGTCACATTGACACATCGGTTCTCGCCAGATTACCGAAATTAAGCAACGTTGAGCCTGGCCAGTACCAAATGGGTGACCATTTGGAAAGGCTAGTCGTTGTTTGTACCTTCTGGGAAGGTTGGGCGTGGGGCCAGCACCTTCACCCTGTAAAAAGAACTCCTCGCTACAAAAGCATCTACAAAGTTGTAGATGGCTTATGCCCTCCAGGGGACTCAAGGGCTGTTATTAAAAATCACCACTTATCAAGGCCAAGAGGCCACACGAGTATAAGAGTTAAAGAGTGTACAGTAGACAATTGGACAATATAGTAATAGTTAGTAATGAAATGGCTGATCAAAAACTTGTTTATGTTGGACTTGAAGACAACCATATTGTAGTCAGCTGGAAAGCAGGAAAATGGAAGACGATTCCATAGGCGTGCAGTTCTAAGAAAGAAGCTTTGTTCATGGAATCTACTTTTAGGTTTAGGCACAAATAAAGGGTTGGGGGATTATTGATAGTGTTTTCTGCTAGACGAGTGTTTCTTGTGAAAGTAAGGCGAGCGGAGGGAGACCATAGATTGGAGCTCAGTCGAGCACTTGCCATGAAAATAACGATAAAGCAGAGACAAACTCGCAAAACCTATTCTGTGAGAAAGAGGTTGCAGGGAAGAGAAAAGGACATCCCCTATGAGGCTACGAAGTCTATTTTGAACTATATCAAGGCAGGATAAGTCCTTTCTAGCAGCTCTTGCCTAGATGTGGCAACAGTACTCCATCCTTGAACGTACGTATCTCTTATATAGATAGAGAATTGCATCAGTAGTGAGATATCTACTGGATCGATAGAAGGATCCCACCATTTTTCCAGCGGCCTTGGCAATGGATTTAATGTATGTGTTTCATTTCAGATCAGGAGTAAAGGTCAAAACGACATTGCCCACCTACTTTTTGCTCAGAAGCTTGTCAAAACATGAGGCCTCCCCAAGACGAGAATCATTTATTTCAATTGATGCCAGATTGGGATCAGAGCGTTGATGATGTAAAGATAAAAGCTTAGTTTTAGATACATTAAAAGTAACAAGCCACCTCTTTCTCCATTGTACTACGTGCTCAAGATCAGAGGAGAGAGAATGAGAGAGAACTTGGTCGTTTACAGTCTTAGATGTGCTACCATGGATAGTAGTGTCATCAGCATAAATGTCTACGAATGATGTAATGGTGTGATTTCGAAGATCATTAATGTAGATCAGGAAAAGAGTTGGGCCCAGAACGGACCCTTGAGAGACTCCAGTATTAATACTAAGAGCTTCTGATTTCTGCCCATCAACCACTAGTCTTATGTACCTTTCATAGAGAAGTGCTTTAATAATTGAGAAGAGAAAGTGAAACATTTTATTCAGTGTAGTAGTATTAGTTAACACGTGTTTTCATGAAACTTTTGTCACCTTGGTTCAATCCTTGTTTTCTCACATGCCCTATTCCGAATTCGTAGCAACCTCATTCATATTGATCTAAGTAATTGCGTCATTGAATTAAGTAATTACAACAAATCCGATGTTAGCATGCACTATGTTAAATATTATTTTCAAGTAAAATTCAATTATTATGATATTCTTTGTTTGTAATTGTCCTCCACATGCAAAGAATATGTTTCTAAATAATGATGTATTTTTTTTTCACATTTTCACCCCAAAGAAGACACAGTGCCACTTTGATGTATAGGGCTACTATCAGTGACATAAGTTGCAGGATAAGTTAAAGGGAGTTGAGTAGCAAGATGTCTGTTCACATTACACTTGAACTTCTGCATGTAAGTACAGTTGGAGAAGCAGGAACCCGGAAGGGAATTCCAATGTCTAGCAGTTCTGGGGAAGAGACTATTAAAGTAGAAGACTTTCTTACATCTAGGAATCTCTACTGTGTAGGGGTGGGACTTTGCTGCTTGTGGCGTTTGTCGGGAGTATTTACGTCGAGGAGGTACGAGGTAATTTAATTCTAGCATGGTAAAACATGCATGTGTATCACCAATTTCTATTTAATTGTTAGGTGAAAGTACAGAATAGTAAAAAAAAAAACAACCTCCCATCCCATGTTAAGAATGGGATTCCAACATCGCTTCATGTGCTAGTATTTATATTAAAAAATCAAGAATGAAATGGTTAAACAGAAAGACGTTTTTTACTGTTGAGAAATTAAAACAAAAAAATTATTGTCTCATTCTAAAAGAATTTCTCCTCTATTGACATAGGACAGAAAAGATGCAATGTAGTGTTAGGACAGAAACTGCATTTTTCTCTTTGCCAAAAAAGTAGACATAAAATTGCACGATACCAAATGTATATTTTACTGTTAGGTGAAAATCTGCATTAGTTCGAGATCGCCTCTTCTTCCATAGTTTATAACATCTGTTAATTTACTATTATTTTTTAAAGGAAATCTCAGTACAATTACATATTTTAATCGTTTTTTTTTTAATTATGTTCGTCGATATGTGAACGTTTGTTGTTAATGTAATATCATTTATACTTTTAGTTTGTGTTACCTAAGACAAAAGGAAACAATAAATGTTTTAGTTACTTTTCTTTTTCCAAAAATGAAAGTTTTTTTATTGTTAAATATACGTATGTGTGTATATTTAATCACAACCAGACCGACGTATTGTTGGCACGAGAAAACCTCATGTAAATGACGAAATTCAAATGTGCTTAGTCATTGTAGTGGCAGCAGGAAGCGTGCGAAAAGGTGTACTTTTTTCCTTTGATTGAAAGAGCATACTGTCTGAGAGGTTTTGTAGTGAATTTTTCGAGTGAGAATGACGTGTATTGAAGTATATGTACTGGGGACACAAGTAGAAGTTGCGTGTTGCTACGATTGTGCAAGAGAAGTCTGTCAGGTTTGTGGCGCTATATTGGAATGAAATGTAACTGTTTTCCCACCGTTCATTATTACAACAAAATCGACGTGCTGGAATAAACTTAGTCAATCAGATCGATGGGAAATTTATGAGGTGGGGAGCAAGGGACCAGTCATTATTTTCGTGTATTATTAGGTGTGTCAAAAGTATAAGGATAGGTAAAGTTCGAAGAAAATAATAGGAGTCGTGATTTACTGTGAAATTTTTGCCCCAGGTGTATAATGGGTCTGGATGAGGAGTAATTATTTAGAGGGAGCTACTATGTGTCTCCCTCTAAGCGTTATTTGAACCAGAGAGTGAATGTGGATGGAACTGGAGTAGGAATTTAAGGCAGCCATTCAAATCGGAAGATATTTATGCAGATAGATGGAGAAATGATAAACAACTAATGGGGACGTATTGTAATTTTACGTGGCGTGCGTGTTTGGAAAGCTACGAAGTATTTTTCTAAAGGGGGATTCTTGCAATTATTTTATTATATATGGACATTAAGTTAACTTCTGTTCCATTTGAAAGTTTTTCATAAGATGAAGAAACGTTCCTGCTGTTTGATTGGCCCCGGCACCCTTTCTCCTCTGCAGCCTTTCTCTATCAGACATGATGTTGCTAGACCTTTGTATAAATACTATTATACCATGCGTTCTCCAGAATTTTTCGATCTATTCCCTGCTTCCTTTATTTCAGCTCGTTTGATTCTTTGGTCTAGTGGTTTCCTCCAATTTGTTGTTTTGATATCTCATTGCAATGCCGATTCTTATTCCAGTAGCGTTTTTCCTAAAACTGCACGCTTCTGGAACTCTTTTCCTTCTGACTGTTTCCCTTTTACCTGTAGCCTTGATCTTTCCAACTCTAAAGCCAATAGGCATCTTCTGTCTTTGCGATAATCATATTTTGTTTTCGTTAGTTCCTTATATCAAGTGGTTTTATGTTATGTCTGGAGTGATTTCCATAAAGAGAACGAATATGATAGTGAAGCTGATTTGCAAAATAAATTGCAATCATCCTCACTAGGTGGAAAGACACCATATAGTGTGTTGTGCATGCGGTGGAAACAGGACAGCGGCTTTTCCTAAACAAGCTTAGATGTAAACTAATTTTTTAAAATCGTCCTAATAAGTAATCCATCTTTGTTCGTTCCATTTTTAATCATCTCATAATATTCTTCATTAATCCTTATCCTCGAGTAGTTTTTGCCTTGATAAATGGTGACATGTTAGTAAAAAAAAAAATGGTCTATAGAAAATTCAATGAAATATTCGTTCTATATAATTTATATCAGGGAAAGTTTTGTAGAAACTATTTTCACAAATTCTTTAAGATAACCGATATCGCATGAACTCTTTGTTCAATAAAATCATTTTAAAACAAATTTTGGATCATTTATTTAAGAAAAATCTAGTCACAGAGTGAAAGTGGTATTTTGGTGAGAGAGTCTTGCTTAGGATAAACCCAACAGTTTTTCAAATAATTGGATGGCCATCGACCGCCCCCCCCCCATCCCCAAAAACTATTTTAAGTTTATGATGAACTGAAGGATGAACTTCATGATTATTGCTTTTGTTTTAAAAAAAAAAAACCTTAAAAGTCACCACTTATTAAGGTCCGGATGCCACTCGAGGATATGGGTTAATGAGTGTTAGGTAGACAGTGATACAATACCGTGATGATCAGTAATGGTGGAACTTGGGTAAGGTTTATTTATATAAGAGGAATGCCCAACAAGAATTTATTTACATTAGACTTGAAAACGACCGGTCAGTAGCGCTATATTTTATTCCACAGATGTAAAGTTTTAAAAGCAAAACGAAAACTTGCAACTACAAACTTGTAAATTTCCACTAAGTAACTATATTTACTAAAAATCTCTAATAGTTTATCGGATCGAAAGTTCTATCTGTTTTCCGTAGCACAATAAAACAATAAAACAATAAAATAACACGATATCAGATTTTATTTTTGACCATAAATGTAATCCCCGTTCTTTTCTGTGCTCTTTTCCTATCTGGCGATAAACTTTTTTAATGCCATGTTCATGAAATTCTTTATGTGTTGAACAAGAAAACAAAAAAGAACTCATTTTTACCTCTTCTTTTGAAGTAAGTCTTAATCTGTTTCACTGATTTTTCAAACTTCTAAAGAAATGGAAATCTATTTCTGTGATGTCTTCAGAATATGGTCCACGATGCATAATTTCCCAGTCAAATTATTTTAGGAGAACTTTGGTCTTTTGTGCGATGTGAATTCTATCGTTATCATTATAAAAGATGAGAGAGATTGCGCGCAGCCCAATTTCTAACCTTTAACAATTTACCAAGCGCCACCAATACAGGATGGATGATGATGTGGTTAACATTGACGTCTTTGCTTCATTTTCAGGACAGTAATCAACAAATATTTCCAATGTATCCGCATTTAAACCTATTGGGTATCATTTTCTTGATGCATCGGAATCGTAAAAATCATCAAAACCTGTGTATTCTTTGATGTACTACGCCATAACTATGTGTGTTTGCTATTGATTTTGCGATCATTCTGTTTTTGAAATCTGTGAAAAAAAACATAACTTTGCTTTGGTTTTACTAAAGGTAGAATTGACAAGAGCTAAACCATTATTATGACTATATGAAAGGAATGCAAAGATTATTTCGTAATAAATCACGAATAATTGACTGCTCACTTTCGGGTAGAAAATGTACTTATTACAGCAGTAAACACACACACACACGCACACACACGCACGCACACACACACACACACACACACACACACACACACACACACACACACACACACACACATATATATATTGTTATACCGGCCTTCTTTGAACAGAGGAATTTACACCGATTAGCACTATAAATAGCGCTAGTAATTCCAACACCGGTGAGAGAGATGCGACTGCACTTCAAATACTAGCCGAGCATCCAGCAAATATAAACTCTTTCCTATCTTTGTACATTATTGTTAATACACTTGTTCCTTAGCCGTACCTCGACTTGATTGTTCTTATTTTCACTGTTGTTCCACGACACAACATATATATATTTGTCTAAAGAAGCTTTGAGTAGAAAAAAAATTAAAATAAAGAATGCAGTTTGAATTCCCGAAAAAAAACCCAACTAAATTTAACGTATTTCAAACTTAGCACTTGCATAAGCCCACTTCTAAAAAGTCTACAATTACAAAACATAATTTAACTATATTAGAATCAATAAAAAAAACCCAACTTAACTACAATTGTTAAATAAAAAGTGGGGATCATCAGCTGTGTACCATGTAGCTGTTTTCGGAGATTTGAAAACAGGACAGCTATGAAATACATAGCTCTCCGGTAAAAATTACAACTTCCAAAACAACAAAATGCAGATTCAATTTTTTTTTTTTTTACACAGTGATCACCACTTATCAAAGCCCGGAAGCCACTCAGGGATAAGGGTTATTGCAAGTACATTACGTTAGTGTGGAGGTTTGATGAAGTGTTTAATTAAGGGGGCGGTTCATTAGGAATTTGTTAACATTGGACTTGAAGACATCCAAGTTGTAGTCCGGTGGGAAGCAGGCAGACGGAACAGAGTTCCACAGGCGTGCAGTTCTAAGAAAGAAGCTTTGTTCATGGAATCCGCTGTCTACAATTACTATTTACACTAATAATAAAAAATGAAACGCTAATAATATATATAAGTAGATTTAAAGATAAAATTATAGGATCTATTCTGCGATATGTTAATTAGTATAAAAATTTTATGAGAATAAAAATGCATAAAAGCTTAAGCATCTTTTGTGACAGACAGACAAATTAGATAAAAAAAAGGAAATCTAAAATCCAATATATATTCTAAAGAAGCTTTGAGTAAAAAAATGTAGAAATAAAAATTAAGAATGCAGTTAAAATTCCCGGAAAAAAAACTAAATTCAACCTATTGATACTTAGCATTATATATATATATATATATATATATATATATATATATATATATATATATATATATATAGTAATTTATAAAATATATATGGCGATTAAACCACACTGAATATTCCGCGTTTCATCCACTCTAGGATTCTTCAGGCTTTAATTAAAGTTTACGCATAAATTTATACTTTCGTATATTAATTTTATGTGAGTAAATGAAGTATATATATATATATATATATATATATATATATATATATATATATATATATATATATATGTATATATATATATATATATATAGGAAGTCAGCATTAGACAGATGGCACAGTCTTTGGCATATTTCACTAAACTGTCGCAATGTGGCGCCTCTCGCAATTCAAATTGGTTATTACTTTAAAGATTGAAATTATAATATATTGTTTGACCCTTCAACAGGTGCCACACAAAATCAAAACTATATTTTGTTGCAGTGATAATTTTAATTCAAAAATGTTTTGGGGAAAAAAATCCAATATTGCTTTAACTCGAAAAATGTTTCATTTAAATTATTAAATTGTTTGGGAAAAAAATCCAATTGTACTTTAATTCAAAAAATGTTTCGGGGGAGGAAAATTCCAACGTTGCTTTAATTCAAAATTTGTTTCATTAAAATTGTATTTTCTTGCGCGGACTTTTTAATTAATGGTTTTACAATTGTATAAATTTTTATACAATAAATGTTTCATTTCTCAAATATTTTTGTGTTCGGAAAAAATCGTGTTTGTTATTTAATTGCCGTGTTATTTGACCAAGAAGAAACTAGAGTTACCGAACTCTAACAATGGCACCGTGCATATAATGCAGAAGTGTTTATATTAGGTAGCATAATTTCTCTTATACATGTTTCATTGAACAGCAGGAATAATTCCTGTTTATTTCTCTTGCAATCCGGGTTTTTCATTTGACGAGCCGTTCCGTTCGAGTGTAAACAGAAATTTGCTATAGTCGGTAACGTTTTCGACGTTCAAGAGTCGCCCTCAGGCGAGTGATGAATTAAAAAACTGCGTTTAGTGAATTTATTGAAAGAGTCGATAAAAATCGTTTAAAATCGTTAAATACACTTAAGTGTGCTCTCCCCCTCATATTGAGCCTGCCTGATGGCCGGTTTGTTTATACATTTTTTTTTAATTCATCACTCACCTGAAATTGAAAAAACGGATCGCAAACAAACAGAAATTATCCCTGCTGTGCGACAGAACACGAACACACACACACACACACACACACACACACACAGACACACACACACACACACACACACAGACAGACACACACACACACACACACACATATATATATATATATGATAAAAAATGGAAATGATATTCCAATGTAACGGAAATAGGAAGATAAAACCTAAATTAGGTTTCGTCTTCATCAAAAACTTCATCAAAATGATTTATTTGAAGAAAGTAAATAAAAAATTTCAAGTCCATATGACATGAAAGCGCTATTGTATTTTTAAGGTATGTATTTTTGTATATAATTTAATTTTTTACAACTCAGTTATCCTGAGGAAGTCTTCCAGATGAAGTCGAAACGTTAATGCATTCCCAAGTAATTTACGCCGTTCCTTTTTATTTTCATGTATTTTTATGCATATGTATATCCACACTACCAATCAAACTTGCGCATGCGCATAAATATGTATATTAAATAATAAAATACTTATTTTGGAATTGAACAAGTTAAATACTGTAATGTTTTTGTTTTATATTAAACTAGCTTGGTGCCCTGCATTGTAGGCAGGCAGGCAGGCTGGAACCCGTACCGCGAAGGAGGAAAATAACGTAAAAAAATAAAATAAAAACATGACGTATTTGTTGTTGCGTCCATCGCCGAACCGGAAGTGGGAAATGTTTAAATTAAGGCTAGTCAATCGAAAAGAGGGGATGACTTTCGAAAATATCAGCGAAAAAAGCGACCCCTCCTTGTAGAAAAGTGCACAGTTTTGGTATTTGTCGTCTGAAGAGTCGAGCTTCAAAACGATAACAATCTCGTGAAAACCCGTCACCTCTGTCGAAAGTTTTAGGCATACATACATACATACATACATACATTTAAACAGACAGGTGGGATTCATATTATAGATATTTGCTGCAGTTGTGAGTTGTTTACTAACTAGTAGTGCTTGCCATACTGATGATTGCGAAAGCATGAAACACTAGCGTCTGTAAGTATAAAAAAATTATTTATGATTTATAATCATTTCGCTCCTTTAAGAAATATATTCTTAAAGGTTGAGCACCGTCTGGGAAATAAAAATATCGGTCAGCTGATCTTGTTCAAGATCGCGACTTCCTGTCGCTTTACACTACAGATCGTCGGAATACACGCTAAGCTTTATTAATGTTAAAATTCCCCTTCATTCAATGGCGGTTAAGTTTAGTTCCTTGCTAGCTGAATCAAAGATGGCTTGGTTGCGGTTTGAGAAGTAGCAGTCGTCACTTTCTGCACTGATGATTGCAAAAGCATGAAAAACTTGTGTCTGCACACACACACACACACACACATATATATATATATATATATATATATATATATATATATATATATATATATATATATATATAAAGATTTTGATGGGTACATAATTTTATAACACTTTTGAAGAACACCGAACGTAGTGTCATAATTTATTGCTGACGGTTTAGGCTTTTTTCTATAGTTTAAACCTAAATTTAAAAAAAAGACACTTTCGAAAAGAAAACCAAAATACACTTCTAAAGTATATTTCTCCTAAGCATAAATTAGACAAAAGGGATAAATAAGGAGTGGGGCAGAAAAAAACCTCAATCCAGACGTCTTTCAGCCAACCCTTTTCAAGATTGAAGTTGGCAACGGGGGAGAAAACATCGTTTAAAAACGTGATAAAAAGACCATAAATTAATAGCGAGGGTAAAAAAAGGGAAAGAAATTGTATAGGAATAGGAGGGAAAAATCAATCTCAGCGAATACCTTTAAGTTCTAAATTATGGGTATACTCTCTTTGCTTACACAAAGATAGTTGACGCAAATTAAGTGAATTCTCGAGCACGCTCTGTGTAAAACCGATAAAGTTTTATCCGTGTATCCGTCAGTGCAAATTTGGCACTGTAATAAATGTTCACCAATAGCCGACTTATGAGCTGATAAACGCACGGATGTTGGCCAATTTTTTTGTGCCTACATATCGAAAGGGGGACATGTTGGGAAATTCTAACCTCGAAACGTTGAATGGTATGGCCCACGTAGTCAGCTTCACACTGACCGTTAAACCGATTAACAACCATATTACATTAATATATATATATATGTGTGTGTGTGTGTGTGTGTATGCGAGTGTGTGTGTGTGTGTGTGTGTATTATATACTCTAATATAATAGCTTTCAAAATTCTAAAATCAAGTCTGCTCAATTATTAGTTCATTACAATTATATGATTTGTCAGTTTCTATCGTCAGCGTTTATAAATAGAATCTCCCAACTTTCAGGGATCATGCCCCTCATTACATATGATGGAGATGAGTCTCCTTGCTGCTTCGGTTGCTTGTAGACTGGGTAGAAAAGTACCAGTCAAGAATCTGTTTTTGACAATCAGCCCGACAGGTACAGAGCCAGGTACACCGTCTAGGTATCACCCAAGAGGTCGACCTTACCACCAGGCCTTACTGTCCGGCTTTCGGATAGAATATGTTTACTGCTTGCTGCCTGAGGCGCCCCGACCGGGTAATGCGAACAAGGGTGCTCAGGCAATTTTTTAAGGGAGCTTGCTTTACACCCCGCTTTCCATACCTTGTGTCATGTAATGTCGTGGTGGGCAGCATTTAAATATACCCCCCTCATTATATATCCAAAATATTGCAACAAATTTCAATGTGAAGCGGTTGCTCACCGCAAAAATAACAAAACGTTACGTAAAACAGAGGACATTTGGAAAAATACGGCAAAAAAACAAAACAAAACAGATGAACATTATTTGCCAAGAGGTACTCGATTGAAGGAGTAAATTAATGATTATCATTAACACTGTGATTTTATTAATTGTAATGAACTGTGTAGCTTAATATTTCTTTATGAGTATTTATTAGAACTTATTAATTTATTACATTTGGGTGAAGAAATATTTATAAACACATATTTACTGTATGTGTTATTCTATTTAAAAAGACTATTTTTTGCGCTATTCAGAAGCTTTATTAAACACTAGTAGTTCAGTCCAGCTTTGATGACCCTATGTACTCTTCATAATTTTATATATATATATATATATATATATATATATATATATATATATATATATATATAAAGTTTGAATCCTTTCCAGGTAACCTACATCTAAAATTTCAAGTGTTTAGCCCCAGAATTGGCGGAGGAGTTTGATAGAGTCTGCAAATGTCAACTCTTTCAACTTTGACCTCTTGGCAGGCAAATTCTAGCCTAAAATCTGATTTAAAAGCTTGCTGCATGTCTAAATTCCCTTTATGTATAATTTCAAATATTTAGACCCAGAATTTGCTGAATAGTTTGCTAGAGACCGCAAAGGTCAAATCTTTTGAAGTTTGATCTCTTGGTAGCCAAAATTTCGACCAAAAACCGATTAAAAAGCTTGCCCTATGTCTGAATACACTTTACTTAAAATTTCAAATGTTTAGACCAAAAAAATTTTTTTAAACTTTGACCCCAATTTTGACCCCTTAACATTCATTCAAATTGAGTTAAAAAATTTGATCCATGTCCAAGTAACCTACATCTAAAAGTTCAAGTGTTTAGACCCAAAATTGGCGAAGGAGTTTGGTAGAGTTTTCAAAGGTCAAATCGTTGAACTTTGACTTCTTGACAGCCAAATGTTTGGCCGAAAACCGATTTAAAAGATTTTCCCAAATCTCAATACCCCTTATCTCAAATATCGAGCCTGTAGACTGAAACTTGACAGAGTAATTTGGTAGGGAAATATACACACACACACACACACACAATTTGACTTTTATAGATATACAGATTTGTTGATTAAATCTATTTCTCATTCCGTGGAATTTCCATGGGTCTCAATAGTAAATAAATATTTAAAGAAAGATTTTAGTAATTCATTCTTTTTTTTTAATTAATTAAATCGCTTTCATTATCAACAAATTTCATGTATATGACAAAATAGAGCACTAAAATTGCAACTGAATAAAATCAAACATTAATTTAGAATCCAGAGTGAAGGGGTGAGATTTTGTTGCTAATCGAATGCGTCGAGGGTATTTTTATTGGAGGGTGCAAGGGCAATAAGCTCATCAGACGTAAAAATAAGAACATGGACGCAACACTACAGTGATGGGACAGGGACCGAAGCTTGGTAGAGAATGCACGGTTTATTAGGTTAGTATTTCTCCTTTTCTGCACTAGGTTTAAGAGGGATGGGTTAGTGGTTGATGCACCAGTCCGGATTTGGCAGCAGTATTCCATAGTGATTTTATAGGAATACTAGCAGGGGTGCCCGGCGTTGCTCGGGTGTTTGGAGGTGTATGCTGTGCAAAAAAAGCAAAAAAACAAAAAACATGGTTAATTTTTTTAAACTTTGACCCCTATTATGACCCCTTAAAATTTATTGTTTCGGGCTCAAATCACTTTATTAACTTAGATCCAGGTTCAAGGAACCTATATCTAAAATTTCAAGTGTCTAGACCCAAAATTGTCGGAGGAGTTTGGTAGAGTTCTTAAAGGTCAGAACGGTTGAAATTTGACCCCTTAACAGCCAAATTTCTGGCTGACACCCGTCACATCGATTTTCCCAAATCTCAGTACCCGGTATTTCAAATTTCGAGTCTATAGACTAAAGATTGACAGAGTTATTGCGTAGGGAAATGTACACAGACAGACAGACACACAGACACACAGACAGACACACACACAGACACGTTCACTTTTATAGATATATAGATAGATTAATGGCCTTATTATGATAATGACTAGCAGAAGATGCCCTAAATTGTAACAAAAAGAATTTTTGGTGTCTAATTGTTGTGCTTGGTCCTACTTGTGATATCATAGTTTGTATAAAGATTACTAAATGCGAGGAGCAGTCTTTGTGAAAAGCCTACATTATCCGACAAGCATAAATAACCAATCATGGCTGAAAAGTTAGACTTTGATGTGTATATTTCTGAACCGGTATTGATAAGTGAGTTAAACTCGATGAATAGAAGACAAGTGCATCTACTTAATGCTTTTACACAATACAAAGAGATTCACTTTATTCTTATATAGAAGTCGAGGCAGTTTAAACATGGGAGGATTGGGGGGGGGGATACAACGGGCAGCCATCTTAATCAATTTGTGGATAAAAAGAGATGAAGAGGAGAAACACAACCAAGGGAGTTAACAATATTATAAAGTCTTAAAAATGGTTCGCAAGTGTAGAAGCGATTCAATCCTGTCTAAGATAAAGGTCGTTTTTCAGATGATCATAAAATGTCTTTACACAACCAACCATCCGCCCTCCTCTGTTCCGATTTATTGGCGTTCTGTATGTGCCTGACTGATGCGCCTGATCGAATCAATTGTCTATCAACGTTCTCCCCTGGGGGGATTCGCGAACAACCTATCATCTCTAGCGTGTTTAAATGATTTATTCAGAAAGTGTTGCGATTACAGAGCGTTGTTGTCGAAGTAAAATTAGACTCGTGAAAAGATGAAACGACTTTGTAATTATGACGGAATCGTTGCCTGATCGAAATCTCTTATTTGCAATTCAAAGTTTTATTAAGAAAATAATTAAAGATATTAAAGTAAAATCATTCACTGCTCAAGTATTGATCAGTTACTAGGTAAAACCGATCGATAAAAAATAATTAGGTCTTCTTTAAAGTTCAGCCTGATACTATTTTTTGTTTAATAAGTTATCTAGGTCCATACAGTTCTGTATTTAAGAGTATATATATATATATATATATATATATATATATATATATATATATTAATGGCTTCTATCGCTGGGTTCTAATCCTATCGACTTGTGTTAATCGTGCACTGATGATTCCCGAAAGGATGAAACACTACTGTCTGTAGGTATTTAATAATTATTATAGTAAATATATATATATATATATATATATATATATATATATATATATATATATATATATATATATATATATATATACTAGCATTTCAGCCCGGCGTTGCACGGGTGCTTGGATGTGTATGTTGAGCAAAAAAAAAGTGGTACTAGGAAGGGAAGGCAGGCTCGAACCCGTACCCCGAAGGGGGGAAAAGAACGGCGAAAAAACGTGACGTCTATGCTGTTACAACCACCGCCAAAGCGGAAGTGACGTAAGTTTTAATTAAGGCTAGACAATCGAAAGGAGAGGATGACTTTAAAAAATATCGGCGAAAAAAGCGACCCCCCTGTAGAAAAATGTCCAGTTTCAGGTGAAGATATAAATGTTTTTAGCAAATTTTTCGATATTTGTTGTCTGAAAGCTCGAACTTCAAAACGATACTGATTTTTTTTAAAATCCGTCCTCTCTGTCGAAAGTTTTTGGCAGAAATGCAAACGTGCATACATACATACATACATACATACATACATACATACATACATACATGCATACATACATTTATATATTGGTAACTAAAAAATTTCGACCCAAACCGATTAAAAAGCTTGCCCTATCTCTGAATACTCTGCATGTAAAATTCCAAATGTTTAGACCAGGAATTGTCTGAGTAATTTGGTAGAGATTATGACTCCTTCACACTTTTGGGGGGGGGCGCAAATCACTTTATTAAGTTAGATCCATGTCCAAGGAACCTATATCTTAAATGTTTAGACCTCAAACTGTCGGAGGAGTTTGGTAGAGTTCTCAAGGGTCAAATCGTTGAACTTTGACCCCTTAACAGCCAAATTTCAGGCCGAAAACTGATCACTAAGATTTTCCCAAATTTCAGTACCCTGTATATCAAATTTCGAGTCTGTAGACTTAAAATTGACAGAGTTATTGCGAAGGAAAATGTACACAGACACACAGACTGACAGACAGCACACAGGCACATCGACACGTTCAGACCAGGAGCTCTCTTTTTTACTCGCCACCCACCTTAAGGGTCCTATTGATTAACAAATGACAACTTTCAGTAAGATTATATATGAGGTCTGTATGAAGTGGTTTGATGTAGTTTTCTATAAAGATAAAAAAGAACAGTATCGACCAAAGAAACAACAAGTAGAGAAAGGAAAGTGAAAGCGAATGCTGAGACACCGTTTAAAAGTTACCCTTGGCCATGAAAAGTTGGACATTCAAAATATCATAGATGATATTCAAAAAAGGATTTTGGCATTAGCCAAGGCTGAGAATCAGAGAAAACACCGTAAGAATAAATGCTTGGCACGAAAAAATTCTACAAAACTCCTTATGCTTTCGCAAAGAAACTTTTCATAGAATCAAAGAGTGGCAAACTGGATGTGCTGAGAGAGGAACTCGAAAGTCACTAGAAAATAACATATAAGGCCCGTGCTGGTAGCTCCCCCAAGTATGAATGGAATATTGTACAAGCTATATAAAAATTTCCCAGGCGTCCTCAAGAAAACTCACTGTCCTCCTGCGGCAAATTTGGAAGCAGGGTCTTGTACCACAGGAGTGGGGTCTGGCTGGTGGCATATGGATACCAAAGGAGATGCAATCCAAAGGATCACAAATTTTCACCTTATACCCCTCCTAAATGTAGAGGGGAAAATATTTTTTGGAGTTCTTGCTCGTCGTATGACCAACTTCCTAATGAGCAACCAATATGTAAATACATCTGTCCAGAAGGCCGGGATACCTGGTTTTCCCCGGATGTCTGGAGCATTCACAAATGATCTGGAATTCATTAACATCGGCAAAAAAGATAAAGCGGAAGTACATGTAATTTGGCTGGATTTTGAAAATGTATACAGGTCAGTTCCGACACCCATTACCCCTTATCCTCAAGTGGTCTCTGGGCATTGATAAGTGGTGATATCCATGTAAAAAAAAACAAATTAATCCGAATAGCCCTTGAATTTTTCAAATTCCCGAAGAAGGTGAGTGAAATTATTATGAAATATTTAAATTCAGCCTTTATGAAATTCACTGTAAAAATTATACCACAAAATGGCAAGCACTCGAGATTGGTATTATGATGGGTTGTGTAATTTCCCCACTTCTTTCCGTTTTAGCAATGGAAATCATATTTTGTGGCGAAGCAAACACGTCAAAAGGTGTGATGATTACTGGACGGCTGAATCTTCCTCCATTCCGAGCTTTTATGGATGGCATAACTAATCTTGTCGATGCACTTCTACAAAAATACCTTGACCTTTTTACATGGGCGAGGATGAAGGTTAAACCAAAGAAAAGTCGAAGCCTTTCGTTAGTCAAAGGACCTGTTAGGGAAATCCATTTCAAAATTGAAAGTGATACGATCTCAACAGTAAGGGAGATTCCGGTTAAAAGCCTTGGACGCATGTACTCAATCCCCTTGACTGATCAACATCGAGATATAGAGATCCAGAAAGTAAATTTGAAGCGTCTTAAATCAATTGAAAAGACATATCTACCCGGAAGGATGAAGGCTTGGTGTTACCAACATGGTCTGCTACCACGCCTGTTGTGGCCCTTAAAGATATATGAAATTTCACTATCACGCGTTGAACGAATTCAACAGGTGTGTAATACAAGTGGCCTGGAGTTCCTCCTTGTTTTTCGAAAGTAGGCCTGTATACTAATACTGGAAACATACAGCTGCCAATATCCTCCCTAGTGAAAGAGCACAAAATTGGAAAAGTGAGGCTCCATATGATGATGAGGGACTAAGCCGACGAAATCATTAAAAAAATAAACCCAGAAATAAGATCAGGGATAAAATGGTCGGCCAGTAAGACCACACAGGAGGCGGAATGTAGCCTACAAATAAAGGATATAATAGGCGTCACTCAAATTAACAGAGCTGGACTAAGCAGTACGAGCAACAAAATATTCGCTAAAGAGGGTCCAAAAGAAAAAAGAGATATGGTGCTGGAATAGGTCAGGGTGTTTGAGGAGGAGCAAAGAACAGGAATTGCTGTCGCCCAGGCCAAACAATGTGCATGGACAAAATAGAATGTCATAGAATGACAATTAAGTTACCGTGGAAATCCTTAATTGCGATTGAACCATTGGCGATATTTCTTTTTCGCTCTACATATGATCTTCTGCCAAAATGCAACCAATCTAAAATTATGGGGGTATACCGATTCAGATCTGTGTCTTTCGTGTAAACAGCATCAGGCCACTCTGCACCATGGACTATCTGCATATTCCAAATCGCTTCAGTTGTACACATGGCGACATAACCAAGAAAAAATTATTGAATTGCTGAGAACACAATGCGAGTCAGTAGACCAACACCCAGTGACAATCAAGGAACCCACAATCCAGTTTTACAAAGAAAGTAAATGTCCTGCGAGGAGGAAAAATAAAATCTAAAATGAAGACGCTGAATGAAACTAATGACTGGGAAATCTCGGCAGATCTTAATAAATATCTACAATTTCCAGCTCACATAATTCAAACGGAAAACCGACCAGACATTGTAGCATGGTCCGACACAAAGAAGAATGTCCTCCTGATAAAAATGACAGTCCCCTGGGAGGAGAACGTAGAAGTCGCACATGAGCAAAAGAAAAACTGATACGAGACACTACGCGCTTACTGCATTTCTTTGTCATTCCTATCGAGGTGGGCTGTCGTGGATTTCCAGATCACTCAGTCATTTCGTTCGTTAAAAGAAAATGGGAACAATTGGCCGCTAATTGACTTAAAACCACAACTCAACAAGCGTTAGCTTGGATCTGTGCAAAGGAAAAAAGACTTCAGCGTGAACAGATGTTATAATCGAATTACCGTCGCAGGTTAAAAAAGAAGTAAAAAAGAACATTAAATAATTAATATTATAGGAAAAATTCAATAATTACCGTTACTGGGTTTTAAAAAACAAACAAAAAAACAAAAAAAAAAGCGTAAAATATTTATTTTTATTTTTTATTGATTTATTTTCTTTTTCTTTCATTTTTCCTCCTGAAATCACAAGCGGCTTATATTATTTAATTTGAATTCATTGTTGAGATGAGTATTATTAATTCATTTTATTTATTGCGGACTATTATCCTCATCTTTTCTTGGTTGTTTCACGAGGTTTCGGCCAACTATTCTTCTGGCCTTCGTCAGGTGGTAATCGCGACAGAATAGAAACTCTGAATCTCTGCCTTCCGTAGTTGTTGTCGCCTCACCACGTTTTGGCCAAGTTCAAATTCGATCGTCCTTCGGGTCCTGTGGTGCAGTTGATAAAGACGATGAATCTCTACGGTTCCAGGTGAGAATTGCCTGAAGATAGCAGTTTCAGTCCTTCCCAAAGCCGACCAGAGGCTTCCTTGGCCAAAACGTGGTGAGATGACAACAACTTCGGAAGGTAGTGATTACAGTGGATGCAGTCAGGAGATTCAGAGTTCTTATCCCGTCGCGGTTACCACCTGACGAAAGCCAGAGAAAAAAGTTGGCCGAAACCTTGTGAAGTAACTAAGAAAAGATTAGCATAATAGTCCGCAATAAATAACAATTAATACACATGCAGCTTTTTTCCGCGGTCACAGATTAGAAGTCACGTGATCTAATAGATTTTTTAAAGTGTAAAAACGCACTTCGTTAACGGCAGTTTTGTTTTTCTTTTTTTTTTTTAAGATGCCGCGCGAATTTACCAAATTAGCCAAATGCAAAGGAAGATAACTCAAAACTCAAAACATCTTATTCAAGGGAAATAACTTTTAAAATGCATATTTCACGTGTCTGTTCGCATGTGCCATGTTAGATTCGTTTTTGTTTGTTTGTTTGTTTGTTTGTTTGTTTTTGCTGGGTTCGTCAGCTAACAGGAAATACAGACTCAATAAGCCAAATAGAAGAGATATTCTCTAACACAATATTGGGAGGGAGGGAAGAGTAAAAAGGAAAAGCACCTGCATAGAAGAGTAGGGACTTAGGACAGACAAACCCTGGAGGCACTTACATATGAATAGGAACAAATATTCTTATATAAATAAATAAGAAAAAAGTGGTAATGCTAAAATAAAACTTGAAATCATAAATTCACCTGTTTATTGTTCAGGAGAAAATTTTTGATTTAAGGAAATTAGTCATTTTACAAGACAATTAAAATCAACGTTTATATTATGGTGATTACTAAAGCAAACTGTTCGTAATTAATACTTTCTGATACAAATAAAACCGAATATTCTCATATATAACTTTAATTTCAGTGTCTGTCATTTTTCGCTTGATCAGGTTGTTATCGAATCTCTCAGATGTTGTCACTAAGGCCGTCCTCACAACAGATTTAATAAAATGAACTCACTTTATTATCAGATTTATTTTAGACTAACAAACGGCGCCCGGCATTGCCCAATCGAAAAATACGCTTAAATATGATATTTTAATTCGTGCAGATTCCGTATTTATTATTATAGAAACAATTCTCTATTGAATATTATATTGTACCTAATAATATTTCTGATTTCAAAAGATTGAAAAAAATTACCTGAGTGCCATCAGCTAGAATCGAAGCCGAATCATTTAGCACTCAAACTGCGTCCCCTACTGTTTGAGCTATCGACTGATAGATAAGAAAGATGTAAAACTAACCACTTCAAGCTATGAATGAATTTGCGCGTGCGCAAAAGTAATAGGAATATGGCGCCAAGTTGAAATGAACATTTTGTATTTCAACTTGCTGAAATATTTATGTATGCGTTATTCATTCATCTAAACAAAGATTTTACTCGTTATAAACCGTCCTATTTTCTCTTAACTTCAGTGTTATGTGATCAGTTTAAGAGTTTATCTGTTAAATATTCTCACACCGCCAGACTAACTACATACATCTACTGTTTTAGGAATTTAATAAAAGAACTGAGTTTCTCTTATTGGGCTTATTGTAGACACGTTTAATACAATGATCAGGGTTCTATTAATGGATCTAATTAAAAGCAGATGTTACTATGCGTTAATAGATTTTATTTATGCTTTTATTAATGGTTTCATTTTGACAAAGTTAATAAAATTAACGTATTTTAACGTATTTAATTGAGACAACATTAATAAAATGTATATGTTTTACTAACGGTTAGACAAAGTTATGAAAAATTACGATATCTTTTAATAACGGTTTAGACAAGTTTAATAAAATGAATTTGTTTTATTAACGGTTTAGAAAAAGTTTATAAAAATTAATAGGTTTTATTAACGATTTAGACAAAGTTTATAAATTAATATGTTTTATTAACGGTTTAGACAACATTAATAAAATTAATATGTTTTATCAACGGTTTAGACAAAGTTAATAAAATTGATAGGTTTTATTAACGGTTTAGACAAAGTTTATAAATTAATACGTTTTATTGACGGTTTAGACAACGTTAATAAAATTAATAGATTTTATTAATGGTTTAGACAACGTTAATAAAATTAATATGTTTTATCAACGGTTTAGACAACGTTAATAAAATTATTATGTTTTATTAACGGTTTAGACAAAGTTAATAAAACTAAGATGCTTTTAATAGCCTTCTCTTAGACAAATTTACGAAATTGTATGCATTCTTATTTTGGACAAGCGTATTTTCTATTATCACGTGATTTACAACAAACACTTGATGCAATGAATGTGTTCTTGAAAGTTGTTTGTTTTAAGTTTTTATTTAGCCATAGGTTTTGAAAAATTGTTTAGTTTGGTTTTGTTTTGTTTGGTTTGGTTTGGTTTGTTTTGCGACATATAATTAACATATTTATTAACGAATTTAAATAGAACTCATTATTAATTATTTATTAAATTTGTCTACAATAAACCCAATAAGTGAAACTGAGTTCTTGTATTAAATTTATAAGAATAAAACAGTAGATGTATGCATTATTTAATGTCGAATCGAGTATAGTACATCAACTCCTTTGGGTTATTCGTGTTGCATAATTCAATAACTTGAGTGTTATTTCTTCCACCCGTCACAATAATAATTTCCTGGGTAAGGTTAACATTGTTGTCCAAACTTCTGTACACGTAACGCACCTTCACTCAACTCCGAACGAACTTCTGCTAATTCAACTTATTTCTTCGAAATCCAACTTCAAAATGAATCTCCCTCTAAAAAATCAACCCTCTTTTATCTCCAACCAGGAGCATCTCATTTGCATATCGGGTGGTCACATTGCAGGCATATAAAGAGATAAGGCAGCCATTTTTGTTTCTTTCTTCTTCATTCATTTCATTCCACGACCGACCCGTTGAATTATGCACACGTGCTAATTAGGTAAGTCGCACGTTTCCCTACATGTTGCGTTTAGTTATTTTGTAGAATATTTTTTTTTTATTATTCAAGCTCTTTGTATCTTTAATTACTAGTTTGTAGTGTTTAGTTTGATTGTCTTCTAGTGGACTTTGTTGCTTTTGTTCCCTGCAGAACATGAATGAGTTTTCCAATTAGAGAGGAAAAAAGGCCTATAGTATTAATGTTTGATACGTTTTAAGTTAGGAAACCAGTCGGAAAATGAGGGGGGGATGTAAAAGAGAAAAAGGAAAAGGGAAACGGGGGGAAAAGAAGGGAAAAAAGAGGACTGTTATTTTCGTTTTAGATTTTGAAGAACATAATTAAGTTTTGCAAAAGGAAGTAGAAAAACAAAACAAACAAAACAAAACAAAAAACCATCAATGTTGAGTGCATTTTCTCGCAGGAAGCCAATATCTTCAGCCAACCTAATCTGGCAGCACCAGAGAAAATTATTGTGGAAATATATATTCTATCTGTGTCCGAAGAAGACTGTGGCGAAGAAAAGACAGCTTTATTAAGTTCTTGAAATCCTGGGAAATGAAAGACAATGACTCTCGAGTGTTGCTGTTGAGAGATCCAGTCGAGAAGGAAACGAGGTGAGTAGGCTGTTTAATTCTTGTAGACGATTCTTGTAGTAGAAGGAGAATTACAAATTGAGGGCTCGTAGACAAATATAGAAGTGGTCTAAGTGAACGGCAAGATAGGGAGAGCCGGTCGGTGGCGGATTGATAAGAAGTTTTGAAGACTTTTAAAGCGGCTCCAAATTTCATTGACATTGTTGATGCTGATGGAGAGAGAGAAGCTTCTTGTATCTCCATTTTGTAGTAGGGCCGTTGCGTCTGTATCTATTCTACTAACCTTGCTTGATAGGGCGAAAAAGGTTCACTAGTTAAAAATGACAAAATTCTTCTCTACAATTTAAATTACATTTATTCACCAGTTTTATGAACACAACATATGGTCTGGAAAGAGTTATAGAAACATACATGCTAAACAATTTTATTCCACAGATATATATATATATATATATATATATATATATATATATATATATATATATATATATAATGACAATATATAGAAGGCAATAAATAATGATTATTTATCTATATATCTATAAAAATGAAATTGTCTGTCTGCGTATGTATGTGTGTGTACATTTCCTACCAAACTACTCTGCCAATGTAGATTCATTGGACATGGGTCAAACTTTATAATTTGATTTGAATCCAAAGCAATAAATGATTACGGGTCAAAATTGGGGTCAAAATTAAAAATCATGATCTCTACGGTCTCTACCAAATTACTCAGCCAATTTTGGGTCTAAACATTTGAAATTTTACATAAAGTGTATTCAGACATATGGAAAGCTTTTTAATCGGTTTTTGGCCGAGAATTTGGCAGCAAAGGGGTCAAAGTTCAAAATATTTTACCTTTGCGGCCTCTAGCAAACTATACAGACAGTTTTGGGTCTAAACATTTGAAACTTTACATAAAGGGTATTCAGACATGGAATAAGCTTTTTAATCAGTTTTTGGGCGAAATTTGGCTGCCAAAAAGTCAAAGTTAAAAGAGTTTACCTTTGCAGACCCTACCAAACTCATCCGCAAATTTTGGGTGTAAACACTTGAAATTTTAGCTGTAGTTTACCTGGACATGAATCAAAGTTTTTAATATTTATATACATATGCACATATAGTTATGAAAGGTATATAGGGCCCGAGCAAAGCCGGGTTGAACTGCTAGTAAATAATAACTTTAAAAAAGTATCATATAAATTATTTTTAGTGTTAATTATATCATTACGTTGATAAAGCATGAATGATTCTGCATTAAAATCAGAAATAGCTTTAATATCATGAAACATAATTGCAACTATTCTTTCGATTTCCTTTTACTTTTATTTATTTATATTCATGAGTTCTTATTCTTCTGATGAGTCAAGTCGAAAATATTTTTTTTAAAATGGCATTATAATTATATGATTGTTTCTGTGCAACGAAATAGGTGTTGTTAAGAATTAGATATCTTAACACGCTGAACGAAATAAACGGTGATAAACAAAATCTTGAAGTTTGGAATATAGACTCTTATCATTTATTTGTATATGCTGTGTAGTTATATTTGACATACATTGAGGTTCATAAATAAAAGAATTTACATAAATAAAGGGTGAAATATAATTGAATAATCATATTTTCCCAAAAACATATATATATATATATATATATATATATATATATATATATAAAATACATATGCCGCTCCCCTTTTGGGGGTACCAAATTGGTCAAAGGGAAAATTATTCCCAACTCGCATTTAGGTAAAAGTTTACTTTCGTATAGTTCATTTCAAAACAAGTATGCAAAAACAAAAACTAATAACATAAATAAAATAGGAAGCATTACTTTTGAAATGCCTCTTAAATATATATATATATATATATATATATATATATATATATATATATATATATATTAAGATATCCGCGTATGCTTCTAGAATAGTAATTTCAAAATTATTAGAGTTTTATGAAGCATAAAAACGGTGTTGTTTGTTATATTTGATATTTTATTTTTTATATTTCTCTTGATCAGAAAAAAGTAGCGAAAAAAAGTGTACATGCGTATTATAGAAATGTAATTGAGTCTATGTGTTTTGTTACATTGATATCTCAAACTGCACTTCTATGTTGCTTCCCGTCTATCATGGAGAGGGGGAATGTGACGTCTTGCCAACATTGTTTGTAAAAGGCGCGAAATGGTTTGGGACCGAAATTGTAATAGCCGCCCATGCTCAGGGTATTTTTATCGCCTGACTTATCACTACGCAAGTAAGCACGTGCCCATGTCTTTAAGCGATCTATGTATGAATCACTCCGCGAGCGATAACATGCAAGTGGAAAACAAAATAGATATTATGTAACTGCTACAATGTCATGTGGAAGTTTGATACGAAAACCGTAGCTTTTTCATAAATCCTCCGATTTCGCCTCTTTGTAAAAGTCCTACTACTTTTAGTGTTTGTTGTTGTGCAGCATCCATCCATTTTCTACGAATCAGATGAATTTTGTTGGCATACATTTCCATAATATCTTTCCAGTTAGAATTATTACTTGTGGAAGGGATCACGTGAAAGTTGCCAACATCCCTAAGTGAGACATTTTCTGGGGAATGATGTGGATTCGTACTTCGTAAACCCAAGTTTTCAGTCTTTGTCGTTAAACACTGAGACAACGTCACCCCCTCCCCTACTGTGGTTAGTGGAATAAAGAATAGAACGAGGAAACTTTAGTGAAAATAAAAAGAGGATCAGTCGATGAAAAAAGAAAGTTATGGTATCCAAAAAGCTTAACAACTTTAGTATATCATACACCATTTCCCAGATTTATTGCAAAATTCTTTCGCTTACTGGCATGTGGACATCAATAGGTTTTATGTTAATTCATAAACCCAGGATAACCTTGGCACTGAGATATTAATTTCTTATATTTTCCTATCATTTAAGAGCTATCATAGAATATGGTTCAAAGGCATTCAGGTTCCATGGAAGGCTTTAGATTTCATTCAAGGTTCTTATGAAAGCATATCATTAGCTGAAAACTATCTCATATATACCTATATCCGAAGAAGGGGTTATGGTTTTATTAGTGAATGGTATTTAATTAAGATTCTTCCTTTATCTATAGTTTATACTAGCAGTTCAGCCCGACTTTGCTCAGACCCCATGTACTGTTCATGAATTTATGTGCATATATATATATATATATATATATATATATATATATATATATATATATATATATATTAAACGTTTGACTCATGTCCAGGTAACCTACACCTAAAATTTCAAGTGTTTAGACCTAAAATTGGCGAAGGAGTTTTGTAGAGTCTGTAAAGGTCAACTCTTTTAACTTTGACCTCTCGGCCGCCAAATTCTCGGCCAGAAACCGATTAAAAAGCTTTCCATATGTCTGAATACACTTTATGTAAAATTTCAAATGTTTAGACCCAAAATTGGCTGAGTAATTTGGTAGAGATGGCAGAGATCATTTTTTTTTAAATTTGATCCCAACTTTGATCCCTTACATTTATTATTTTGGGCTCAAATCAAATTAAAAAGTTTGATCCATGTCCAATGAACCTATATCTAAAATTTCAAATGTTTAAATCGAAAATTAGCGGAGGGGTTTGGTAAAGTTTTTAAAGGTCAAATCGTTGAACTTTGACCCCTTGACAACCGAATTTCTGACCGAAAACTGATTTAAAGGATTTTCCCAAATCTCAATACCCATTATAGCTAAATCCTGATGACTTTTCCACGGCATTCATCGTAAATCCATGGGGTAGATTCCCCTTGTTCTGTCCTCCTTAATCGAGTAGAAGTTATAAGTAATTCTTTCTTATATTATTAATATTGCTTATACTGATAACTGAACCATAAACCTCTAGAAGATTTTCATTAGGATTATTGATTAACACTTTATCCGTTGCGCCATGAGTTCATGTGAACTATTCTATTATGACTTTGTGAACCATAAACCTGTTCTTAAGTTACACTTGTTATGTTACTATGTATTATTATATATTACTATATACGTGTTGTTGTTGTTGTTATTATTATCATTATTATTATTATTATTATTATTATTATTTCTTTCATTTTTACTGGCGTTCTAATCTACTATTTATCTTTATTATTATATAAAAGTCACTTTGTGTGTGTATGTGTATAAGTGCCTTCTTCATAGGTTCCGAAACGGCTGAGCCTATCTTTTGCAAAAAGGTAACACAAACGTAATTTATATGTCTGGCAGTGTTCTTAGATATGTTTGGTATAGAAATTCATCCGATAAGCATCGAAAATCGAAAAATCCGATCTTATAAATATATGATATGTAATCGCCAGGAAACGTCGAGTAGTAGTTATCGGCTTATCTATATATCTATTTATCTATCTATCTGATTGTCTATCTATCTATTTAGTGAATTATACAATAGATTGAATCGTGGTAAACGATAGTTGAGTGAGCATTGCAGGTGCAGAAAGGGTCAAGGGGGTCATGCTGTGACATGAATCAAACTCTGTAACCAATCAAGTTGCAACGGAAGCTATACAATGGGACAGGATCTGACATATCATATGTTTCCGTTTGAAGAAGCCGAGTTTATTTAAGTGAGTTTGGTCTTAGACGCCGAAGAGACAAAATGGGTTAAACAGGTTTATAACGGGGCGACTATTTCCAAATGGATGCAAAGATCGTCATTCACTCTAATTTCTTCTGTGATGAAATGCCTGGGGATTGAATAAAACTATATATATAAACAATCATTCGTCTAGGGTTCCTGTCTTGCATGCGTCTTCGTGTTATCGTAACAAGGGCTGCCCTTTTTTTCTGTAAATAAGAAGAACATTAGATAAGTGGAAAATGAGATTAGGATAAGCCGAGACTCGAACCTTGTAAGCAAGATTCAGAAATAGATTTAGAAATTGAAATGTTAGCATTTAGCCATTGTTAAATTCCATATAAAATAGTTAGATCGTGTTTGTATTGTAAAAAGAATTTGATTGTTCGTTCTTTTATGAAAACTGAACTAAAAATGTCAGCTAAAAAGAATGAACAATACAAATTAAAAATATATTGTAAAAAAAATAGGTCAGGTTAAAAAATAGGTTAGTTGAGAATTCCTTGTTTGCAGAAGTGTGTTTTGGACAAACGTATACTTAGCCACGTGAGTTGGTCACGTTTGGGAACCACACATCTGACGTCATAGCAAAAAGGGAATTCTCAATATAGGAGCTAGTATTAGTCAGATCAGGCAGTCGGGCAGTCAGGTTCGAGCAGTCAACAAAGTCAGCCGGAAAGAGTTGATATGATCAGAGGAGGGTCCCTTTAGAAGTGAAGGGAGAACATTTAACCATGTAGATACGAATTTGAATTCCTGACGTCATCATCATTTCGACCGGTCAAATGAAATAAAGAATCACCATCGGTATTTGTAACTATTGTATTCGTGTCGTCATTCAACAATTGAAGGTAATGTGTTAATCATCTTAATATTAACTTTGTGTAACCCCCTTCCAAGTAATGTGTCTCCCTCCTCCTCCATCGTAAGTAATGATCTCCTCCCTCTGATGTAAAAGAACAGTATTACACATTCATTCGATAATTCATTCTCTCTCTCACAGTGTTATAAATGTCTCTCATCATCATCAATCCTGTATTACATGTACCCGTTATATGTCCCCGTCATCTCTTTTAATATGAACTCGGCGTCATCCTTTTATTGTGAACCCCTATACAACATTCGTTGTAACAGAACCAGCCCCACCCCAGAGGCCCAGCAGAAGATAGGTATGTCGTCATGTATATTCGTATTATATGTTCCGACACACACGCACCCACATCCGGAGACTAGACGAACACAGTTGTTAAGACAGATATTTGGGACACTAGACGACCACGCCCTGATTAAAAAAAAGAGTTAAACAAACAGTTAAATAAATAAAAGAAATACACAGTTAGAGAACACACCCAGCTAGATAAGAAAGAGACCATATCATATGGTCTTTCTCTTTTATAGATAAAAAAAAAGAATTTTACAGGGAATATTGTACGTTACATCGGCCAAGGGAAATAATGAAATTTCAGATAGTCATTTCCTCTTAAAATAAAAGAAAAAAGACTTATTGTCATCTGAAGATATAGCTCAGTGGTAAAGCGTTCGACTGCAGATCGAATGATCCCCTGTAAAAGCCCGGTCATACCTCATCATATTACTTTAAATTTTTTTGCTTATTAATGAGTTTAATTTATGATAAAAAGAAGACGCACCATTCAAAATCGCCGCAAATCATTTCTCCGTTTGCATATTTTAAAAGTAAACATTAATCAGATTACTTTTCCAGGGAATTCATCGTCAAACCCAAATAGCAGCTGACGTGATATTGTAAACAAACACGGACGGAATTTCATGAACGACATTATCATTATTATTTTTTGTACTTTTTTATGAATTAGTTGACCGAGCAAATTATTTCTAGTAATATATAATAATCAATAGAGGCTTACTTACATACGCGATCTGCATAAATTAAAATTTCATGTTTAAGCGCATTGTATGGCCGAGCAACGCCGGGCGGCCAGCTAGTAATTAATAAATCCCATATTGTATAAAATTCTATATTAGGTTGATTTAGAAGACCATTGTCGCCTGACATGTGCTGCTTTTTGAGGAATCTACCGTTCCTATCTATATTCTGGTGCTGTCAAATCAGGCTTTCTGAAGATATTGACTTCCTGACCTAAAATGCTCCAAACACTGATGCTATTGTTTTTCTCAGCTCCCTTTTAAAACTCAATTATGTTTTACAAATTAAAATAAATAGCAACAACAATAACAACAACAACAACAACAACATTTTTCCTCTACAAAACAATCAAACCAAACACTATAAACAAATATTTGAAGTTAATCTTGAAGCGTATGTAGAAACATATTAAAAAAAAACTTTTTTCAAAATTACTCGATTCGACATTAAATAACATGAAAAGGGTTGATGTGCCGTAAAACAAAACAACCAATCGTTTCTGTCTGTTTTACATCATTGTACAACGGTAGATGTAAACAATTTTCTTTTAAAAAAAAGTTTCCAATAATTCAGTTTCGGTGTCTCTGAATTTTCAACCGGAAGTTAACAGTCTTTTATACAAATCATCAATTCTACAGTTCAACAGCAAAAAAAATAAAATTGCGATTAGCATGCGTGCACTGTCACTAACACTAGAATTAGGTTAAGAAACACGAGCTACGAATTTGCTGACGTTTTATCGTTCCCTCTGCAAATGGCAGAGCCCAGTATAAATGCGACCGGACATGCGTCCAGGAGTTCGCTTGTCATACCTGTCAAGAAAACAAGCATGTTCACATCAGTGTTGCATGCAAAATGTTGATGATTTCATTTAAGATCCTTGTCGCAGTTGGCCTCGTCCGGTTTACGACAGCTGACACTTTCGTTTTATTATGAAACACTTTGAAATTCTACTCTCAATTGGTCCGCACTTTTTTTGTTTACTAATGTATCATTATCAAGGCCAAACGCCACGCGAGGATAAGGGTTAATGAAATGGACCATTTGTCCGTTGAGAGTTAAGGAACCATACGAGAGGGTTGGGAATGATTGCTCGCATGGACCAAGTTCAAATACTTGTGAGGAATGGTTCATAACAGAATTAGGTTCATATTGGTGTTGAAGACGTTTATGTTGTTATCTGCAGGGAAGCAGTCCCATGGTAATGTGTTCAACAGCCTTTGTGAAGAAGCTTTGTTTGTGGAAATTCCACCTAACACTAAGCACACAGAGGAAGAAAAGAAAGATTTTTTGTGCTAATGCACTTACTGATCCGCACTATTTTTTAAATCGTATTTCCAAGTTTAATGAAAGTTTTATGCTATGTTTTTTTTTATTCAATTGTAAGGTTAAAGTACAGAATAGGTACAAAACACCCTCCCTTACCCATGTTAAGAATGGCTTTTAAATAATAACGTTATTATATCAGCACGGGTCAATAAGTGCACTAGTACCAGATTTTTTTTCATTGTGGTGATAGAATGAGTTCTTGTGAATGTCTTATAAGAAAGAACCACATATTGAAGCGCAGTTAAACCACTTCCATGGAAATAATGATCGAATAAAAAGAGAAAGAGAGAGAGAGAGAGAGAGAGAAAGAGAGAGAGAGTTGTGTGCATGTGTGTGTGAGAGAGAAAGAGAGTAACTAGGAACATCTTTTGTGAGAAAGAGACTGCAAAGTAAAGAAGAGATCATTATATACGGCACAGTCACATAACATACTGCCTTTTATTAGATCACAAAAATTAACCAATGTTCAGTCTGCTTACTACCATATGGGTAACTATTTAGGAATACCAGATATTGTATAGGGGGAGGACAGCGACAACTTCTGCAATAACTGTCAAACCCAGCATCGTCATCTTCTCGAATCGGGATATTCATACGACTGGGAACAGCTTGTAAATTCAGTATTCCGTAAAACGTTCGTCCCTCGGATGAACCCATCCTTTATTTTTTGTTTCATTTTATTTATTTATTTTTTTCGTTTCGTTTTCTTTTTTTTTCTGTTTCAAAGAGATCATTCTCCGCTTGATTTCGGAGTTATATTCAGTTTATAATGTTTTTTAAATACATATTCAAATATTAGTAAAATCGTCATCCTGTGATGTACACAACGAGTATCTCTCTGAATACTCCTGATCTTTTTGATATGCGAGGGTCGTTCCAAAAGTAAAGCTTCCAATTCTTTTTTTAACTTAAAAGGTTGAAAAGTTACCAAGACGAGAGTGGTACTATTAAAACGAATTACCTTCGATTAAGCGAAGCCAACTATTAATTTGTTTGTAAACAAACTGATGGTTCGAGCACTGTGCGACGGGAGGGTGTGGATATAATTCACACTCTAGGAGAAATATTTACGGCACTGATTCGTAGCCGAATGTTGAGAGCTGCCGACTGTCAATGCGACGGTTGTAGGTTCAATCCACGGCTGGGGAAAGGTGTTTGTCTAGCCGTACTGATGAGTTGTGATACAACGAAACAGTACTGTATGTGGATGACAATATATACATATATATATATATATATATATATATATATATATATATATATATATATATATATATATACGGCTCCCCATGTGGGGGTTCCAAATTGGTTAAAGGGAAAATTATTCCCAGCTCGCATTTAGGTAGAAATGTGCTTTCGTAAATAATTGAATTCATTCACAACATGTCGCTAAAACCAAAAGCAAACAACATTTATATATATATATATATATATATATATATATATATATATATATATATATATATATATGACGCATCTCTGCTTTTCACTCACGTCCATGATACGAGTTCCTTTCTTAGAGACTTACACCGCCAGTATCTGCAACAGAGATATAAACTTTCAGGTCATGAATGCATATGTTCACTCATCATAACAATACAATTTGGACAGTGAGTTTAAGACTTTATGACTATTAGTCACCCATTCCAAACATTGAAATATTCTTCACTCTATAATAAAGACCAATGTTTATTTATTTCTATACTAGTCTGAGTGTCCGGTGTTGCCCGGTTGTCTAAAGGTATGTGTTGAGCAAAAAAAAAGAAGAAAAACACTGGTAGTAGGCATGCAGGCAGGCTTGAACTTGTGACGTGAAGGCAGAAAAGAAAGTGAAAGAAAACCTAGCATCTTATCGCTAGTCCATGCCACGATCGGAAGTTCAAATTATGCAAAGTCAATCTAACCAATACTATGAGTTACATAATGGCTCGCAAAAAATCGATACCTCCTTGTAAAAAACTGCCATATTGAGAGTGAAGGAATTAATGTTTTTGGCCAATTTTTCGATATTTGTCGTCCGAGACATCGAGCCTCAGAATGATTCCAATCTCGTGAAAATCTGTGGCCTCTGTCGAAAGTTTTAGACATACATACATACATACATACATACATACATACATTTAAACAGACAGGTGAGATTTGCATTATAGATTTTATATAAATGAATATCGTATCATATAATCGTCTCATCACATAAAGGTTAGTCAATAAAAAAAATTCCCTTTGGATGTAAATATTTTATACGTTGTAGAGAAGCAAGAAAGTAAGTAGCAAGTTAAGACAATCCCTGCTGTATGAAATAAATTCTGAAAGAAATCTTTAAATAAACAATCAATGGTAATTGTATTACTTTAAAAGGTCAGAAATGATAATAGCACTGGTTAACAACAAATGTGCTGCTTGCGTTTTCTCAGTGATTTAGAACCAATATGATGCGCTGAGTGAAAAAAATTGGTTTTGCTTAATCAGGTCAAGTTTTCAAGCCAAGACGTTTTTACGTTTTTGTCCACATGTACGCATGCGTAAAGCAGTTTAGAATAAGCTGGAAGGGTAAAATACTATGACGAATAATTATTTTGATTGAAAATGATTATTTTAATGGCAAAAATTGATTGACAATGATTATTTTAATGGCAAAAATTGATTGACAATGATTATTTTAATGGCAAGTAATATTAGGTCTGATAGTTCGAAAGGGAATCAGTTTGAAATCATAAAACCTCAAAATCCTTCAAAAATTGGTGCTCAGCATCAACGAAGAAGGACTGGTCTGTGCTGGAGGAATCTGTGCCTTGCAAACCAAGGCTCTGGACAAGTATGGTGACTGCTTCACTTACTTGTGCCAGGCTTTTCCATGGAGAAGGTGAAAGCTGGCATCTTTGATGGTCCTTAGATTCGGCAGCTCATCAGAGATTTAGAATTCGAAAACTCAATGAACAAAGTCGAACTGGAAGTGTGGAAGGCCTTTGTTCTGGTAGTGAAGAACTTGTTTGACAACAATAAGTCCACAAACTATGCAGAACCTGTCAACAACATGCTGACTTCTTTCAAAAACCTGGGCTGAAACATAGGCGTCAAGATGAACTACCTATTTTCATATATTGACTGGTTTCCTGAGAACCTGTGTTCAATGAGTGACCAGCAGGGAAAGAAATTCCATCAAGACCTGAAAGAAATGGATACCAGGTCTCAAGGTCGCTGGTACACAGTCATGATGCTTGACTACTGCTAGAATCTAAAGAGAAACCTCCCTGCTGTTGAGCATTCCAGGGGTTTGAAGTAACAGAAGTTCAAGTCCTGAAGTTTAAACAATGGTGAAGCGACATGCAATTTACGCGTTCTTACTTTCATCAATACCCATCATTCAGTTTACAGTAATCGATGTTTCTATTAGATGATCAAAATATGTTGTTGGTAAAACATTATATTTCTTAAAAACACATTTACGATGAAATATGTTGACAAAAGATATCTGATAATGCCACAAAAGTGTAATCGATTTTGTCACAAAAATCTGATTTTTTTTTCAAAATCAACTTAGCACAAAACGTTGACCTTGTGGAGAGAAACAAGTACCATTTTCAGATTTATCAGTTCAAAAAATACCTTAAATCAGTTGTAGAAATCTCTACAAGATTCAAAAGATAAACAAGTGAAGCATGCATGGTTCCCCGTGAGTGCACAGTGAACAAGGCATAAAAAAATGACTACGTTCAGCATTTGCCTCTCCCTCAATTAGCCCCAAAAGTCCCCAGGGAATGTAAAATCCTGGTGAAGATGAGAAGACGAACAAACGGTGCAGTTTTAGGCCTGAACCTATGTAAATTTGAGTTCTACACATTGCAAACAAAAGAAATGAATAAGTCCATCATTTACTTCCCCACCATTTAGCCCCAAAAGTCCCCAAGACGTTAACATAGTAAAATTTGAGTTCAGCACCATGCAAAACTGCTATATAAACATACACAGAAAATTTTGGACAAATATGATAAAATAGTCCCCAAAACGGAGTGTTTTTATTAGCCCTAAAAGAGCCCCTGGGGCACACCCAAGACTTATCCTGAAGTATAGACAAACAAAATTATGTAGAAATCAGTTAGTTACAATTTTTCAGAAAGTTTTATAAAAATCCAAGGCATCAATTTGTTTTAATAAGCACAAAATCTAAGCAATTGTATCCCGAAAGGCACCCCTAGGGGGGGGCAACTGAAGTTTTCCCGGAAAAATAAGTTCTGTTACGTTTTTACTCATATCATGTTTAATGTTTGTGCAAAATTTCAAAAAATTCCAAGACATATGTATTGAGCAAAGTGCGGACAGACGAATGGACAAACAGACGAACGGACAGTGGTGAATTTATAGGTCCACCCTCCTTTTGTCAGGGGGCCAAAGATTGTTTGCCCAGTGAATATAATTAAATTAAATTTAAGTCTGATTTTATATGAATATTAGTGCGAACACTGGCGTAGTACAATTGACAGAGGACGTCACAAGAGATAATAATAATTCATATATAAAAAATGAAATTCCATAATTTTATGATTTTATCTGAATAGTAGTGAGAAACACTGGCAGTGCATACTTTTTCCAATCATTTGAGACAAAGGGTATACTTTACTGATAATAATAACTAATATATAAAGAATTAAATTACTGGCGAAATTATATGATTTATATGGATATCAGTGCGAACACCTGCCGAGCATGATTTCTTTTACTGCTATTATTCAAGAAGGATTAGCATATTAGTGATATTAATGAATATATAAAAAAAAATTAAATTACTCGTGTAAGTCTATGATTTTATATGAATATTAATGCAGACACTGGTGGAGCATATTTTTAACAAATGGTGTACACTAGTTTAACAAATAGTAAGTCAAGTTTTTTCATGATTTGCAAAAAGTCACCAAAACATTACATGGCATCCTTCGAGCATTACGAACCGATAAAAACGAACATTTTTTTTTTATAACTTCATCTTTTGTTATTGAATTATTTAGCCAAATTTAATATGATTTTTTGCCGGTAAAAAAGCTTTTAATTCTATCGAAATGTCAGCACAAATTTCAGTCAGTGTGTATTCTATCGTTTTAAGTGACTATTTTAAAATAAATACTTCCATTGTCATTAACTAAAAACAAAAAGTGTTTTCTATATTGAACAAAAACATTTACCCTCTTTCTCTTTATCAGGGGATAACCGAGTTGAACAATTACAACGTGGAACGGTAAAATAATCGCCATAGAAATGACGACATGATTCCATTTCCGTTTGATGAAAACCGGTTTTCTTTTTTTTTTCTTTTTTCTTTTTTTTTGTTGCAGACCATACATTAGTTGGCCAGTTGTATAGAAACCCCCAGAACGATAAGATTCTTCCATTCCGTCTGAAAGTGAGACAATGTCTAACGAGCTGTACAAATGTTTTATACCCATCGAAGTTATGACGACAGGACCATTGCCAGCACACTCAAAATGCAAATCCGAACGGTTCAACGGTTGAGGGCACAGCTCAATGAAATTTTTGGCCACAGTTATGGTCTCTGATGTGATTTAAAGTAAGGGCCACATGATACCATCTCACATCTTCGAAGTCGGCTTGAAAGTCAACACCAAACCTGGATGTGCTGAAAAATGCGTTGATCCCCTGGTGCAACCAGGTAACTACTGGCAAACTCCGGCGCTGTGGCAGCAGGACTCTACGCCGGCTCACAAGTCCAAAGAGACCCATACGACTTTGTACTCTTCTCTCACTGGCCTCGACCTGAACAGGCTGGACTACTTCGTTTGCTTATACGCCGAGAACATTAAAACATGATCTCCCACAATACCAAAACCAGCCCGATCGCCACCATTTGCCGAGTATTCACCGAGTTCCTGCCAGTGCTTATGGAAAAGGCATGCTCCTAGTTCTGGACCCGTGTCAAGGCGGTGATTGAAGCAGCAGGTGGTAACATTGAATAGATGTCAGCTCTGCCACATAATCAAGTTACCTGAACTGATTTTTTCAATAAAATTTTAAAATAAAACTGTAGTGTTGTTTTCTTTATGGCGACATTTTTATCGTTCCACCCTGTATACTTGAACATGTGTTCTGCCAATTTTTACATGAATAAAACAATATATCGACATACTGAAAATGAACATAGCAATACACACACTCATTCACTTAAAAAGTAATCTAGCAACAGAAAACGATACTGATATATGTAACCAGATTTCCTTTAAGATTCGAGGCAAATACGCTTCCAGTCTATGTTCGCTCTGCCATCTTTTATGGAGGAGAAGGATGAAAGAAGAGATGCCATCAAATGTGCTTCATCAGAAACTTGGTATTGATGAGATTACAGATGCTTTATGCAGTCTGCATATTCGGTGATATGTAGCGTGCCACCTCTGGTATCAATTCCATAATGCATCTGGATATAGCAGGTACTATGGAAGAATTGTAGAACAAGGAATACCTATTAATTTATTTGTTGCGGACTATTTGTTGCGGACTTCTTTAGTTGTTGTTGTTTCACGACGTTTCAGCCAACTATTCCTCTGCCCTTCGTCAGGTGGTAACCGGGACAGGATAGGAACTCTGAATCTCCTAACTGCATCCTCAGCAATTACTATTTCAATCCTACCCAAAGCCGGCCAGAGGCTTTCATTGGCGAAAAACGTGGTGAGACGGCAACAACTATGGAAGCCAGTAATTGCTGACGATGCAGTTAGGAGATTCGGAGCTCCTATCCCGTCGCGGTTACCACCTAACAATAGCCAGAGGTTTAGTGGGCCGAAACGTCGTGAAACAACAACTAAGAAAGATGAGGATAATAGTCCGCAATAAATAAAATAATAAATAATATTCATCTCAATAATGAATTCCAATGAAATAATATAAGGAAGACTTAGCTTGAGAATATGCGAAAAGTGATGCGATTGCATGCAACTGAATTGAATCGCATGGTGAGCAAGTGTGAGACGTTGCCTGATGTTTTCGACCATAGAATCTAGGACATTCGTAACACTCCAATTATTAAAACTGATGGAATAATAGATATTAATTTCAGACATTCAGAGCTTATACTCGGATTGATAACAGAGACCTTGAAACTAAAGATGAGAAAACACAAATCTGAATAACTAACATTTTTAGATCAGTAATATTAAGACTAAAATAAAACTAATCCGTCTCTCTTTCTCTCTCTCTTTCTCTCTCTCTCTCTCTATTTATATATATATATTATTCCCCTCTTCCTTTTTAACTTTCCCGCCTCCCGCTTCTCTCCCCCCCTCTCTCTCTCTCTCTCCCACTCTTTCTTTCCTTCTCTGCCTCTGGTTATCTAATTCAACCTCCTTCTTTTCTACCTCTACCATCTGTCACTTTTATTTATTTTTTTATATTTCCTCTATTTTTATCATTTTTTGTCTTTTTTTATTTTTTTAGGATTTTATAGTTGGCTCTAATGATTTTGAATTTTTACTTTATTTCTTCTTTCCCATTGTAATCTTTCAAATCTATAAGGTCTGACAAAATAATCAAATCGTTAATTCAGTTCCGGTAGTGGAAATATGTGTAACTAAGCAGATAAAAAAAGGTAATATATATATATATATATATATATATATATATATATAATTTAAAGGAGATTAGAATAATAGTCTAAAGAGCTAAGTGTATTTTAATGTAATAGTGAAATTACTAGTTTAATTAAAATACAGGAAATGCTCGTTGTAATTTAGATATATAATAAGCTCGATAGTTAAATGTCCTAGAGCTAATTCAATATTAAGTAATGTGATTTATAATTTAAAAGTTTTAAAATTTTTAAAATTTAAAAATCAAAACTTAATTAAACCAAAAATCAGTTTCATAAGAAGGAACAACAACAAAGTCAATTATCTGTACGATCGTTTCGGAAATCCGTGCTTTTTATTTGTGGTATACATGAAGTCACGTAGAATAATTATACATAGTTTTTTTGGTAAGCACGGTCTCCTCATCAGCAAATTTAGGAGGATTTCTATTGAATTGAAAAGACACCAAAAATAAACCTAGCATTAAAAGTAAGGCAGATGAATCTGAAAAATTGAAGTAAAAGGTTTGGATATAAAATTTATAAGAAAATTAATAAGGAAATTGGTATAGGTTAGAGATAGAAATGAGTAGAAAAAATATATATATTTTTGAATTTACATAATAAATTTGATTTAAAAATATATAGATATATAATTACCTTTTGGTTTTTCTTTTTTTGAAATCAGGAACTGTATTTAAAGTAGTCATTTAGATGTTTGCTATAGCTTTTTATTTTATTGAATGATGAATTTTAAAAGGGCGACGCTCGTGCAGTAAATTGTTTCCGTTAGCGTATTTTGATTTAGAGACGCTACAGTTAATATCTATAGAGAGAGAGTTTCTTTTTTTTTTTTTTTTTTGCAAGTTTTTAAGGGGAGATAATTGTCATGGCTTTATTTATTATTTGATTTACGAGTCTAAGGGCGGTAATTGGTTTAACTTAATTTATTAAAAAAAAAAATAAAAAAATAAAAAAAATCTATTTTTACTAATGAGTAATTTTTAATGATTTAAGGTGGTTTATATTTATTAAATTTAAACCAACGTTTATGATTACACGATAGAAGCTCGTGTCTTGAATTTACTAGTTTGGTTGTGCTTTTTATATCTTCATATTTTAAAATTTTTACGGTTTCTTTTGTACATAATGTACAAAATTTATCTCCTGGTTTATATGATTTGCAAGTCTCAATTATTTGCCATTTTAAGTTGAAAGAAATATTGCTATTTTTTAGTTTCCAAATATAGTTGGATAGAGTAGTTTGGTTTGATAGAGAGTTATTTTTAAAAGAATGTTTGTGCGTTGAAATTCTATGTTTTATTGTGCCAGATGTGGAACCAATATATATTACCTCTTGATTATTATGATTATTTTCCGTTAGGTCTATTGTTGGATTATAATGTGGTGGGTTGGTTAATAATTGATCGGTAGATTGATTTAAGTTGGTGTTATTATTTAATTCGGTAGTTGAGTTATGGCTGTTGATAGGTTCTTGTATATTTGGAGTTTTTGATACTGTGCAGCTATAGATAACATTTTTAATTTTACATGAGCCTTGTAGGGGACATTTATTTTTTCTTCTACAGTTACAGTCCGATGTATTTTGTATAGTTGCATTTTGTAGTTTATTAATTTTATTATTATTAGAGCTAATTATTTTCTGATGAAGGTTAGGCATAGTAGAGTAAGAGACTTTAATTGTGTTCTTATTGAAAATCTTATTATATCTATGGGGGGCTTTAAAGTTCTTATCTAATATTTTTAAAAATTCTCTAGCTATGTTTGTTTCTAGGTTTTTGGAATACGGGGGGTTGAACCATAGGATCTCCTTGTGTCTATTCTTACGTTTGCGGGTTTTAGTTTGTTGTTTATTTATATTATTATCTAATATTTGTAGTTTGGTTTTATCTTTTTTTTTCTCCTGGTTATTTTTCTTAACTCGTATACGGGAAGACATTGCCATATTATATGTTATTACGCTCTTAATAGGTTTATTTTTAATGCAGTTTATGTTTCTATCATTTTCATTTATGAATTTAATTTGTGAATTATATCCAGAGTTTTTAAGGGCTTCATTATAGTATTTTTCATTTTTGGTAAATATTGATTTAGTAGAAGACAGTCTAGAAATTCTTAGAGCGATATTGGGAACTATTGATTTTAATATTGATTTAGGGTGGTTTGATTGATTGTGGACATATAGAAGTGATTGGTTAGGTTTATGGTATGGTTCAAAGGTAGAATTTTCAAGATTTAAGGTTATGTCTAAGAAATTAACAATTTTTTTATTAGGGTCGATTTTTATACTAAGTCCATAATTTTTAAATAATTTATGTAGAGCTTTAATTGCATTTTCATAATTTTTATTAGTAGAATTCGTTATGAAAAGTGCATCATCTCTATATAGCCCTCCTTCAAGTTTGAATTGTTTATGGAGTATACAATGTATTTCATTTAAAAGGAAAAGGCCAACTAGATCAGTGACCTGAGTCGAGTCCGTCGATCCCATTAAAATGTTGAAGTGGTTAGGGGTATTTTTCCTGGTCCAATATTTATTATCAAATGTTATTAAAGACTGTCTAGCTATAAGTATTAGTTTAGTTTCGTCTTGAGTTATATTAGTTAATTTTCGTGCCATTAATAGAGATTTATTAAGTAGGATAGGTTATATAGATTGGTAATATGATTCAATGTCAAAAGAAAGAAATTTAATATTATTTTTATTTTGAATATTAGAAAACCAGTCGATTACTTGGTTTGAAGATTGCCATAGTGGGTATTTTATTATGGATTTAATTTTGGGGATAATTCTATCTAATATGTTTTTACTAACCAGTCCTATATCTGATTTCGAGGGGCAAATGAGTCTAATAGTAGGGTTGATATTGAAGCTGTGTTTGTGGTCTTTTAAAGTAAATCTCGGGGTACCTGGTACTGTTATTTCTGTGTATTTATCTATTTTAAGTTTAGTTAAAATGTTTTTTGCATCATTATTTATTTTATTTAGTGCTGATTTATTAGTAGTTTTATAATTTTTATTAAGTTCTTTATATATTAGATTTTTATATTGTATATAGTCCATTGTGTAGAAATTTCCAGTTTTATCTGCCGGTACTATGAGTTTATTTTGGTGGCTTGTAGAAATAGATTTTGAAAATTTATTTATTTTTTTAAGTGTTGGAGTGATATATTTTTTATTTTTCTTAAACTTAATATTTTTAATCAGGTTGATTAAGTCATTTTCAAAATTTTCAGTGTCTATGTTTCTCTTAGGGTTTTTGTATGTTTTTAGTCTGTAGTATTTCGCTGCTTTTCTTTCTTCATTGTCTTGTCTGAGGATGGTTTCTTTTATTTCTCCAGGTTGGTGGTGTATTGGTTCTGTGGTTTCACTTTGGTAATTATCAAAATGGTAGGCTTTCCATCTCAAGTTCCTTATAAATGTATTTATACTTGTAATTAAGCTGGTTATAAAGGTGTCTTTAGGGGGTATGGGGATGCATTTAGTTGATAATTGTATGTCCTTCTTATGAAACATATCTACAATTACGTATATAAACTCAACCTGTTATAGGGAGCTGATAATTTAAAGGAGATTAGAATAATAGTCTAAAGAGCTAAGTGTATTTTAATGTAATAGTGAAATTACTAGTTTAATTAAAATACAGGAAATGCTCGTTGTAATTTAGATATATAATAAGCTCGATAGTTAAATGTCCTAGAGCTAATTCAATATTAAGTAATGTGATTTATAATTTAAAAGTTTTAAAATTTTTTAAATTTAAAAATCAAAACTTAATTAAACCAAAAATCAGTTTCATAAGAAGGAACAACAACAAAGTCAATTATCTGTACGATCGTTTCGGAAATCCGTGCTTTTTATTTGTGGTATACATGAAGTCACGTAGAATAATTATACATAGTTTTTTTGGTAAGCACGGTCTCCTCATCAGCAAATTTAGGAGGATTTCTATTGAATTGAAAAGACACCAAAAATAAACCTAGCATTAAAACGAAACTAAACTAATACTTATAGCTAGACAGTCTTTAATAACATTTGATAATAAATATTGGACCAGGAAAAATACCCCTAACCACTTCAACATTTTAATGGGATCGACGGACTCGACTCAGGTCACTGATCTAGTTGGCCTTTTCCTTTTAAATGAAATACATTGTATACTCCATAAACAATTCAAACTTGAAGGAGGGCTATATAGAGATGATGCACTTTTCATAACGAATTCTACTAATAAAAATTATGAAAATGCAATTAAAGCTCTACATAAATTATTTAAAAATTATGGACTTAGTATAAAAATCGACCCTAATAAAAAAATTGTTAATTTCTTAGACATAACCTTAAATCTTGAAAATTCTACCTTTGAACCATACCATAAACCTAACCAATCACTTCTATATGTCCACAATCAATCAAACCACCCTAAATCAATATTAAAATCAATAGTTCCCAATATCGCTCTAAGAATTTCTAGACTGTCTTCTACTAAATCAATATTTACCAAAAATGAAAAATACTATAATGAAGCCCTTAAAAACTCTGGATATAATTCACAAATTAAATTCATAAATGAAAATGATAGAAACATAAACTGCATTAAAAATAAACCTATTAAGAGCGTAATAACATATAATATGGCAATGTCTTCCCGTATACGAGTTAAGAAAAATAACCAGGAGACAAAAAAAGATAAAACCAAACTACAAATATTAGATAATAATATAAATAAACAACAAACTAAAACCCGCAAACGTAAGAATAGACACAAGGAGATCCTATGGTTCAACCCCCCGTATTCCAAAAACCTAGAAACAAACATAGCTAGAGAATTTTTAAAAATATTAGATAAGAACTTTAAAGCCCCCCATAGATATAATAAGATTTTCAATAAGAACACAATTAAAGTCTCTTACTCTACTATGCCTAACCTTCATCAGAAAATAATTAGCTCTAATAATAATAAAATTAATAAACTACAAAATGCAACTATACAAAATACATCGGACTGTAACTGTAGAAGAAAAAATAAATGTCCCCTACAAGGCTCATGTAAAATTAAAAATGTTATCTATAGCTGCACAGTATCAAAAACTCCAAATATACAAGAACCTATCAACAGCCATAACTCAACTACCGAATTAAATAATAACACCAACTTAAATCAATCTACCGATCAATTATTAACCAACCCACCACATTATAATCCAACAATAGACCTAACGGAAAATAATCATAATAATCAAGAGGTAATATATATTGGTTCCACATCTGGCACAATAAAACATAGAATTTCAACGCACAAACATTCTTTTAAAAATAACTCTCTATCAAACCAAACTACTCTATCCAACTATATTTGGAAACTAAAAAATAGCAATATTTCTTTCAACTTAAAATGGCAAATAATTGAGACTTGCAAATCATATAAACCAGGAGATAAATTTTGTACATTATGTACAAAAGAAACCGTAAAAATTTTAAAATATGAAGATATAAAAAGCACAACCAAACTAGTAAATTCAAGACACGAGCTTCTATCGTGTAATCATAAACGTTGGTTTAAATTTAATAAATATAAACCACCTTAAATCATTAAAAATTACTCATTAGTAAAAATAGATTTTTTTTTTTTTTTATTTTTTTTTTAATAAATTAAGTTAAACCAATTACCGCCCTTAGACTCGTAAATCAAATAATAAATAAAGCCATGACAATTATCTCCCCTTAAAAACTTGCAAAAAAAAAAAAAAAAAAAAAAAAACTCTCTCTCTATAGATATTAACTGTAGCGTCTCTAAATCAAAATACGCTAACGGAAACAATTTACTGCACGAGCGTCGCCCTTTTAAAATTCATCATTCAATAAAATAAAAAGCTATAGCAAACATCTAAATGACTACTTTAAATACAGTTCCTGATTTCAAAAAAAGAAAAACCAAAAGGTAATTATATATCTATATATTTTTAAATCAAATTTATTATGTAAATTCAAAAATATATATATTTTTTCTACTCATTTCTATCTCTAACCTATACCAATTTCCTTATTAATTTTCTTATAAATTTTATATCCAAACCTTTTACTTCAATTTTTCAGATTCATCTGCCTTACTTTTAATGCTAGGTTTATTTTTGGTGTCTTTTCAATTCAATAGAAATCCTCCTAAATTTGCTGATGAGGAGACCGTGCTTACCAAAAAAACTATGTATAATTATTCTACGTGACTTCATGTATACCACAAATAAAAAGCACGGATTTCCGAAACGATCGTACAGATAATTGACTTTGTTGTTGTTCCTTCTTATGAAACTGATTTTTGGTTTAATTAAGTTTTGATTTTTAAATTTTAAAAATTTTAAAACTTTTAAATTATAAATCACATTACTTAATATATATATATATATATATATATATATATATATATATATATATATATATATGATGAAAATATATATATATACATATATATGATGAAAAAAAAATATATATATATTGCCCTGCAATAGTATTGAGCACTTTTTGCAGTTTTTTTTACGACTTACCATTTCATCATTATATATATATATATATATATATATATATATATATATATATATATATATATATATATATATATATTAGTGATGGGGCGATTCGAATATTTATTCCAATTCCGATACAATAACCGATTCCTTACTAAATTCCTGATTCCTTTACAATTACCGATTCCAATTCTTTAGAAATCTCTAAATATTTAAAATAAAGTTGTTATTTTTATCTGATTACGGTAAAACCACATGTTCAGTATGCAGATATTTTGCTCAAACGTGAAACACACTTATACGGTGATGTGATCTATAGATTTTAGCTCGACTGGTAGTTAAAAAATCAATGAATATTGATTTTTTTATTATTACTAACAGCTGTAGAAGATTTTGTTTTATATAAAATTGAACTAAAAAATCGTTTTGGCATCGGAAAATAAATACAAATTTTTCCGATTCCGATACCCCAAAAAGTTCCAATTTTTCAGATTCCCGATTCCAATGCCGATTAATCGTCCAAACCCTAATATATATATATATATATATATATATATATATATATATATATATATATATATATATATATATATATACTAGCAAAAGTACCCGTCGTTGACTGGGTTCAAAAACAGCCTACAGAAAATGGACTCTGATTTATGAAAGTATGATAGGTTATGAAAAGGAAGGTTTGTAAAGAGATAGCTTCAAATTTGGGGGTATCAAAACCAAAGCAAAATATGATGAAAGTAAAAGTAAAATAGATAAACCCCATAATTTATTATACCATACCTGTTCACACTGAAACACTTATCACAATATTCTGTGGATCTATATTAAAAACCCTTGTTAAACTTTGTGACATATTTTCATTCCATGGAGGTCAGGCGCGAACGAACACCCCATAATTTTATTATACGATATTTCTTCTTCAAACTGAAACATAATTTTCAAAGTATATTTACGCAGAAAGATATGAAAAGTCTTTATTAAAGTTTGTGCCTATTTCCATTCGGTGGAGGCCAGGCGCGAACGCAGACCCCACAATTTTATTATACCATCCCTATTTAAGTTAAACCATACTTATCAAAGTATTCTCATGTACATCTATATCAAAAACACTTGTAAACGTTTTTTTGTTTTTTTTTAATTTTTAGATTTTTTATTTCCATACTTTGTGGATCAGGCGCGTACGCGGACCCCACAATTTTAATGAATCATCATTATGCCAGATCAAACATACCCATTCCTGTGTCTCGATACATCTTCTATCATTATATGTGATCAGTTTTCTATAATAGTCAACCATATAGGAGCATATTCGTGACCAGACACACACACAAACGTTCAGCTTTATATATATAGATATATATAAAACAACTTTTAGTCAAAATTCATCAATACGATCTTCTAGGATAATACACTGATTCCAACGCTCCTCTAACAAGTTATGGCCCTGTCGGTGGGGCATTAGAATACGCCGACTGCCCCCCTGCAGAGGGTAAAAGTCCCTCAATGGGGGTCCTGGATATGACCTTAAACTACGTCCAGTGGTGAGGCCCCAGCTTGTGGGCTTTGGGGAGTGTGGATCCACCCTTTAATTACCATTGCTCCCAGGTCCACTCTGACCCGGAGTGGTAGTACCTCTTAGGGTCCCAACTATGGGTTAAATAGAAACCGACGTGAAAACAACAAATATATTCTATTAAAAAAAATTTTCTTCAAAATCTTTGGATTCGGCATTAAATAATCCGAAAAGGGTTGATATGCCGTAAAACAAAAAACAACCAACCAACTAACAAGTCAATGCCCTTTGTGTTTGTGTATATTTGTTGCTTATGCCACGCATTATCATTTTATGCTCTTAATATGAGGTAATAAAACGAACACTCTAAAAATTCCTATTTCACAAAATAATTTGATTACAAAATTAATCAGGTCATGTTTTTAGAGGGGCCATTTTAAACCATTGTAATTTATTTTATACATATTATTATGACTAGGACTGTGACAACAGCATATTCATTTCATTCTCTTGACTTTCGAGTATATATCCGACACCGTTAAACACAGTTAATCCACCGAGAACCACATCAGTCTATATAAAAACATATAAGATATTAACGAATGTATATACTCAAGAGTCAAAATAATGAAAAGAATGTTCTAATGTTCTTGAAAATATTTTGAGCATATGAGCAACTACACTTTGATCAATTGATATTTTTTAGTTTTAATGTTATTTTATTAGTTCGTTGCAAAATTTTATGCCAGTTTATAGAAGGGACACTTCAAATCATTGTTATTTATTTATTTATTTATTTTTTACTTACAAAGCATATGGCTACTTGAACGTAAGGAGCTACTATTTGGAGGCCATGTCTAGGAAAGATTAACAAGATATTCATTTATGTTACATTTAAACTTCTGCATATCAGTACAGTCAGGGAAGCAGGCAGGGAATTCCAAAGTCCAGCCGTTCGAGGGAAGAAACTAGTAGAATTGAAAGCTTCTTTGCATTTATGGACATCAACAGTAAAGGGGTGAGATCTTATTGCTAAGCGGGTTTGTCGGGGATGTGTACGTCGAGGGGGTACAAGTGAAACGAGTTCATCAGAACACATTCCATTAAAATAGTTGTAATTATTTTATGCATATTGTTATTATTTAAACATATCGCTAAGATTAATTGTTAACTTATTTTCTTTCGGATCATTTAAGCATTATTCATATTTTTTCTGCAAAATTCTCACTCATGTTGATTTGATAACAATCTTCTTTGGTCAACAGAAAGAGAGCCATCTTCCATCATGGTAATGCACGCCCCCAGGCAGCACTAACAACCAAATATCTCTTTAGAGAATTTGGTTAAGAAATTTTTCCCGATACTGCGTATTCTTCTGAACGAGCTCCATTGGGTTTATGTGAAGATTACAAAACCATTTAAGTTAACATCACGAGAAAAGATTGAGCTGTATTCTTACAAGCGATGCATTTATAAGTTCGGTGACAGACAGAGCAAAGGTCGATATTAGTAATAATAAAGATTTTCAAAACTGTTTTTTTTTTTAGATTGAATATGAAATTTTAAATCGGCAAAAATCGTTTCACCAACCTAATGATTTTCATTTCTTGGTAAATATGTCACTAATTTTATTTTTCTCGGGCAACACCAGGTAGCTGCGTCTAGTAGAATATACAATTTATTATTACATTAATAGAGACTAGCAGGACCTGTGGAAATTCCACAGGGGATTCAGTCATATATAATATATTGATGTCGGCATTCTGTAGATGGTCAGCGTAAATGAAGATGATCTGATATTATTGTAGCTTTTTTTGTTAAAAATGTAAAAATATTTATCTAAGCTAACAGGGACACCTAGCATAGCCCGGTCGTAAAATACGCTTAAATATGATATTTTAATCCTTGCAGATTTCGTATATATTATTATAGAGTTAATGTTCTATCGATTTTTATATATTATAAAGTTGCGATTTCAAAAATAAAAAAAATATTCATATGATTTGCGTGCATCAGCTTGAATCGAAACTGAAACCAAAATTTATGAAAAATATATGTGTATATAACCTGAGTTCCTTCAGCCATAATCGAAACCGAAACCAAAACCTATGAAGAATTCTTGATAAAATTATTTTAAAAAAAAATAGATTACTGGAGTGCCATCAGTTATAATCGAAACCGAAACCAAAACTTATGAAGAATTCTTAGTGAAATTATTTAATACAAGAAATGGAAGTCCATAACAATTAAACGACAGTCATTCGGATGTAAGCGTGACACACAAAATAAATAACACACATGCTGTCCTATTAATATATAGAGATTTTTTTTTATTATTATTAAATGAAGAATCCAGAATATTTTACTCTCTTTTTAAATACCATATTTCAATATGGCCAATAATGGCAAGACTTTGAATATTGGAATTTATAAAACATAGAAACTTTGTTCTTTGGATGATAATATTAAAAAATAAAAAACGGGAAGAGAACCTGTTAATTGAGTCTTTGTTCATCCCATTTATGTTTGAATTAGGTTCTTTTGATTAGTCATACAAAACACTCTAAGGTCACTTTAGTGTTATAGACAAAGGTCAAAGAGTCATAAAATATTACTATTAGACAAATTGAAAAAAAAAGCAAAGAGAGAAATATCAACTATACCATAATTATATTGGCATTTTGAAACGTAAAAAAGAAAGACACATTTTCTGTTGACCGAATAACAGGAAAAGTTCTTTATCCATCGCGACAATGAGTAATCCAGTTTAAACGGAATGTTCTTGAAGCCAGAGGGGGTTAGTCAGAGTTATGTTAGGAAGTCAAAAAGGGTTTTTTTTTGCAGCAGTCACTTTTGAAGCGAAGTTAAAATAATGTACACCAAAATTCTACAAATTTTTCTTGAATTGCACGGATTATGCAGATTTTTTCTTTCGTCTAAGTTAACAATAAGTAATATCTATTTCTATTGCAATTCTTAATTTTTGAGATGAGATGTAAATGCTTGTGTTATGTTGCTTAATCGGACTATTATTTTCATCTTGAGTGTTATTAACACAACGTTTCGGTCGTCGCAACGCTGCAACAAAAATACGTATGGCTATCGATCCTCTGTTTCGTAAAACATTTTTTCACTAATATTAACAATTAGTATAGATATCCCGAAAAATTGAGTCATAGCAAAGCCTTGGTCACCTCTGAAGATTTAACCTTCTTTATCATCTACGGATCCACCCTCCTACCCACGGTTCGAATTCTTGTAATGCAGAGCCAACTCTCTTTTCCTTAATAGGGAAAAAGAAGCATGTTTTCAGCACCCGAAGAAGGTCGCAGGTTGAAGCGACCGGAACGTTGTGCTAATAACAACCAAGATGAGACCAATAGTCCGATTAATCAACATAACACGAGCGTCTATTTCTATGTTTAACAATCCTAATTAAGTATTTTGTGTATGTCTAAAAAATAAAAGTGTGTGCGTGCGCACGCACGCGCGTATGTGTGCACGTGCGCGCGCGTGTGTGCACGTGCGCGCGCGCATGTGTGCGTACGTGTGTGAAAATTCTTCTCGTCACTCCGTACCAGTCGAGGGTGCGTTCTTGACAATTAGTCTGAAAGGGTGAATCTCCCAAACAGCAGCTGCTCTGTTCGGTTAAGCGATTATTCTAATAAGTCGTAGGAGGTTCACCATCCCAGGTTTTACCTTTTCTCTTTTAGAAAAGGTTTATCATTTACACAGATGACCCTACTGAGAAAAGTGCCAATGGGACTGCTCGGGGATTTTTTATGGGGCCAGAGTAAACTACCCCTCGTGTGCTAGCTTTCTGTATCCAATTTCCCAGCTTCCTTTCACATCTTCAGCAATGGAAAGAGTTAATATCGTGTGTTTGTTCGTGTGTGTGTGTGTGTGTGTGTGTGTGTGTGTGTGTGTGTGCGTAAGTGAGTATGTGCGTGTGTACGTGTATGTGTATGCGTGTGTGTCCATGTGTGTGTGCGTGTGTGTGCGTGCGTCCGTATATGTGTGTGCATGTGTGTGCGTGTGTGTTCATGTGTGTGTGCGTGTGTGTGTGTGCGTGTGTGTTCATGTGTATGTGCGTG
>NC_136489.1:120904769-121047269 GCF_053919585.1 Euprymna scolopes | reverse complement strand
ATTTAGAAAGTTGTTTTGGATGTGTGAACTATAAGGTGGATTGAACCATACACAATCTTTCCGCCTGTCCTTATTTTTCTTATTTTATGATGTTTGCTTGGAGTACTTATTCTTATTGGATTAGAGTTATTAATGCCTATTGTAATGTTATTTTAGAATTGTTATGCCTAAAAGAATGATTATATATATATATATATATACATGCATATATATGTTTTTATATATATTTTTCTGTAGAAATATATTTTCTCATAATATATATCAATCTTTACTTAAGAAGCTTAATATAATTACAGAGCGATATAGATAATAAATGACAAAAAGTTATATTCCAAAATTCATGATGTTGACCATCTTATAATTTATTCCTTTAATTCAGTTGACTTATAAAATTCTTGACTGTATCTGTTTCGTAGTGCAAAATAATTAAGTGATTGATTTTGCGCTACGAAACAGACGCTGTCAAGAATTAAAGGAAAAATTATGAGATGGTCAACATCATGAATTTTGGAATATAAATTTTTGTCATTTACTCTCTCTCTCTCTCTCTCTCTCTCTCTATATATATATATATATATATATATATATATATATATATATATATTATAAATTTTTTCTTAATTACGCCTTGCCTCGGCAGCCGAGTATAACGCATATCTTATCTTTCTTTTAATAATATAATTGGAATTCTTTTCCTATTTCTTTGTACCTATTTGTGAATTATTCCACGGATTTCTGCCGTTTGGATTATTTTGGACCATCTTCTAATTACGCGATTCCCTTGAATTTTACTTGTGCGAATGGAAATTTAACTAACTTCCTTGGATTTGCATTTTTGGGCTTTATTGTTATTGGATACTTTACCTTTCACCAGACTATCCATTCACGTAAAATAACTTTTTTCTTCAACCTATTTCCTGTTTCACTTTTTGTTATCAAGTAAGTCTCTTTGACTTTCTTGTAGGTTGATCAAATATTTTTGCAAGCAAAATCCGATCCCGCATTTTGCTAAACCCTACCCTCTGATGTGAAGGACAGTATTCCGTCGAAACTCCGCGGATTAAGGATTATCCACTTATTTAGTGTTTCCTTTTCAAATGAAATATATTTTTTAACTCTTTTTCAAAGTGTTTTTAACATGTTTTTTCTTTAACTATTTGCTCTTATATATATATATATATATATATATATATATATATATATATATATATATATATATGATCTAGTTTTGGTAGAAATGGTTTAAAATAATAACCTGTAATATGGTATTTATTTTTATGTTTATTTAATTAATGAACTTAGATTACTAATAAAATGATATATTTTTAATTAATTTTTAAAACTGATCCCATTAATATAACACCATTCTTATGAACGCAACACACAAAATGATTGAAATGTTACTTTTCTTTTTTTTTACATGGGGTTCACCACTCATCAAGGCCCAGAGGCCACTCAAGGATAAGGGTTAATAGGTATACATTAGTCATTGTGATTTTAGCATAGTAAACAGTGGGGATTTTGTAATCTGTGATTGTTGCTTTGATATTTTTGAATGCCGTTTTTCAATTAAATGAGTTATACTTCGATTGTTCTCAAAAGTTGATTTTAAACGAAACAGGCGTTCATTTGGCAATATTTTTAGCGCTCTCCTAACAAAGGAGATAAATTAAAGAAATGTGTCTGTAATAATCGAATCTGTTTGACAGAAACTGGTAGCAGATGGAAGAGTAATCGTTTACTAGTAAACGCGTTGCATGTGTTGTTCGCTGTCTAAATTTATTTCGTTGCAGGCAGAATTTTGTTTCATTTGTTAAGAAGAGAGGTGAGGGGAAAGCTGAATAATATCTAAAGAATAATAGGAAATGATATTTTCATAGCACAAAGAAACCAATAAATAAATAAAATACACTGACTTAATTCTTGAATGAGAAACTGATATTCCCGTTTGATTTTATAGCGTGTTTCCTGAGGACAACTTGAATTGTTTGTACACGAAATTAAATTTTGTCTATTTTTGCCACATCAGAATCAGATATTCTGATTTAGCCAATAACAGCGAATCTCTTTTTATTTTAAAAAAAAATCAATAACTATTGTTAATACATGAAAACATCATTATAGATATCTTTTGCATGAATTGAAAATATTTACTCGTTTATATGTTCAATAAAAATAAAACTATCTTAAATGTTTGTAATTAACTCATATATACTAGCAGAATACCAGCCACAGAATATCCCATCAATCGATTTCATCGATTTTAATATTTCATCCTTGTTAATATTATTTATTAGTTATGGAAAGAAGGAATTTTTACTTTCATTGTTACACTTACCAACACCGTTCTGAATTTTTTTAGATGAGGGCTGATTGTTTTTATTACATGTTTTGATTGCACTATTGCCCTCATCTTGAGTGTTGTTTGTGTAATGTTTCGGTCGATGTAGCCTTCGATCTACGTTAGCCATGTTGGTCGCCATCCTGGAAAAGAAAGGAGAAAAGTTGGTATTCTTGGTTTATTTTTTCGCCGTGGTTTCGTATGTATAAAAAAAATTTGGTTGTCAAAGGAGGTAACACTAATAAAGTTTGACAGGTGATTATCTCCGTTTTGCCCTTGATGAGCAGTATATGAGGATCTCTTATTATAAAGAAAAACAAAGATTTTAACGGAAAAATATATTATTATAAAAATATATTTTACTACTAATAATACTGCTACTACTACTGCTACTATTATTATTATGAGTAGTAGTATTACTATTAATATTATTATTACTATTATTTTTATTAAAATTTTATTTTTATTTTATTAGATTATTATATTATTTCACCAGTTTTTATTATGATTTCTGGTATTAGTGGTGATGGGAAAATTAAATGGAAAGTTAACTTCCTGTCTGAATTTAATTTGGTTCCTTTATGACCTAACTCTAAACTAAAATAGCTTACAAACATTGCATACTAATATCACACACGTGTGTGTGTGTGTGTGTGTGTGTGTGTGTGTGTGTGTGTGTGTGTGTAATGGACTCTCCCGTCGATTTCAACATATAGGGTTCTGCCACACAACTAAGTTGTTCGGAAATCCACACAGATTGTGTGTTTATAAAGGCATTGTGCAGAACCAACAACACTTTTTGCTATTACTGCTAATCCTTGTCGCTGCAGATTATTGCCACAAGACAAAGCACACAGCACAACGCAGGTTTTACATCAGAGTTACATCCTCCGAGATGCATGTCTGGGGTTGCATCGCTCCGAGTGAATTAATCCACTTCCAGATACCAACCATGGAAATTTCTACGACTCAGCGCGGTACACACACACACACACACACACACACACACACACACACACACACACACACATATATATATATGTATATATATATATATATATATATATATATATATACATATATATATATATGTGTGATAAAAAGAAAATTGTGAATCTGTTTTGTATTTTTTTACAAATTTGATCCGTATCTTTCATTGCAAGTTGGAATCATTTTCAAACAAAAACAAAACAAATTTACGATTAAATGACTTTTATGTATTGTGCAACTGAAAGTTTAAAGACGATAAAATTACTCACGTCAGCTTGCCCAGTTGTTGAAACGGTGTTAATAAAAGGAAAATACTTAATTTTCAACACATAATAAAATCTATTTATTTATATACTAGCGGTGGTACGCGGCGTTGCCCGGGGGTTTGGAGGTGTGTGTGTAAGGAGGGGGGGGGGTAAAGTAAAGAATAAGCGAAGTAATAACGATGTTAAACTTCTGAAAAAATCGGAAAAAACAAAAACAAGTGAACAAACGTAAATTTTCTTTACAAAAGAAATTGGGAAAGTAAAAAGCAAAAATAAGGGGGGAAAATGATGAACGTATTCTGAAAACAAAAATAAAAAAACACAGGGAAAAGAGAAAAAAATGGCATAAATACCCATTCGATTCGGTTAAGTCCATGGTGCGTTTCACCCATTAGAAAGCATAGAACGAAAAGGAATGTTAAAATTCCATTCCAGTTTTTTAAGCAACTACAAAACGAAATAAAGCGAAAAAAATGGCATCGCCCAGTAGAAAGCATAGAACGAAAAGGAACGGTAAAATGCCATTCCAGTTTTTTAAGCAACTACGAAGTAAAGAAAACCCAAACCGGCGTTCCTTCGTAACTGCCCCTTGTGAACAATCCAGGAAACGGTGTAAGTGATGGCGGGGGAAGGAGGAATTAATTAAAGAGAAAAGATTTTACTACTTCCATTGATTTTAACCGATAGTGGCATTGAACTCTCAGCAGAAAAAATATAGGAATCTACGATTATCGAGGAAGTGGAGAGATAATATCACACCAGAGATATTGTGCTGCAGTTTGTGCATTTGCATGACATGTCTTGATTTTTAATCCTATTAAGGTCCAAATCGTAGGGGAAAAATGAGTTCATTTTATATATATATAGGGATATATTTTGTTATGAATATTTTTTAAATTGGTTTGCATTACAGATAAAAAAAGATCTGGGAAGATTGGAATTTGAGTGGTAAAATACTCTCATATCACATAAAAGGAACCAAATCCCCTAATCACCATTATTTTATTATGTAAACAATACTACCTATGTTTCAAAAGTTTATATTGTTAAATAAGTCATGATTAACTATATAACAAACTTTTTTAAATAATAAACACTTTTCATTTATTTTAAACAATATATACAGAAGGTTTTTTTTAATTTTAAACAGTATAAATAAAACGTTTTATCGTTTTAAACAATGTAAACCTATTCATTTGTAATTTCAAGCAATATAAATAGAAGTTTTTATAAATTTATACAATATAAACGCTTTTATCTTTAATTTTAAACAATACTAGACTACCCGTTGGGTCAGTATGTTATATTAGTTATGGAATTCATGTATGAGCGTGACACATGTGACGTAAAAAAATAGTTTTCTTTTTGCATAACAGAAACATTTCTATGAAAGTATATCAAAATGGAAAATCACGAACGGATCACTCAAACAGAAAAAAACAATCCTCCCTATTCGTGTAAAGTTACCTATTTTTCTAAATAATCGCTCAAAAATCGAAAGTTAAGCATGATTTTCCTACGAATCGAACGCCGACGAAAGTCATTTAGCAGCAAAAACGCACATGAACCTACCGATGAGAAATATGAATGAAAAACCCATATTGGAATCCTTCAACCAAGTTATAGAAACTTAAAATCTAAAAAAAATAATTAATAAAACCTGAAGCAAAAAAATAAAACCTAAATAAATAAAATAAAATAAAACTAATATTGAAACAGATTAGTAAATGTGTCAACAAATTCACCGTTCTCATACAACTATTTTGTATCTAGAAATGTAAACACAAATAAAAAAATAAGGAAGGAAAGAACGAAAAGGGACGGATAGAGAGTAGTAGTAGTAGTAGTAGTAGTAGTAGTAGTAGTATCAGTAGTAGTCTTGGCTTTACTACAATTGTTCTTATGTTTGTCAACGGGTTAAAGTTGTTTAGTTGTAAGAAAATAGCGACAATATAGTTGTAATAAAGAATAGTTGCAAAACAACCCACTCTTCCCATGTTAAATAATAATTTCGAAATAATAATGTTAATATTTCAGTGCGCAGGTCAAAATCTGCAAAAGAAGCGATTTGTGTTTATTTGTTTACATTGTTGTGGGTTAACGCTTATGCGCGCATGCGCAACCGGATGTCGTAAACCGGAAAGTGGGTTACATCACTCGTTACAAGGTCATTTGAGCTTTATAATTTTATAGATAAACAGAATATTTTTAAACAAATATTGTTCACGAATGATTTTGATTATAACATGTGCGGTTTTAACGTCCCAAATTTTTAAAAGGATTATTTCGATTGTATTTTCATTGCAAGTTGGAATCGTTTTCAAACAAAAATCAAAACTAATTTCTAATGTAAAAAAAAAGCAAAACAAAATTGTAAAAAAATATTCGATCTATTTACATATATTTTTAAATATTTGGTATTTTTTATGACCTAACCCAGCATAGGTTACCTCCTAAAAAGAAATTAAAATCTACTTTTTCGGCTAATACGTTTCAACGTCCTTTAAAGGTAATATAAAAGGAGGAATAATAAAATAATAAAAAAATAATATTTTAGAGTGGGGAATCACTTTCCTATATAAATTTAACATAAAATGAACACCCACTTCTTGGCCACGTAGCGGTAAACGAGACATGTAAAATTGTTACCGTATGTTTAACTTTGGTGGCGGGGGAGGGGGGTGGCGAAAGTGATAAGTTCCAAACATTTTAAAAATACGTAGAAACACTTCAAAACGCGGAGGGAGGATTTTTTTTTTTTAAAGATTGGGGATTGAAAAGATCTCAGCGTTTAATATTACTTAATTAATTATTATTTCTCGATATTTTTAAGGCTGTTACCACACACACACAAAAAAAGAAACTAGGGCATCTCTCCTTGTATTTTTTTCCTTTCGTCTTTCTTCAATTTTTTTCAACGGATTACACCACTCTTATATAAAGGATTTTTCATTTAATTTAAGGACAATGACGTTAAGATCTGTATTATCCAATATATTCTGTATTGTTTTTACTGGTCGCCATGTTTGTTTTCGCACGCGCTTGCATTCTATTTTTGCGCGTTTATACATTAATTCTGTATAGTCACTTGCACTTCTATACATAAATTCTGTATACTCACTATTTCATAGCTAGCTCACAAAAAAGGTCACAGGTAGTACAATATATATATATATATATATATATATATATATATATATATATATATATATATATATATATATATATATATTCTGCATGTAAAATCCGATCCCGCATTTTGCTTATTCCTACCCTCTGATGAGAAGGAGAGTATTTCTTCGAAACTCCGCAGATTAAGGACTATCCATTTATCTAGTGTTTCCTTTTCAGATTAAATATGTTTTTAACTCATTTCAAAATGTTTTTAACATATTTTATTAACTGTTTGCTCATATTATAAGCTCTATTTCCTATTTGGTTTTATCGAGCTTTTATATCTGGCTGAGATAATTTTATAAATATTAATTCTTTAATATTTATAATTTACTTTAATTTTACCATTTTGGTAAATTCAATTGTAATTTTCATTTTATTATATATATATATATATATATATATATATATATATATATATATATATATATTATAAACTAAGAAGCAGTCAACTAGCGTCTGTGCAATGTTCACGACTTCCTGTCGTTCGAACACTCTGGATTGTCTTATGTCTGCACCCGAAATGAGTATTTATTAGTTCTTAATTCCTCTCATTTTCCTGGTAACTGCTTGGTGACCCAGAGATAGATGGAGCCAAAGGTGGCTTTGTGGCTGGGTTCGAATCTCCCCACCGGCAGGAATTGTCATGTCATCCTACACCGAAGATTGCGTAAGCATGAAATACTAGTGTCTGTAAGTATAAAAGAATAATTATTATTTAATTATATATATATAGTATTTCATATATTTATACACAGTTTTATATTTCAGCAGTACTCAATATGTGAGTGGGTAGTAAATTATGAAAATATATATAGCAATTAAGCTATACATAATTTTACTCGTTTCATCCTTGATGTTATTGCACGTTTTTATATATGCATGTGGTGTTCAGTTTACTAGTTAGCCAATCGGATTCTTTATTATTACCGCACTCTTTTTTGGCAGCTAATAGTCACGCAGAGGTTCACTTGACCCGTAATTCGCCTACTTTTTGCTCGTCTGCAGAGGCAATGGGCCATCTTTTCTTTGTGTGTCAGAAGGTGACCTAGTAATTTTCTACTTATTCTACTCAGTTTTCAATTCTCTTGCGGTAGCAATAATTGATTGATGAACGATGAACAATCAGTAAAAAAGAAATAATGTTTTTAATACAACTTTCTTGCTTTTGAACACTTATGTACACTTGAATGTGAGCTTTTTTTAATTTGAAGTTGAGACATTTTAATTTGACTGTAAACTGTTTTAATTTGAAGTCAAGCCCAATGTGAAGTTGATCTTTGTAAGTTGGACCTTTTCAAACTGACGTTTACACTTTCCAATTTGAATGTAAGCTTTTTAAATTTGAAGTTAAGATTCTTTTCAATTTGGAGTTGAGCTTTTTTAACTTTGAATGTAAGCTTTTTTAATTTAACGTTGGGACTATTTAATTAGAAACTGGACTTTTCGATTTGAAGTTAGATCTGTTGATTTGAATTTGAGCTTTTTTTTTTTAAATTATGAATAGATTTTTTTTATTTGAAACTGATTTTTTAAATTTAAGTTAAACTTTTTTTTAATTTGGAATGGAGCTTTTTTTAATTTGGAATAGAGCTTTTTTAATTTGGAACAGAGCTTTTTAACTTGAAAGTAAAATGGTGCAGATCCAACTTGATTGCATTTTGAATCTACGCCCTACTCGTATCATTCGTTACTATATACTGTTTGGAAAGCACATAAAGAGTACGTTTATCTTTCTGCTTTGTGAGCTTGACAAATTTCAAGGGCAGTAACAAACCCTTACTCGACCCAACCCAACCCACAATCAGATAATCCAAGCAAATATATGAAAATAATTTAGACACAATACGGAAGCTGCTCAATTTGTGAGTTGCAAAATAGAATAAAAGAAAATTTGGGAGAGATGGAGATTTTCTATAGTGAAAACAAAAATGGATGGATAGTAATATTATTATGCACACACACACGCACACATACACGCACGCACACACACAAGAGTGCGTGCACGCACATTTAACCACACTGAAAAGGCGTGATACAGTAAAATAGCTACCCGTGGATAATTACATTTGCTCACTATTCGTTGGTAGAGCTCTCTAGCAAAAGAAGTAATTTTGCGTAAAGCATTTGTCTTCATAATCGGAATGGTATGATTACTTATGGGACGGTTTAGGACAAGGATTTGTTGATATTAGATTTAAAGATGACTAGTTGTAATCAGCATGGGAGCAGTCCAACGGTAATGGTGTTCCATAGATGAGAAGCCCTTGCCAATAAGATCTATCGATTGAAATTCCGCTCGATGCTAGGCACATGGAGGGAGAAAAGAAAATCTTATTTTTTTCGATGGGATAAAAAAACAAAACAAAACAAAACAAAGTTCTTGCTGTGAATGCCTTACAAGGAAGAGATAAAATAGTGCATGAAAGTATGTAACTACTACGCAATAATAAACAGAGGTCAAACATGGCTGATTTGATACTAAATCGATGCTAGAATCAGTATTGGATCAATGAACGTAAACCTGATACGAACTGAAAGAAACATCGTCTGGCTGTACCCAACACACGTACACAACATTTGTGTATGTGAAGACCTTTATAGAAATGGCGGAAGATATCGCTGGAAAATATTGATCATTTTGGACAGTAGATTATTGAACACGATATAATTGACATTATTTACATGGTTATTATTTCCCCCCGCTGGGCTATAAATGACATATTAAATTAAATATGAAAATATTATAAAAACATGTAATTAATAGAAAAAAATGCTTAGAAGATGACAAATATATGCAAAACTTATCAAGACGCTGTTTTTGAATTTTTGAGTTGAGGATGTATAATTTGTATTATTTGGATTAATCGGACTACTGTTCTCATCTTGAGCAAAAACCTGTGGCATGGTGAATAAAGTGTTTTGTTAAAACTCAGTTGTAAGTTATACTATTTCCGGAGGTTGAAGGTTCAATCCTCAATGCGGGCAACAAAAATACGATTGTAAACTACTTAGAACTTTTACTCAGTCATGGCTGACGGAACAAGAGCGTGCTACCTCTTTGGATTAAGCAAAGTGTTCTGCTTGAAATTCCGTGCAGATTCTCGTGTCTAACAGTAAGATTCTACATTTCGACAGGAAACACCCAAAGAAGGTCAGGGGATACATAGATCGAAACGTTCAAGATGATAATAGTAGTCCGAATAATCCAAATAATATGAGCTTTAAAGACCGATTCAATGGTAAAACCCACAAAGATCCTTCCATTATTATTTTACTATTATTAAGGTTGCTGTTTATTCTGGAAGCGATTTTCTCTTTTTCATTGGTCATGAATTCCACTTTCACAGTTCTGCTTTAATACATTATTAGCATGGGTACCCGGCGTTGCCCAGATGTTTGGAGGTGTTTGTTGAGCAAGTAAAAAATTGAAAATTAAAAATTAAAAAAAATTTAGTATGCAGGCAGGCTCGGATCCGTACAGCTAAGGAAAAAAAGGACGTGAAAAATAACAAAAAAAAAACGTTACGTCTTAGCTGTTGCATCCATCGCCAAACCGGAAGTAACGAATATTTAAATTAAGGCTAGTCAATCGAAAAGGGGATGACTTTCGAAAAAAGCGACCCCTCCCTGTGGAAAAGTGCCCAGTTAAAGGTGAAGGAATTAATTTTTTTAGACAATTTTTCGATATTTGTCGTCTGAAGGGTCGAGCTTCAAAATTATACGATCTCGTGAAAATCCATCCCCTCTGTCGAAAGTTTTCGGCATACATACATAATACATACATGCATACATTTAAGATTTATAGAAGATAAAAATGTCATAACACCCTTAGTTAAAAAGATTACAAGGAGAACAGACTATGCAAATAGAATAGAAAAATATATTAACAAAAGCATACAAAACTAAGTTGTTCGTCTAACCAACAAACAAGCTCAATTAGTTCTTCGGATCTAAATCCCACATTAATGCCTAATCTTCCAGTATTTATTGTATATGGATCAGGTCAGTCGTAGGTAATTCTGCCACAACATACGTAAATAAAACCAGCCCCATTAAGTAATTAATAATTTTCTAATAACCACTCTTGTATTTAAGCATAAATACAACTCATCCAAAAATAAATACACATACCTCAAAGATAAATACACCTATCCCAAAGATAAATACATCTACACCGAAGATACATAAGAATAGCATCTTAATAAGATTAATGCACCTCAAATATCTCAGGTCGGTGCAAAAGATTTTGCCGGTATTTAGAACGAGGATTTTAAATCGTCGTATACACATTATTATTGCTCAAACATATCATCATGATTAATTTATGACTTTTTTCTTTAATATTATTAAAGTATCATTCATTTTTTTGTTGCAATGTTTTCACCCATGTTGATCCGAAAAAGGCTTTCTTTTTCAAGAGAAAGTGAGTCATCTTCCATCATGATAATGCTCATCCTCACACAATACTACTGATCAAAGATATTCTATAAGAATTTGGTTGAGAAATATTTCCCCATCCTGTATATTCTCCTCATCTAGCTCGTTCGGATTATCACTTATTTTGAGTATTGCAAACCCATTTAAATGAGCGTAGGTTAACAGCGGAAGGGTAGAATGAATATATCCCATATCATATAAACATATGATATGGGGTATATCATATGATATGGAATACACCTCATATCCTATGAGCATATTCCATGTCATATGAACATATAATACGGAATATATCATATGATATAGAATATAGGAACATATTCCATACCATTTGAATATATTTCATATCATATGAACATATTTCATATCATACGAACATATTTCATATCATATGAACATATCGCATATAATATGAACATATTTCATATCATATGAACATATTCCATATCATACGAACATATTCCATATCATATGAACATATCCCATATAATATGAACATATTTCATATCATATGAACATACTAACATATTCCATATCATATGAACATATCCCATATAATATGAACATATTTCATATCATATGAACATATTCATATAATACGAACATATTTCATATCATATAAACATATTTCATATCATATGAACATATTTCATATCATATGAACATATTTCATATCATATTAACATATTCCATATCATATGAACATATTTCATATCATATAAACATGTTTTATATCATATGAACATATTTCATATCATATGAACATATTCCATATCATATTAACATATTCCATATCATATGAACATATTTCATACCATACGAACATATTTCATATCATATGAACATATTTCATATAATATGAAAATATTCCATATCATACGAACATATTTCATATCATATGAACATATTTCATATCATATTAACATATTTCATATAATATGAACATATTTCATATCATGTGAACATATTTCAATTCATATGAACATGTTTTATATCATATGAACATATTTCATAGCATATGAACATATTTGATATCATATGAACATATTTCATATCATATGAACATATTTCATATCATATGAACATATTTCATATCATACGAACATATTTCATAGCATATGAACATATTTGATATCATATGAACATATTTGATATCATATGAACATATTTCATATCATATGAACATATTTCATATCATATGAACATATCCCATATCATATGAACATATTTCATGTCATATGAACATATTTCATAGCATATGAACATATTTCATATCATATGAAGATATTCCATATCATATGAACATATTTCATATCATATGAACATATCCTATATCATATGGACATATCCCATATCATATGAACATATTCTATATCAAAACCTAAGGAATTTTACAAGCGATGCATGTATAAACTCGTTGACAGATGGAATCAAGTTATAAAGAGCAATTGACATGAACGAAGACTTTTAAAAACACACAATTTTTTATTTTCAAGATAAAACTTTAAATTGAAAAAAAAAACTTTTGCAGCGACCTAACACTAGTATTCAATTCTTTATGTAATAATTTTGTTTGATGTTTGTATTAGGCTTCGTTTTCAGTTATATCTCCGATCAGTAAACGGACGCACAGAGAAACCATAAATATAGTATTTATTTCAGGACATTTTGTAACGTCATTGATTCAATACAGATTCTAGAATTGATTTAGTATCTAATCAACCATGTTCAACTTCTGTTCATTACTGTGTAGCAGTTACATACGTTCTTCTACTGACCAAAGATATCATGGAAGAATTTGGTTGGGAAATATTCCCCCATCCTACATATTCTCCTAATCTATCTCACTTAGATTATCACAAAATTATTTAAATGATTTTAGGCTAACATTATAAGAGAAGATTGAACATGAAATTGTCATATTCCATATCAAAACCTAATGAATTTTACGGCGCTTTGCATTACGCAGAAGGGGCCATGTTTTTAGTGCATTTCACTAAACTGCCGTTAGGTGGCGTTTCTCTCCATTCAAATTGTTTATTAATTTAAAAATTAAAGCTATAATATAATATACTAGCAGTTAGGTCCGGCTTTTTTCAGACCCTATGTACTCTCCATAACTCTATGAGCATATGTATCTATTTAATAAAAAGTTTGACTCATGTTCGGGTAACCTACATCTAAAATTTTAAGTGTTTACACCCAAAATTGGCGGAGAAGTTTGGTAGAGTCTGCAAAGGCCAACTCTTTAAACTTTGACCTTTTGGCAGCCAAATTTTTGCCCCAAAAACTAAGTAAAAGGCTTGCTGCGTGTCTGAATACCCTTTATGCAAAATTTCAAATGATTAGACCCAAAATTGGCGGAGGAGTTTGGTAGAGTTTGCAAAGGTCAAATCTTTTTAACTTTGACAGCAAAATTTCCGACTGAAAACCGATTAAAAAGATTTTCCCAAATCTCAATACCCCTTATGTCAAATCTCGAGTCTGTAGACTGTAAATTGACAGAGTAGTTTGATAGGGAAATGTACATACACACACAATTTCAGTTATGTATATATATATATATTTATATGTACAGAAGAAAAAGCGAATGAAAAAGTGGATCAACTAATCAGGTTATAAATTTATAGTTTGTTTCTTGATTAATAACTTGCTGATGATGGGAGATAAAAGAAACGGGGCTATAATTTATGGTGTTGGAATCTAGAATAAGCGCCGATTCATGGAGTCGCCGTCGGGTCGAATTTAGTTATCTTAGCTTTTGTGAAAGATGTACAATATCTAAAATTTAGAAAAAATATTATTTGGGAGATCACATGGTTGTTCATATCAGGTTAGCAAGAGATACATACTTTAATTTTATGTAGAGAGAAATAATTTTTTTTCAGAATTATTTCTTTTTATGCCGACATGAGTTATGTGCATGTCCAGAGAGAAGAGTGGGTTGGGATAAGAAGAACGAGATGTTGGGGGGGGGTGAAAAAAAGAAACGAATAGAAGTTAGGTTTCACTTCCCAAGCAATGCCGAGGAATCCTGCTAGTTAAATCTCAATACTCCTTATGTCAAATCTTGAGTCTGTAGACTGAAAATTGACAGAGTAGTTTGATAGGGAAACGTACACACACAGACACACACAGACACACATAGGCACACACAGACACACATAGACGCAATTTCACTTTTATAGACATATAGATTGTTGACACTTCAGCAGGTGCCACAAACAATTAAACTATATTTTGTTACAGTAATAATTAAACTTTAATTCAAAAAATGTTTCGAAAAAAAAAATCCGATATTGCTTTAATTTAAAAAATTCTTCATGATATTATTAAATGTTTCGAAAAAAATTCAATTGTATTTTAATTCAAAAAAAAATGTTTCGGGGAAATAAAATCCAATGTTGCTTTATATAAAAAATTTTTATTAAAATTATATTTTCTTACGCAGACTTTTCAATAAAATGTTTTTTTGTTGTTTTTTTTACAATTATATATTGATACATTTTTATACAATAAATGTTTTGTTTTTCAAATATTTTTGTGTTCGAAAAAAAAAAACAACAAAAAAACTAGTGTTTGCTATTTGATCGCCATGGTATTGGACCATGAAGAAATTAAAGTTATCGACCCGTTGCAATAGCGTCGCACGTATAATGCAGAAGAGTCAATCTTACAAGCGACGTTAACAGATGGAATCGAATTATAGAGAACAAAGATCGATATTGTCATAAATAAAATGTACATTTCCAAGATGAAATTTAACGTCAGCAAAAACTTTTGCACTGACATAACACACACACACACACACACACACACACACACACACACACATACATATATATATATATATATATATATAATGTGTGTGTATTGTATTATGTGTGTGTATATATTGTATTATGTCAAAAGATTTTGCTGACTTTAAATTATACTTATAAATTTAAGATTGTTTGAATTTCTATTTATTTTTTCTTAGCGATTAATTTCTTTTCTTTTTTCGCTCCCTGAACGATTTCTCTTATTATAAGAAAGGAGTTATTTGCCCTTTGTTTACATTTTTATTCACCGAAATCTTAGGACGTTTTTTTAAAAACTTTTTCATTATTAAAATATTAATTATTAATTAATAATTACTACGTACATAAAAGTAAGTCATCTATATACATTCATCTTTTGGGGTCTACTTCTCATCAGTATAGCTAGACTTTTATTAACAAGGATCGAACCTTTAACGACTCGATATATATATATATATATATATATATATATATATATATATATATACATATTTGTAGTCATCGACATACAGTCCTGTTTCGTTGTATCACAACTTATCAGTTCCGCTACACTAGCACCTCTCCCAAGTCGAGGATTGAACCTTGAACCTTGAACCTAGAACCATCGCGTTGATAATCAGCAGTTCTAGCGATCGACCCACGGGAGCGTTGCCCGCAAATAACCTCGCCAAATGTCTATTTTAAACAAACATATGTCCACCACTTCTATAGTGCTCAAACCGCTTATTTATAAACAAACAAGGAGCGTCGCATTTTTCAGCCAATTAAGTAGCGGGTGAGATTATTTCGACAGTATTCTACCCAAAGAGTGGGGGGTCTTAAAATATATTTGTATTCATCAGCATACAGCCCTGTTTCGTTGTATTACAACTCATCAGTGCCGCTAGACTAGCACCTCTTCCAAGCCGAGGATTGAACCTAGAACCATCGTGTGAATAGTCAACAGTTCTACCGATAATCCAGCTATCGTTTGTATCAACTAGGGAAAATCTGGAGAATCTTTACAACGTTTATATATAAATAGTACTTAATAATAGATAAAAATATTTATTTATAATAAAAGTTTTATTTGGATGAATATGGTTTGGCTACACATTCAGAACATGTTTCGGTCGTAGCGTTAATTAGCTCGACATGCTGAGACCAAAATGCCCGTTTTTATGCTTCTGTATTGCCGAATGAAGCAAAATTACTATCCGTCAGGGTCACGTGACTAAATTCAAAAATTGTTGTTTGTTTTGTTTTTTTTTGGGGGGGGGGCAGATACTTACCAAACATTTATATATGTAAGTTTCCATCGTCGTAGAATCAAAGTTATATCCATTAACATGAGATTTCCACACGCTTTTTAGCCAGTGTGTCTTAAATTTTTTTTTATCTGGCAACACGGGATGTAGAAATCTCACACGAATATTCTATAACTTACACAGCACAAATGTACGAACATTCTAAATAAGATAAAATAATTTAATTTCGGTTACCAGGTGCCACGAGAGCAGGCTGTCTGAGAATACTAGCTTTCTATCCTACAATACACAAATATTGATGTAATTTTTTGTTTGTTTTTGTTTTTTCTTTTCCTTTCACACAATCCATTCCGCAAAGTTAAAATCCAAAATTGTCCTTTACATAACATCCAAACCAAACACGATGAATAAATATGTGAATATAAAAAGAACTTATAGCATAAGAACTTTTTCAAAAAATTGCTGGATTCGGTATTAAATAATCCGAAAGGGGTTGAAATGCCGTAAAACAAAACAACCACACCAAACACCATGAATAAATATTTGAAGATATAAAGAAATTGAAGCATAAACAGTTTTTTCCCAACATTACTAGATTCTAAATGGATTAAGCCGAAAAGGGTTGATATGCCGTAAAGCAAAACAGCCAAACAAATAAACCTTTCTGTTATGAAAGAGAAGACAAAAAAAAGAAAACAGTGTTTGTTCTTATTATTTGATTTCCATATCTGCAAAAGAATTTAGATCTGGCAATAACAAGACATTTACACCAAAACTCAACACAGGATAAACCAAAATCTTTGATTGAATCTGAAGAGAAAAATGCGGAATTGAATTCTACAGAATTTTTATCTTGGTGGGTGGGGGAACGGAACAAAAAAAAAAGAAGAGAAATAAAGAAGGAATGATAAATGTGACATAAGAAAAATTCACAAAATATGAAAAGATTTCGACGAATTATTACGAGCATTTTCCACCATTTCAGATTTTAGTTATAAACATCAAATGATAAACGTTCAAGTAGATTCAAAAGAAGTCTCTTTTTTATAAGTATTTTCACATATAAACACATGTATACATAAACAGTTATGCAATTACACAAATACAATTACATTTAAATACATATACATACATACATACATACATACATACATATATATAATATATAAAGCTGAACGTATGTGTGTGTGTGTGTGTGTGTGTGTGTGTGTGTGTGTGTGTGTGTGTGTGTGTGGTCACCAACAGGCTCCTATATGGGTATTTTAAAAAACTGATGACATATAATGATAGAAGACGTATCGAGGATCAGGAATGGGTATGTTTGATCTGGCAAAATAGGGGTTCATAAAAATTGTGGGGTCTGCGTTCGCGCCTGGCACCCAAAGCATGAAAATAAAAAATGAACAAAAAACGTTTACAAGGGTATTTGATATAGATGTACATAAGAATACTTTTATAAGTATGTTTCAACTTTAATAGGGATGGTATAATAAAATTGTGGGGTCTGCATTCGCGCCTGTACTCCATGGAAATATGGTACAAACTTTAACAAAGACTTTTCATATCTATTTGCGTAAGTATAATTTGATAATTATGTTTCAATTTGAAGAAATATGGTATAATAAAATTATGGAGTGTTCGTTCGTGCCTGACCTCCATAGAATGTAAATATGTCACGAAGTTTAACAAGATTTTTTAAAAGGGGTGAGGGTCCACAATAAAACGTTAATTTAATCTTAATTCACGTTAGCTTTTATTTATTTTTTGGAGTTGAATCATATTGTGTCGAATAAATTCATCTCATAAATTCACGTTCTTATTAAAGTGAAAGCCCCCCCCCCAAAAAAAGTCGGAACGTTAGACAATTCTCGACACAAATTTTGCATAACTCTGTTTTTTCCTTCTCCACTTACATGTGGCACTCTTTCGAAAATAGATAAATAATAAAAAATAATTATGTTACACATTATCCTGTTAAAAGAAGGAAAGAAGGAAAAATCTTGCTCACGTGATTACGTGTCTTTTTAAAAACATTTACATAACCTTTTTATTTTTATTTATATATCTGTTTAAGCTTTTTTGCCAGTGCACTAGAAGGAATTCAGTTGATTAGAATCCTTTCTTCGTGTTCTTTATATTATAATAGTACAACCCTGAATCCGACGGCGCAATACTACGTTCAATACTGTAAAACTGAAACGCAGCTGTTCTGTTTGAAAAGGGCGCCACTTTATTTTTTAGTCATATTTATATCGATTCTTTGATCTAAAAACTAAAGTAATTCCGTGTTTACTTTTTTAATATCCCATTTTTCTGTTTCGGATTATTTTACTAAAGTAAGTAAAGCTTCATTATTTTTCAAAACTGTTTTTGTTTCTTTGTTTTTCGATATTTCGTCGATATTATTTAGTAAGAGTGTTTAGCAGAAAAGCCAACAAACGACTACCCGAAAAAATAAATATACAAGAAATAAATGTTACCATAGTTAATAAAAGTTCAGTCCATGTGTTTTTGTTTTGAAATAGTTTTTAGTGCTCTTTACTTGAAATAATTTCAGCGAACCGAAATTAAAACGAAATTTTAGGCGATAACTACTTAAATGAATTTTTATATAAACTACACATGCCATAATCGAATATTCCTCAAGCACAAAATAACGGAAAACATTAAGATATGTTTATAAATATTCCTTACGTTTACGAAACTCTCTTAAATTGTTAATACAGAATGCTCAGGTGCCCTTCCTTCAAATTGAAAACGGGCTCTCCACATCAAAGTCGCTACCATTTTGATTTATTTTTAAACCAGTTCGTGAATTCAAAAAAAATTGTACAAACTACTTAAAAATTCTACCCATGAACTTTTCTACCAGAAAAGTAACTTTTATTGATTATGGTAGCATTTATTTCTTGTATATTTATATTATAATATATATAACATTTTCTCTTTGTAAGGAAGCATCATTTTGTTGGTCACTCTTGGCTACGAATGAAAACAAAGTTGATATAAAAAATATATTTTCGCGAAAATTATCTTTACTTTCATCATATTTTGCTTAGGGTAACATTTTTGAGTATCAAAACCTATCTCTTTACAACCCCCTCCTTTTCATAACCTATCATACTTTCATCAATCACAGTCCATTTTCTGTAGGCTGTTTTTGAACCCAGTTAACGAGGGGTACTTCTGCTAGTGTATATATATAATAAGAATTACAGTTAAGTTTACCAAAATGATCAAGACGGCAAAACTAAAGTAAATTAGAAATATTAAAGAATTAATATTTATAAAGTAATCTCAACCAGATGTAAAAGCTCAATAAAACCAATTGGATTCAACCGCCATTGGATACTTTACCCTTCACCAGACTATCCATTCACGAGGAGAGAACTTGAATGCCTACTAGACACTGTCCTCGAGTGTCTAAGGTCTCTCTGTACAGGGGTTTGTCAGAACAACCTGGCATGGGGATACTTTTTCCATAGAAGTAAATCCCGACCAAATATTCAAAATCGCATAGTATTCGCTGCACAAATAAGATTTCCTTACTATGACTAACTCACATTAGCTTTTAGGAAGAATGGTGCACCTTCTCCAAGTGATATTACCTCAAGTAATAGCACGAAGCTGGATACTCCACCAGACTAGGTAAATTCTTGTCCTGGAATCTAGAAGACCAAGAGACCAAAATAAAAAACATACTACAATATATAAAAATGGTTAATTGTGGAGAGGGAAATTATGTTCTGAACTTTTTTACTAACTCAGTGTTTGAGAGATAAAGAACTTAAATGGAAGATTCGAATATCTATGTATCTCATATAGAGTTGAAGTGTTAGCCCCAGGATGTGAGCCCCTTGATTTCAGAGAACTTCGACTGAAGTAAAATAAAACAAAAGTGAAATCACTTTTTTATTCACCCTATTCCCTCTGCCTTACTTTTTGATATCAAGTAATATCTATTGTTTTATTAACTACTTGTTCTTATATATATATATATATATATATATATATATATATATATATATATATATATATAACTATTTAATTTATTCACATAAATTTACTATACGAAAGTATAGATTTATGCGTAAACTTTAAGTATTTACTTCAAAAGTGCTCAATACGTAGGTAGAGCTAGTTAGTAATTTATAAAATATATATGGCGATTAAGCTACACTGAATATTCTGCGTTTCATCCAACTATAGGATTCGTCAGGCTTATGCGCGAATTCTGTCGTTGCTTCTTGTTTTTATACATGTTGAGGATTACTAGTTGGCCACTCAGCTTTCTAGTATCCACCGCGCCCCTTCCTACCAGCCAATGGGCATGCATTTTATCAAACAAAGAATCTGTTTTAGAGCTAGGTTAGTGGTTTTAGGTGGCCGTTCTGCTTCTTTTTTTTTATATGCATATAAATATACCTATGTGTACACAATAATGCACATATATATATATATATATATATATATATACATATATATATACACACATATGCGTGTGATCGTTTATGTATATTCATGTTTATTTAATTTATTTATTTGTTTGTTTTCTATTGTTATTGTTAGTTTTAAAGCTATTTTGTATCGCTATCCTAGAGTAAATTTTATTTTGTGAACACAGTTGTTTGCTATTTCCCGCCTACAGTTTAATAGATTTTGAGGTTCTTTAAAGTACAGGATAGAAAATTTTTCATGGAGGCATAATTTACATGGGTCGTCTAAATGTCTGCATGTGGTAGCTTGTCCTATTATTTTCCATTCGACTATCGGCGAATGTCCGCTTTCTTTGAGTTCCCAGTATTTATTCGGTAGTGTTGTTTTTATACGGTGTTTTTTTTATTTTTGAATGTGCTTTTGTGGTCATAGTATCGGGTTTTGAAATCTAAGGAAGTCATGCCTATGTAATATTTTTTGTTATTCGGGTTTTCTTTTGCAAATATTGTTGCTTGATAGACTACGCTTTTTGTTAGACATTTGTTTTGGACTGGGCAAAGTGTGCGGTGTCTACAATCGCATTTATCTTGTTCGTTATTAGTATTTTTATTTATGGTATGGTTGTTCTTGTCCGGGGTTGGTTTGTTATTATTATTATTATTATTATTATTATTATTATTATTATTATTATTATTATTATTATTATTATTTCTGCTAGTGTTGTTTTTATTTCTGTCCTGGTGTCTACTTTTTTATTGTTTATTTTGTTGTTGTTTACATTGTTTTCATTTAGTATTTTGTTATTATGTGCCTTAATTATCATCTCTAAATGTTCGCAACAACTGTAAGATAACTTCAAGGTATTTTTATTGAAGATTTTGTGTAAGGGGTTGGTTGCGGGAAAGTGTTTTTCAATAAGATCTAGAAATTTCTTGCCAAGTTTTGTTTTTAACATTTGATTGTATGGGGCCGTATACCAAATTATAGTTCTTTTTCTTCTGTTTTTAATTTTATTATAGTTGTTGGTGTTTTGTTGTTTATATTTGATATCTATATTTTTGTATCCACTGTTTTTTAGGACTGTTTCGTAAATATTGGATGACCTGTTAAATGCATTTTCATCGCTTGAGTTATTACTGAGTCTACTTACGATCGAGTTAGGAATATGTTTTATAATTGATGGTGGGTGGTTGGACTTAGGGTTTACGTAAATCGGAGTAGCGTTATCTTTTAAGTATGGTTCATATGTGTTTTTATCTAAGTTTAACGTGACGTCCAGGAAGTTTGTTATTTTTATGTTAGTTGATATGTCCGCTTTTAGGCCTAATTTTTTCATTTCTTTATGTATGATTTTCTTAAAGTTTTCTCCCTTGACTTTGTTGGAGTTTTTTATTATTTAATTAAACGCGGAAAACGATTTTAAAAAAATAGCGCGGATCACTCTCCGCATTAGCACACACACACACACACACACACACACACACACACACACACACACGCGCGCGCACGCACGCACACACACACACAAAATTTAAATTCATTTATGTACTTACCAATTTTTTAAATTTTATTTATGTTAAGGCTTTTCACTCATGAAACATTACGTTTTAATTGTTTAGTTTCTTTTCACGGCATTGTTTACATAAAAAAGTTTGTTTTAACTTTTTCTAGACTGTTTCATTTTTACGACATGCCTCAACGTATTGTAAACACCATACCCCCCATGTTAAAAAAAAACAAAAAAAAACGCCCTTCCATAAACCTCGAAAGCCGTTCTTAACATGGGGAAGTTAGGGTGTTTATAATATGCTGGGGCGAGTCGTAAAATTAACGAATTTGCTATCTATTATTTATTGCAAAAATTGCTTGAAATTTATTTATTTGACAAAAAAATTACATTTTGGTACTCCTTGGGCGTTGAGTTCCATGGCGACCAGTAGAAAAAATAATAGTCACTCCCTTACCCCGTACGTAACATATTTTATTTACTGACGTTGCCGTAACTAAACGATTATTTGTCACATTTACAAACATTTATTTATTTTGAAAAAAGTTTTACTTTTTATGAATATTAAAAGAAAAATGGGTACTCATGCAGAGAGTGATCCATGCTGAAATAATAACGTTATTATTTAAAAAGCCATTCTTAACATGGAAGGGTGTTTTGTACCTATTCTGTACTTTAACCTTGCAATTGATTAAAAAAAAAAAAAACACGATTTAAAAAATAGCGCGGGTCACTCTCTGCATTAGCACCGAAAAATGTTACTAAACATTTATTAATAATTTCTCACTTTTACAAACATTTGATTTTAAATTTCTTTTTAAATGACGACTTTTATCGACTTTTTTTTTAAAATACCCCCCCCCAATGGTGTTTATTCCGAAATCCGTTGTTAACATGGAGAGGTTGGGGGTGTTTATTCTGAAAGCCGTTCTTAACATTTGTGGAGGTGGACCTAATGTAAAAAAAAAAAAAAAATAAATAAATTAAAAAAAAAACTAAATCATTTACTGATAACTTCTCACTTTTACAAATATTTTTAAATTTACATGCGCGGATGAACAAATTGTTGAATAGTGCGAAAACAAAACATTTAGGTCCACCGCCACAATTTTCTTTTTTAAATGACGACTTTTATTGATAAATAAATTTACTTCTCCGCAACTTTTATTGATAAATAAATCTACTTCTCTGCCACGGGCACTGAACCCCTCCTTTTTTTTAATAGTATTTTCGGGTGAGTATGCTGACAACAAATATAAGTTAAATTTTGCAAATAGCCCCCCCCCCTCCAAAAGTGGTGTTTATTCCGGAAGCTGTTCTTAAGATGAGGAGGTTGGGGGGGCGGTGATTATAAGGTGGACCTAATCAAAAAAAAAAAAAAAATGTTTATGCGCACATAAGCAACTATTTTTTTTATTTAAAAATTAGTAAATTTCAATGAATAGAATAATAAATCATTTATCATCAATATGTGTTTTTGGTTTTGTGTTGAATGAAACTTTTTTTTTTCATTACAACAATAATGAATCAATTTAAATTTTCCGGCATGCGTTTAAGGATTAGGAAATTATCAATAAATCGTTTAGTTAACAAGCCAACGTCAGTAAATAAAAAAATGTTACGTGCGCATGCATTAGCCTTGACTGGGGGGGGGCTAAGGGAGCGACCATTAAATAATTATGCTGGTCGCTATGGAACTCAACGCCCAAGGAGTACCTAAAGTGGCACTTATGCACTTATGTTACCGTGCTATTTTTTAAAATAGTATTTTCCTGTTAAATTCAAATTTTACAATATGTCTTTTTTTTTATTAATTTGTTAAGTGAAAGTATAGATAACCCGGTCGGTTTCTAATGCGAGGAAATCTAGCCCCTCTCCCCCCCCCAAAAAAAGGGGTACTCTGGATAATAACAAAACATTAAAATTGCCTCAGTCTCGAAAGATTTCTTCTCTACTGAACGAGGGAAAAAAACGGTGAAGTGTAGTTCACCTTCTGTTTCTCTCCCCCTCTCTCAATATCTCTCTCTGTCCATCTCTCCCTTTCCCTCTCTCAATCTATCTTTCTCTCTATATCACCCTCTCCATCTCTCTTTGAGCCCCTTTCTCTCTCTAACTCCCTCTATCTCTCTCCTTTCCTCTGTTTCATCCCTCTCTGTTTCTTACTCTCCCCCTCTCTCTGTTTATCTATCAATCCCTTTATCTCTCTATCTCCTTCTCTTTCTCTATTTTCCTCTCACTGTCTCTTTTCTATCTATATATCTTCCTCTCTATCTGTCCATCTCTAATCCCTCATCCTATTTTATTCTCCTAAATTAATTACAGTGAATAAGGCATTGTCAAAACATGGATAAATCCTATTTTAGCCACCTAATTTACTGACTGTGAGAATAGAAGTTATTTGGAAATTACTGCTATCTTGAACAGCACCAGAAGTAACTGGTAAGACCTTTCTAATTAAATTGATTTTGGCAGCCATTTGGTAACAAAATGGCATAGCCTTAGTCCTTGCTGCATGAGGAATACCTGCGACCTTGCTGCCAAGTAGAAGAATTATTTATTCTACTTTAAAACATTCAATTTTTCAAAAATCTCATGTTCGACATCTCCAAAACATCCAATATGGGGAAAAATATTGCAAAAATGCAAACTTATTGTTTAGGATGAATGCACAATGGTACGCAAAAAATCATTTGAGGCTCTTGGTCGATCCTTGCAAGATTTGCGTGGCAATGTCAGACCATTTGGGAATGCAGTAATATTGCTTGCAGGAGATTTCAGACAAATGTTACCTGTTATTCTTCAATCAACACCAGCAGATGAAATAAATGCTTGCCTCAAATACTCTACCTTTTTGTTCCATGTGAAGACATTAAACTTAACTCAAAATATGCATGTACAGTTGCAGACTGTTCGATCCGCACAAAAACTTTTGCATCACTTGTGGGAAATTGGGTACGAAAAAGTGCCAGCTGATCAGAGTTAAGGGCAAAATTCTTTGACTTTTAACTTCTGTAATTTCTGTAATTTTATTTCATCAAAAGAATAGTTAGTTTAAAAGGTTTTTGCAGATATTCAAATTATAAGAATTCCATTTGACTGAGTGAATGAGCTATTCTTGCAGGTCAATACAAAGATGCCCATGAACTTAACGCTATAATTAAATGTAAAATTCCAAGTGAGGTAGTCAAATACAAATCCATCGACACTGTTGTGAAAGCAGATAAAATGGTTAATTATCCAACAGATATATTTGCCAGGGATGCCACCACATGTATTGCAACGTAAATTTCGTGTACTAATTATCATGTTGTGAAATATAAACCAATCCAAGCTTTGCAATGGCACATAGCTTGCAGTAAAAAGAAAATTAACAAACAATATCATAGAAACAACAATCTTAACAGGACCTTTCACAGATGAATATATCTTCATTCCATGCATTCCTATGATTCCACCGGATACATCATTACACTTTAGCAAATTGCACTTTCCAATTTTATTGTCATTTGCAATAACCATCAACAAAGCACAGGGAACACTCTTTACAATTGTGGGCCTTACAGTTACACACTGACTGTTTTTTCACATGGACAATTTATGTTACATATTCAAGAGTCACCAAACCGGAAAATCTCTATATCAACTAAGAAAATGGAACAACAAAAACTGTGTACCCATGCAAAATGGAAATTTAAACCTATAAGAAACATGCTTTTTCTCATTTTGGAACTTTTTCCATTGCGCCAATTTGAGCCACAGCAACGCGTGGCAGGGTACAGCTAGTATTATATAAAAGGGGATTTGTTTGGTTGTGTGTGCAATTTCGTTTTCTACGAACTCAAAAACGACTCGACCGATTTCTTTTTTTTTTTAATTTCACACCAATGTATTGACGTGTCTAAAAGTGTTCGTAGTAGATTTTGAATCGAATTGCTTCTGATAAGGATTGAAAATCGATAGTCGAAACATCTGATTTAAGAAAGAAAGTCCGATTTTGACCAAAATTAACACTTTCATAAAGCCTATCATAACATACCAATTTGAGAAGTTTTATCATCATACAAACGGAAAGGCTAGTAAATTTTTTATAAGACAAGAGCGCGTTTGGAATGAATACTTTCAGAGCACACTTGAACCAGGATACTTGATTTTGTACATTTAACTTTAATTTAATTAATTTTGTTAAATATCATTTCATAAGATTAACAATTAGTTCTTTGATAAGTCAGGTGCGCGTCCGAAATGAATGTTTCTGTTTAGAGCATAATTGAACCATGATACTTTTTGAATCTGAATTTATATATATATATATATTCACTATATTGCAGGCCCTGTCGGTGGGGCATTAGAATCCGCCGACTGCCCCCCCTGCAGAGGGTAAAAGTCTCTCAATGGGGGTCTTGGATATGACCTTAAACTATATCCAGTGGTGAGGCCACAGTCTGTGGGCTTTGGGGAGTGTGGAGCCACCCTTTAATTACCATTGCTCCCAGGTCCACTCTGACCCGGAGTGGTAGTACCTCTTAGGGTCCCAACTATGGGTTAAATAGAAACCAACGTGAAAACAACAAATAGATTCTATTAAAATAAATTTTCTTCAAAATCTTTGGATTCGGCATTAAATAACCCGGAAAGGGTTCATATGCCGTAAAACAAAACCAATCAACCAACCAATCACTATATTGCTCTGTACTTACATTGAGCTTCTTAAATAAGGAATGGTATATATTATAAGAATATATATTTCTACAGATATATATAAAGGGTGTTCCAAAAGTCTTGGGCACATTTTGACATTGAATATCTTAAGAACTATTAAGATATTGGATCTAAAAAGAAATGAAAAATATCAAAAGCCTTACAAAAAAACTTAATGCATTTAGCTTTAAAATGGTATCACTTTCCTCTTTCTACTATTCAGAGTTATGAAGATATGAGGACTTGAAATGTGAACAAGACTTTTGGAACACCCTGTATATTAAATTTGTCTTTTAATAAGCTGTAATTTGTTGCTACACAGTCATGAGCATGTTTCGTTGTTCTAGTACGTAGTAACTAAAGACCTCTCCAGGCAACAACGCTTATTTCCGAAAGTGGAATTCTTAATGAAAAACGAAAATCAGCTTTCAGCAAAAGTAGATTTTCTTTTCTTTTTTCTTTTTTTTTTTGAACGGATCATGGTGGTGAAGGTTCAGCTGTGCGGAGAACAGGATTGATTGGGTGCGAATTCGTTGGTTTATTTATTTTCCTATTTGTGTATTTACTTATTTACCGTGTCTTTATTCATTCATTTTCATGTTGGTGTTAGGGAATAGAGTTTGTAAGGTTAGGGGCTTGTGGAGTTAGGTAGATGGTGTCTTAAACAGAGCTATGTAGATGTTATCTTAAAGAAGCATGAGGTTAGCCTGTCTGTTGCTCGCTGTCCGTCTGAGACTTTCAAGGGTCAGTGTGTGTGTGTTAAACTCCTTTTTTATTATTTGTTTTAATTTAGTATTCCTATTTATATCTTCGAAAAGGTTTTTCCTTCTTTCCTATTCCATCTCTTCTTACTCCTTTTTTCCTTTCTTTCTTACACCTCTCACTCCCCTCCCCTCCTCTCCACCGTTCACTAGAAAGCTAAGTAATGTCAACAGATCCCGGTAAATCCTTACCTTTTCGAAGATATAAATAGGAATACTAAATTAAAACAAATAATAAAAAAGGAATTTAGCACACACTGACCCTTTGAACGTCTCAGAGGGGCAGTTGGGGAACAGACGCGATAACCTCATGCTTGTTTAAGATAACATCTACATAGCTCTGGGTTTAGAACCTACCTCCGCAACCCTCTAACCCTACAAACTCTATTCCCTAACACCAACATGAAAATGAATGAATAAAGACATGGATAAATAAGTAAATAAACAAATAGGAAAATAAATACACCAACAAATTCGCACCCAATCAACCCTGTTCCCCGCACAGTTGAACCTTCACCCCCATGACCCGCTTACCAAAAAAGCATTCTTTTGCTGAAAGCTGATTTTCGTTTTTCATTAAGAATTCAGCTTTTGGAAATAAGTGTTGTTGCGTGAAGAGGTCTCTCGTTACTAACTAAATACTTGAAGACATGCTCATGACTGAATAGCAACACATTACTGCTTATGTAAAGACAAATTTAAAATGTAACTTGCTCTACTGCCGTATTGAGCACTCTTGTATTAATCTCGTTATATTTTACTGGTTACCCTACTTTTGAAAAAAGCAACCTCAAATTATATATATATCATGGCCGTATATGTTACATTGAGAGAGAGGCAATTTTCTAAGAGGCCATTGACACTAAGACAAAGGGAGCTAACTCAGAAATTGTTTTCTATTCAAACATCATTTCAGATGTTAATGCTTAGATAATTAAATAATTATTTCAGGTTTTGATATTTGAAATAATGCTTAAATGAATTCTACTTACATATTTTACTGTTATCCTGTCCAAAGTAAAACGTTTCCATTAATTAGACGTATTTTTCCCTTTTATTTCTTTATAATACACAACAAAACAAAAATAAATTTATTTTGAGTTGTCTCCCCTGATCTTTCCAATAATTTTGTTGTTTATAAATATGAAAAGAAAATTTGCTTTGACTACAACAGGTTATTTGTTTTTTTTAAATATTTTATTAGAATATCCTTTTTTAAGAATATCAAAATATTTACAAAGCACATGAATATAAAGATTGGAAAGGAAGTAAATTGTTTTTCACTTTTCTGTTACAAAATCATCAAATCATTAACTGCCACCTTTTTTACAAGAGGAATTTTAAAGCATCTTTACAAAGCACAAGAAATTTTAAAGTATATTTACAAAGCACAAGAAATTTTAAAGTATATTTACAAAGCACAAGAAATTTTAAAGTATCTTTACAAAGCACAAGAAATTTTAAAGTATATTTACAAAGCACAAGAAATTTTAAAGTATCTTTACAAAGCACAAGAAATTTTAAAGTATCTTTACAAAGCACAAGAAATTTTAAAGTATCTTTACAAAGCACAAGAAATGTTAAAGTATATTTACAAAGCACAAGAAATTTTAAAGTATCTTTTTACAAAGCACAAGAAATTTTAAAGTATCTTTTTACATAAGCACAAGAAATTTTAAAGTATCTTTACAAAGCACAAGAAATTTTAAAGTATATTTACAAAGCACAAGAAATTTTAAAGTATCTTTACAAAGCACAAGAAATTTGAAAGTATATTTACAAAGCACAAAAAATTTTAAAGTATCTTTACAAAGCACAAGAAATTTTAAAGTATATTTACAAAGCACAAGAAATTTTAAAGTATCTTTTTACAAAGCACAAGAAATTTTAAAGTATCTTTTTACAAAGCACAAGAAATTTTAAAGTATCTTTTTACAAAGCACAAGAAATTTTAAAGTATCTTTACAAAGCACAAGAAATTTTAAAGTATATTTACAAAGCACAAGAAATTTTAAAGTATCTTTACAAAGCACAAGAAATTTTAAAGTATATTTACAAAGCACAAGAAATTTTAAAGTATCTTTACAAAGCACAAGAAATTTTAAAGTATCTTTACAAAGCACAAGAAATTTTAAAGTATCTTTACAAAGCACAAGAAATTTTAAAGTATCTTTACAAAGCACAAGAAATTTTAAAGTATATTTACAAAGCACAAGAAATTTTAAAGCATCTTTTTACAAAGCACAAGAAATTTTAAAGTATCTTTTTACAAAGCACAAGAAATTTTAAAGCATCTTTACAAAGCACAAGAAATTTTAAAGTATATTTACAAAGCACAAGAAATTTTAAAGTATCTTTACAAAGCACAAGAAATTTTAAAGTATCTTTACAAAGCACAAGAAATTTTAAAGTATCTTTACAAAGCACAAGAAATTTTAAAGCATCTTTTTACAAAGCACAAGAAATTTTAAAGTATCTTTACAAAGCACAAGAAATTTTAAAGTATCTTTACAAAGCACAAGAAATTTTAAAGTATATTTACAAAGCACAAGAAATTTTAAAGCATCTTTTTACAAAGCACAAGAAATTTTAAAGCATCTTTACAAAGCACAAGAAATTTTAAAGTATATTTACAAAGCACAAGAAATTTTAAAGTATCTTTACAAAGCACAAGAAATTTTAAAGTATCTTTACAAAGCACAAGAAATTTTAAAGTATCTTTACAAAGCACAAGAAATTTTAAAGTATATTTACAAAGCACAAGAAATTTTAAAGCATCTTTTTACAAAGCACAAGAAATTTTAAAGCATCTTTACAAAGCACAAGAAATTTTAAAGTATCTTTACAAAGCACAAGAAATTTTAAAGTATCTTTACAAAGCACAAGAAATTTTAAAGTATATTTACAAAGCACAAGAAATTTTAAAGCATCTTTTTACAAAGCACAAGAAATTTTAAAGCATCTTTACAAAGCACAAGAAATTTTAAAGTATCTTTACAAAGCACAAGAAATTTTAAAGTATCTTTACAAAGCACAAGAAATTTTAAAGTATCTTTACAAAGCACAAGAAATTTTAAAGCATCTTTTTACAAAGCACAAGAAATTTTAAAGCATCTTTTTACAAAGCACAAGAAATTTTAAAGCATCTTTACAAAGCACAAGAAATTTTAAAGTATCTTTACAAAGCACAAGAAATTTTAAAGTATCTTTACAAAGCACAAGAAATTTTAAAGTATCTTTACAAAGCACAAGAAATTTTAAAGCATCTTTTTACAAAGCACAAGAAATTTTAAAGCATCTTTTTACAAAGCACAAGAAATTTTAAAGTATCTTTACAAAGCACAAGAAATTTTAAAGTATCTTTACAAAGCACAAGAAATTTTAAAGTATCTTTACAAAGCACGAGAAATTTTAAAGTATCTTTACAAAGCACGAGAAATTTTAAAGTATCTTTACAAAGCACAAGAAATTTTAAAGTATCTTTACAAAGCACAAGAAATTTTAAAGTATCTTTACAAAGCACAAGAAATTTTAAAGTATCTTTACAAAGCACAAGAAATTTTAAAGTATCTTTACAAAGCACAAGAAATTTTAAAGTATCTTTACAAAGCACAAGAAATTTTAAAGTATCTTTACAAAGCACAAGAAATTTTAAAGTATCTTTACAAAGCACAAGAAATTTTAAAGTATCTTTACAAAGCACAAGAAATTTTAAAGTATCTTTACAAAGCACAAGAAATTTTAAAGTATCTTTACAAAGCACAAGAAATTTTAAAGTATCTTTACAAAGCACAAGAAATTTTAAAGTATCTTTACAAAGCACAAGAAATTTTAAAGTATCTTTACAAAGCACAAGAAATTTTAAAGTATCTTTACAAAGCACAAGAAATTTTAAAGTATCTTTCCAAAGCACAAGAAATTTTAAAGTATCTTTACAAAGCACAAGAAATTTTAAAGTATCTTTACAAAGCACGAGAAATTTTAAAGTATCTTTACAAAGCACAAGAAATTTTAAAGTATCTTTCCAAAGCACAAGAAATTTTAAAGTATCTTTACAAAGCACAAGAAATTTTAAAGTTTCTTTACAAAGCACAAGAAATTTTAAAGTATCTTTACAAAGCACAAGAAATTTTAAAGTATCTTTACAAAGCACAAGAAATTTTAAAGTATCTTTACAAAGCACAAGAAATTTTAAAGTATCTTTACAAAGCACAAGAAATTTTAAAGTATCTTTACAAAGCACAAGAAATTTTAAAGTATCTTTACAAAGCACAAGAAATTCAATAAAAATTGTAAATAAAGGTAAATGTTCAACAGTAAATTTCACTTTTATTTGGATCGTTGCCGCTTTTTAAAAATTTTTAATAAATCTTTTCTAATTTCATCTGAAGAAAACTTTTGGTTGTTGTTATAGAATATATTTATAACAATTTTTGTTGCAAATTTATGTACTTTTTCAATGTGTTTCTCATATATAAATACACGCTTTGGCGAATAAGTTTTTAAAATTATTTCTGCAGACTTCTTAGTTGTAGCCTGAACATGTTTTTCAATGAATTGAGAAGAAAAATCCAAAATTGCAAAGCAAGAACGAATAAATTCAGCAATCTGAGTCGATGCAATTGTCAAACCTCCTCGGGATAATAAATTAAGATAAGGATTCTCAGTGATCTCCATATCATTGCCAACCATGAAAGTAGAACAAATATCACAGTTAAAGCGCTTAAAATTTTTTTTGCAACATAACCAGCAATTGAATATGCTACTTCTTTGCTGTCAGGTGATAAACATAGTTCATTTATTTCTGACTCATGTTTGGACAAAATATCCAGAAGATTATTATAATTTTCATTCTTTGACAGTGGATTGAGGTTTTCCTGCCAAATGTTAATATTTTCTTTTAAAAGGGATCCACAGATTAAAACCTTTTCACTGCTATAAATCTCACGAAGACCCGTTAAAATCTCCCTCTGCTCATTTGACGATACTGTGAAGATCACTTTGAAATCTACAAGTGAGAATATATTCATCATCATTCAGCAGTTCTTTCATAAGCATTGCTTGTGCTCTCAAATTTGTGCCAAATGCTTTGCTAGTGAGGCAAAAGTAAGACATTTTTTACCAAGACTCAACCCAGTTAGAAAATGTTTGGTAAAAGTTGATTTTATCATCACTTGTAGTAACAGCATTATTAAAAAAATTAAGGGTAAATCTTTGATTAGAATTGGCTATAGTCCATCAGCACCATATCAATTTAAGAAAATTTGCAATGTCGGTCTGTTCTGGAAAGTAGCTTTTACAAGCAGCAATTGTTGTCTCGTGGAATACAGCAATAGCCAAATTGACACTTTGCTTATTGTCACCGGGATGTAATGCCTTGAAAATTAGTTTTGGTGCTTTTCGTAATGCAGCATTCAAAACCCTGTCCTTGTCATATATTGTATGTATATTAGACCAAGATGAAACTCCTGACTGGGAACACAAATGAAGGTCCAAAATATCGAAATCGAAAGAAGGAAACACAAACTTTCTTTTGTTTAGTAAACTGTTTCGAATATTCTTCAACAAATGAAAAGTGTCAAAAAAGAAAAAAAATTGTTTGGAGAATCTGGATAAGTAATAAAATGGTTTTTATCTCCTTCAAATTTTTTAAATAAAATTTTAAAGGCATTTACATTTGCAGAATGGTTGTCTGCAACTACAGCCCCTATATTAAATCCTGCATTTAAAAGCTGTACAATATGCATACAATTATCTCCTGAGAGAGCCAGTCACCAGTAACAGTCACTTCAGGACAGACTTTAACTACAGCTGGCACTGTCTCCTTCAACCCTGAAATCATAAACATCATGATACCTTTATATAAGTTGCCAGTTTCATCAGCACCAACATACTTTCCACCATGAAACTGAGTTCCCTTTTGAAGGTACGTTTCATCCAACATCAAGATATAATCCTGAGAAAGTTTACCTTTTCGCAAGAGAGATTTTGTAGCAGTTATAGATTCTACATCACCTTTTTGTATTTTTTCTAATGAAGAAAATGAAGAAAATGGTAATTGCTCAATCAGTAGTTTATACGAGGAGCGTGCAATAAGTAAAGCTCCTGACCCACTTTCCATAGCAGTAGAGCAACGAGACTTGGAACACTTATTAGTCTTCCTCTACATAAGAACCACCCAGAGTTATGCATTTCTCCCATCGTTTGATGCAGCTCTGGATACCGTTTTTGTAGAACACCCCAGGTTGGTCCTCCAACCAAGACGTGACTTCAGAAATCAAGGCTGCATCATCTGGGAAACGCTTTACTATCAAAAACAACTCATGGCTGGAAAGAGGTGAAAGTCAGAGGGTGCAAGGTCAGGAGAGTAAGGAGGATGGGGTGATTTCATAAGCATGCGCCCGTGCTTCTGATCTGGCGACATGCGAGTTGTGGACCGGAACGTTGTCCTGCAGAAGGAGGGTATCTTTGCTGATCTTGCCCCGCCTCTTGATTTTGATAGCTTCCCTTAATTTCCTCAAAAGTGAAGCATACTAGGCTCCTGTAATTGTGGTACCCTTTGCCAGGAAATCTGTCATCACTACTCCCTCATGCTCTCAGAAGACTGTGAGCATGATATTGCCAGCAGAGGGCTGCAGCCTTGTCTTATACTTGAAGAGAAGTATAGCGCAATAATAAAGAGAATCTGATGAGTTCAACAGAAAATGAAGGGCGACCCTTAGGTTTAAAATGTTGAAATTTGTATAGTTCTTTTAGAAAGGAATTTGGAGGTTCTGCTACAATGTTTTGAATATAAGAGGGGAAAATTTCCCTTGTAAGTTTTGCATTGTGACCCTTCAAAAACCAATGTGGTAATGGTATTGGATTTCCATGATAGTGAAGTTGAACATGTAAATTGTTGTCAATCCGAATGCACTTTCAGTCATGGAAAATTTGTCTCAAAATCCATCCGGAAAATCCATACATATTTTTCATTTTTTTAAAAACTGAAACCAGTGGGGCAACACTTTGTTTCTTCCAAATCTTCGAAACTCATAATAATATCTGCTGAAAGAAAATTTGGTAGTTCATCATCTTGGTAATTTCGATCCTTTGGGGCTTTTCTTCATTGTGTTTGATGTAGGAAGAAGAACGGTGAATGAATTGTTTATATTGGATGTAGGGACTAATTTAACTTATTTCTTTTCCCTTTTAAAATAAATTTTTCCTCAAAATGTTTTATACATAAAACTGAATTTTTTGTTGCAATCCAATCAGCGCGATTTAAAAATTATGTCCATTTTTCAAACAGGTCGGGGTTGCCATGTGGAAAATGATAAGTTGATAGATTTTCGTGGTTTTTATAACCAGTTTTGCAGCCAAATGCAACGCATTTGTTCACCATTTTGTTAAGCAAATTATAACAAAACTTAAACAATATTTTTAAAAAGATAATATATATTTTTTACAATATTTAAAACAGGTAGAAAAAATTCAACAAGTAGAGATCGTAAAAATGGTTGTAAACATAAAGATCGCTTACGTCTTTGAAAAAAAATCAAGGGAGGTTACTCTATTGTACTTTTGTTCTGTAAATTAACATGAATAAAAGCGGTGAAAAACATTTTACATGGATAAAAACATGTATTTTAAGAATGAAATAATATAAAAATATTTAAATAAAAGTTTATTATTCATTATTTCAAGAGTTGATATAAACTACTTTTGAGCTACTTCCCTTTGAAATTTTCAACGTTGTATGCGGCTCGAGCTTACACAGTTTTCCATAATAAAAACAATGGCCTCTTAGAAACGTGGCCTCTCATGTAGCATACGGGGCCGTAGTAGGCCATGTATATATATATATATATATATATATATATATATATATATATATATATATATATATACCAAATTTTAACTTACAACTGCTATTAGTATAAAATATAAAAACAGAAAAGCAAAGATCTAAACACTAAGTTTAAATAATAAAGCAACATCGGAATCTTTAAGAGCGATGGCTGACGATATGTTAACGAGAATTGTGTGGCAGCCATGTTTTTAAATGCGATATTTGATTGGCAGCTCGAACCTAAAAACGCAACCGTAAAAACAAGCAAGAAGAGTCCCAAAATAGTTTCATTAATTAATGTCTATACATGATGCTGACGCTTATATTATTTTCCCCTTTCTTGTTGCTTTGTTTTACTTTGTTATTCATGTTTAGAATAGAATATGGCCATATGATCAACTTGTCTTCATAATTCTAAATTTTGATTAAAGAAAAGAATGATTGACAAAAATGTTTTTTCATGCAACATCATTAGGACTTGCTTTAATTTGTTTGATTTTATTTACTTTGTTGTCTTTGAAAGACGTTTCGTGTAAACACAAGAACTAATCAGAAAAATTAACAATATAGAGGATTTTTTTCGGTGAAAATATCTATTAAATATGTACATTTATTCTCCATTCCTACCCCGCCTCAAAAGCCTCAAATCTGAAAAAATGTCCATGTCTTCTTCTTCTTCTTCTTCTTCTTCTTCTTCTTTAGTGTTACTGTTGCTTTTTTCTTCTTTTTTCATTTCTGTATTCTTTCTTTTTTTTACTTACTTCTTTCTTCTTTTTCTGTATTGTTTTTTTGTTTCTTCTGCATTCTTTCTTGTTCTATTCCGTTTATGTAACCTGTCTTTTTATTCTTCTATATTTCATATTCTATCTTCTTCTTCTTCTTCTTCTTCTTCTTCTTCTTTTTCTTTGGGAGGGTCGGTGTGTGATATTGGTAGTGGCCAACTAATTATGCAGATTCAAATCTAAGAGGATACATTCGGTTATTAAAAAAAAAAGCCCATTAACTACCAATTCTTCCATATTCAAAGAAAAACAGTAACTTGTGTTCAGTTAATTGTATTCAATAAATAATGATAAAATACGAGGGCAAGTTCTGATTTAATCTGTCTCACAATGTTTTACTTCGCTAAATGTCATGACGACAGTTGGCGCTTCTCACCCCTATGTCATTCGGCGATTCGACTACTGCTAACATCAATAGAATTATAATGATAAACATTGCTAATACATATACATAGAGAATAACTGGTAATTAATTAAAACTTGAAGATGGTACTCAATACTATTGCAGAGCAAATATGTATTTTATTTTTTTTTATTACCATTTTATCTGTTTGGCTACATAGGTTTCAGATGTTGGACCATGTTTACGATCTAACAGCCTCGTCAGACCTCGTAGAAGTACGAGGCCTGACGAGGCTGTTCGTAAACATGGTCCAACATCTGAAACATATGTAGCCAAACAGATAAAACGGTAATAAAAAATAAAACACATATATAGATATATAAATATATATATGTGTATGTGTGTGTATTATTTGCTTTTTTGTTTTTGCGATAGGTTTTGAATGAATCCAATTATTTATACGAAAGTGCAGTTTACCTAAATGCGAGTTAGGAATAATTTTCCCTTTAACCAATTTTGTATCCCAAAATAAGGAGCGACATACATTTCGTTTTTAAAATATAATTCTCCCCGGACACGTGTTTCGTCGTCTACGACTCATCAGATACAGCTACACTGATAAGTCGTAGACGACGAAACACGTGTCGGTGATAATTATATTTTAAAAACAATATACATATATATATATATATATATATATATGTGTGTGTGTGTGTGTGTGTATTTGAGTGTCTATATATATGCATATATATATATATACACACACAAACACACACACATATATATATGCATATATATATATATATATATATATATTATGAATACTTTATTTACTTATTCACATGCATAAATATTTCATCTTAATAAGACTCGCTAGAGTGGGTGAATAAAGCAGTCTGCATCATATAAATTGAATTAATTTTATATAAACCCCTTCCGTCTTTAGGATATTATCCATTGCTTACTAGTCTTCTAAAATGCATAACTTTTATCAAGGTTCGTATTAAAATCATAAATTCTCATCTTTCTTTGAACTTTTTTGTTTTATAAGAACTAAGGAGTTACATTTAAGACGACTGCATCTACATATACTGAAAATTGCAATAAGCTTGTGTCTACTCTTTTAAATATCAGTACTTTTTGTACGAATAGTTCATTTAGTAAATTGGGGCACATAAATTGTGCGTGTTTCTTGTTCCATCATTCTTTCTTTTTTTTTTCTTTGTAAATCTGAAGATTTACAAAAGTGGCAGCAAATACTTAGGTCGTCCACTTAAATAATCAAATTTTGTCCATTCAACTCATCGTTTTCAAGTCTCTAACATCATCCAACTGACAATTCGCTATGAACAAAGTGTAGTATCTGTCAGGTGTAAATGTCATGTTTCGATAGGGAGAAGGGAGCGGGTAGTTAAGGTTTCGAAATTTAATAATACGTTTTGATATTCGTCATTTCTTTAAAATCTGACAATTTATAAGAATAGCAGCAAATACTTAGGTCGCTTACTTAAACTGACAATTCGCTATGAACAAAGTGTAGTATCTGTCAGGTGTAAATGTCATGTTTCGATAGGGAGAAGGGAGCGGGTAGTTAAGGTTTCGAAATTTAATAATACGTTTTGATATTCGTCATTTCTTTAAAATCTGACAATTTATAAGAATAGCAGCAAATACTTAGGTCGCTTACTTAAACTGACAATTCGCTATGAACAAAGTGTAGTATCTGTTCTAACACTACACAATATCTTTTCTGTCTTCCGTCAGTAAAGGAGAAATCCTTTGAGGCTGATGCAATTTTTTTTTTTTTTGGTTGCAATACAGAGTACACTTATAGAGGAGTTAGATTTTCTCCTCTATGTATGCTAAGTTTTCGAATTTTTAGATCTAGTTGGAAGCATAAAGATAATTTAATTATCAGAAAAAACTAAGAGTATAATTTCTAACTTATTATGATGAAATTTTTAATAAAATTCATCAACCAATGTTAAGTTCTTAGAAGCATAATATTTACGAAACTAAGGGGTTGCTTGTTTCAGTATGGTTAATCGCGTGTTATCCATTTTTAATGTAGCTTTTTTTTTAATTCTTGACTTGATATTTTTAAGTAAATTATATCTTTTTTATTTGAGTGTGCACATTCGCTTATCAATCAGAAACTTTTTTTTATGTTATTTCATATTAATTAAATGCACTCATAAAAGGGAACACATTTATAGTGTAATTAATTAAATAGAATAAACTAATATGTATTACGCATTTTTACTGTGATATTTGTTCCTGTTTGTTTGAAATCAGTTTGTGGATTTTGCTTCAATTCTGCAAGTTCAAGACGTAGAGCTATAAATATAAATAATGTATTTATACCAATTTACTAAATGGACTATTCGTAAAAAAATATTTTATCAAGCAAAAACGCTCCGTCTTATTTAACGTTTTCCTGAATGAAAATATGCTTCCTAAAATCACAAAATGTAATTTTCACTATGCAGTCACACAACATGACACCGACACCACCTTCAGGGTTTGAGGTTTGTTAACATAGACTATTTCTTTAAGATAACTCCACAATAAAAAGTCGGGGCTAGTCAAGTCTTGGGAAAGTCTTGGCCATTTGACATTGCCATAGCGAGAAATAATGTCGCCAAAGCATTGTCTGAGAAGCTCCATGGTGCCTCTCGCCGTATGTGCCGTCATTCAATGCTACCCTTATCTATAATTAATTTCCACACACACACACACACACACACACACACACACACACACACACACACACACACACACATATATATATATATATGGACACACTCTCGATCGCTCCCTCTGTCTCTTTCTGTCTGTCTGTCTATCTCTCTCTATCTATCCATAATATATATATATATATATATATATATATATATATATATATATATATATATATATATCAGACAGTTACGTTTGCATACAACATATTAATATAACGGGCGCGACTTTTAACATTGGGAAGTACTAGTCGTTAAAAAACTCAGCAATAAAGACATTCTTGCAAACACAGCAAGACTAACACCACCTGATCATAATTTGACGAATCTAATCGAAAGTACTTGCGATTCCGATTCTTTATAAATCTCTAAATATTTAACTATAAAAGTGTTATTTGGTCTCGATTACTGTAAGAAAACATCTTAAATGTGCTTATATTTTCTCAAACATAAAAATACATTTGTGAGGGGGGTGATCTCGAGATTTTAGTCTGACTGGAAGTTGAAATCAATAAATATTTAATATTTTATTATTACTACAATATACATATATCTATATTTGCATTAAATTGAATAAATATAAAAAAAAACTATAAAGGACTTGAAGGGTGAAAATTTTATCAAAATGATCGGATGCAGCATTAAATAACCCGGAAAGTGCTGATATGCCGTAAAACAAAACAAGCAATCCAAATCAACCGTAAAAAAAAATAAAACGGTGATTTTATTTCAGTCCGTTTCACCCAACACTCATAAAATTAACTGAAGGAAATCATATGACAGACAGATTAAACTACCATGTCACCTAATAAATGAACAGTTCATTAGATCTGTGGTCATTAACCAGTAATCCACAAGAACTGGTGATCTGTGCAAAAGTTTACATTCTCTGGCGAAAGATTTGGACATTTTTTTTATAGTACTAACCTTCAACAGTCACTTAAAGTTAATTAGATTGTCCCTATTTACTCGCTTTCTCAGGATGGTAGAATTAGACACAACGTCGGATTTTAAAGTGGAGAAAATCTAACAATAAATGTACTCTGTATTGAGACCAAAAATATTGCATCAGCCTCAAAGGATTTCTCCTTTATTGACGGAAGACAGAAAAGATATTGTGTAGTATTAGAACAGATACTACACTTTGTTTATAGCGAATTGTCAGTTGGATGATGTGAGAAACTTGAAAACGATGAGTTGAATGGACAAAATTTGATTATTTTAGTGGGCGACTTAAGTATTTGCTGCCATTTTTGTAAATCTTCAGATTAAAAAAAATGGCGAATATCAAAAAATGACGAATATCAAAACGTATTACGTATGTCATATATGTTCAAAGTAAATCCCGACAAAAAAAAAAGACTGTTTGAAGTCCCAATAGTCGGATGATGAAGCACTGAAACACCTTTCTAGCAACTTCTGCAGTTGCGCTGGCTTCAACTGCATTGGCTTGCCTTTCCGTCAGACTTTGTCTGCAACACCGAGAGCAGAGAGGGCTGATAATTGGGCAAATCTAGTTCTCTTATCACCAGCCCAGGTTTGCATCCGGAGAGCTGATTTCAGCTGCGAACTTTATAGCTACAGCAGATTTTGCAGTACATCAGACTAGATGCGGATTGTTGGTATCTTATCAAACAGAAGATTGCCATCAATATATTTTGAACTTTATAGCTCTACGTCTTGAACTTGCAAAATTGAAGCCAAAATCCACAAATTGATTTCAAACAAACAGAAACAAATATCGGATTGAAAATGTGTAATACTTATTAGTTTATTCTGTTTAATTAATTACAATATAAAGGTGTTCTCTTTAAAGAGCGCATTTCATTAATATGAAATAACATAAAAAAAGTTTCTGATTGATAAACGAATGTGCACACTCAATTAAAAACATATAATTTAATTAAAAATTAAAGTAAATATTTTAAAAATAATACTACATTAAAAACGGATAACACGCAATTAACCATATTGAAACAATCAACCACTTAGTTTCGTAAATATTATGTTTCGAAGAACTTAACATTGGTTGATGGATTTAATTAAAAATTTCATCATAATAAGTTAGAAATTATACTCTCCCTGATAATTAAATTATCTTTATGCTTCCAACTAGATGTAAAAATTCGAAACCCTAACATACGTGGTGGAGAAAATCTAACTCTTCTATAAGTGTACTCTGTATTGCGACCCCCCCCCTAAAAAAAATTGCATCAGCCTCAAAGGATTTCTCCTTTACTGACGGAAGACAGAAAATATATTGTGTAGTGTTAGAACAGATACTACACTTTGTTCATAGCGAATTGTCAGTTTAAGTGAGCGACCTAAGTATTTGCTGCTATTCTTATAAATTGTCAGATTTTAAAGAAATGACGAATATCAAAACGTATTATTAAATTTCGAAACCTTAACTACCCACTCCCTTCTCCCTATCGAAACATGACATTTACACCTGACAGATACTACACTTTGTTCATAGCGAATTGTCAGTTTAAGTAAGCGACCTAAGTATTTGCTGCTATTCTTATAAATTGTCAGATTTTAAAGAAATGACGAATATCAAAACGTATTATTAAATTTCGAAACCTTAACTACCCACTCCCTTCTCCCTATCGAAACATGACATTTACACCTGACAGATACTACACTTTGTTCATAGCGAATTGTCAGTTTAAGTAAGCGACCTAAGTATTTGCTGCTATTCTTATAAATTGTCAGATTTTAAAGAAATGACGAATATCAAAACGTATTATTAAATTTCGAAACCTTAACTACACACTCCCTTCTCCCTATCGAAACATGACATTTACACCTGACAGATACTACACATTGTTCATAGCGAATTGTCAGTTTAAGTAAGCGACCTAAGTATTTGCTGCTATTCTTATAAATTGTCAGATTTTAAAGAAATGACGAATATCAAAACGTATTATTAAATTTCGAAACCTTAACTACCCACTCCCTTCTCCCTATCGAAACATGACATTTACACCTGACAGATACTACACTTTGTTCATAGCGAATTGTCAGTTTAAGTAAGCGACCTAAGTATTTGCTGCTATTCTTATAAATTGTCAGATTTTAAAGAAATGACGAATATCAAAACGTATTATTAAATTTCGAAACCTTAACTACCCACTCCCTTCTCCCTATCGAAACATGACATTTACACCTGACAGATACTACACTTTGTTCATAGCGAATTGTCAGTTTAAGTAAGCGACCTAAGTATTTGCTGCTATTCTTATAAATTGTCAGATTTTAAAGAAATGACGAATATCAAAACGTATTATTAAATTTCGAAACCTTAACTACCCACTCCCTTCTCCCTATCGAAACATGACATTTACACCTGACAGATACTACACTTTGTTCATAGCGAATTGTCAGTTTAAGTAAGCGACCTAAGTATTTGCTGCTATTCTTATAAATTGTCAGATTTTAAAGAAATGACGAATATCAAAACGTATTATTAAATTTCGAAACCTTAACTACCCACTCCCTTCTCCCTATCGAAACATGACATTTACACCTGACAGATACTACACTTTTTTCATAGCGAATTGTCAGTTTAAGTAAGCGACCTAAGTATTTGCTGCTATTCTTATAAATTGTCAGATTTTAAAGAAATGACGAATATCAAAACGTATTATTAAATTTCGAAACCTTAACTACCCACTCCCTTCTCCCTATCGAAACATGACATTTACACCTGACAGATACTACACTTTGTTCATAGCGAATTGTCAGTTTAAGTAAGCGACCTAAGTATTTGCTGCTATTCTTATAAATTGTCAGATTTTAAAGAAATGACGCATATCAAAACGTATTATTAAATTTCGAAACCTTAACTACCCACTCCCTTCTCCCTATCGAAACATGACATTTACACCTGACAGATACTACACTTTGTTCATAGCGAATTGTCAGTTTAAGTAAGCGACCTAAGTATTTGCTGCTATTCTTATAAATTGTCAGATTTTAAAGAAATGACGAATATCAAAACGTATTATTAAATTTCGAAACCTTAACTACACACTCCCTTCTCCCTATCGAAACATGACATTTACACCTGACAGATACTACACTTTGTTCATAGCGAATTGTCAGTTTAAGTAAGCGACCTAAGTATTTGCTGCTATTCTTATAAATTGTCAGATTTTAAAGAAATGACGAATATCAAAACGTATTATTAAATTTCGAAACCTTAACTACCCACTCCCTTCTCCCTATCGAAACATGACATTTACACCTGACAGATACTACACTTTTTTCATAGCGAATTGTCAGTTAAAGTAAGCGACCTAAGTATTTGCTGCTATTCTTATAAATTGTCAGATTTTAAAGAAATGACGAATATCAAAACGTATTATTAAATTTCGAAACCTTAACTACCCGCTCCCTTCTCCCTATCGAAACATGACATTTACACCTGACAGATACTACACTTTGTTCATAGCGAATTGTCAGTTTAAGTAAGCGACCTAAGTATTTGCTGCTATTCTTATAAATTGTCAGATTTTAAAGAAATGACGAATATCAAAACGTATTATTAAATTTCGAAACCTTAACTACCCGCTCCCTTCTCCCTATCGAAACATGACATTTACACCTGACAGATACTACACTTTGTTCATAGCGAATTGTCAGTTTAAGTAAGCGACCTAAGTATTTGCTGCTATTCTTATAAATTGTCAGATTTTAAAGAAATGACGAATATCAAAACGTATTATTAAATTTCGAAACCTTAACTACCCGCTCCCTTCTCCCTATCGAAACATGACATTTACACCTGACAGATACTACACTTTGTTCATAGCGAATTGTCAGTTTAAGTAAGCGACCTAAGTATTTGCTGCTATTCTTATAAATTGTCAGATTTTAAAGAAATGACGAATATCAAAACGTATTATTAAATTTCGAAACCTTAACTACCCGCTCCCTTCTCCCTATCGAAACATGACATTTACACCTGACAGATACTACACTTTGTTCATAGCGAATTGTCAGTTTAAGTAAGCGACCTAAGTATTTGCTGCTATTCTTATAAATTGTCAGATTTTAAAGAAATGACGAATATCAAAACGTATTATTAAATTTCGAAACCTTAACTACCCACTCCCTTCTCCCTATCGAAACATGACATTTACACCTGACAGATACTACACTTTGTTCATAGCGAATTGTCAGTTTAAGTAAGCGACCTAAGTATTTGCTGCTATTCTTATAAATTGTCAGATTTTAAAGAAATGACGAATATCAAAACGTATTATTAAATTTCGAAACCTTAACTACCCGCTCCCTTCTCCCTATCGAAACATGACATTTACACCTGACAGATACTACACTTTGTTCATAGCGAATTGTCAGTTTAAGTAAGCGACCTAAGTATTTGCTGCTATTCTTATAAATTGTCAGATTTTAAAGAAATGACGAATATCAAAACGTATTATTAAATTTCGAAACCTTAACTACCCACTCCCTTCTCCCTATCGAAACATGACATTTACACCTGACAGATACTACACTTTGTTTATAGCGAATTGTCAGTTTAAGTAAGCGACCTAAGTATTTGCTGCTATTCTTATAAATTGTCAGATTTTAAAGAAATGACGAATATCAAAACGTATTATTAAATTTCGAAACCTTAACTACCCACTCCCTTCTCCCTATCGAAACATGACATTTACACCTGACAGATACTACACTTTGTTCATAGCGAATTGTCAGTTTAAGTAAGCGACCTAAGTATTTGCTGCTATTCTTATAAATTGTCAGATTTTAAAGAAATGACGAATATCAAAACGTATTATTAAATTTCGAAACCTTAACTACACACTCCCTTCTCCCTATCGAAACATGACATTTACACCTGACAGATACTACACTTTGTTCATAGCGAATTGTCAGTTTAAGTAAGCGACCTAAGTATTTGCTGCTATTCTTATAAATTGTCAGATTTTAAAGAAATGACGAATATCAAAACGTATTATTAAATTTCGAAACCTTAACTACCCACTCCCTTCTCCCTATCGAAACATGACATTTACACCTGACAGATACTACACTTTTTTCATAGCGAATTGTCAGTTTAAGTAAGCGACCTAAGTATTTGCTGCTATTCTTATAAATTGTCAGATTTTAAAGAAATGACGAATATCAAAACGTATTATTAAATTTCGAAACCTTAACTACCCGCTCCCTTCTCCCTATCGAAACATGACATTTACACCTGACAGATACTACACTTTGTTCATAGCGAATTGTCAGTTTAAGTAAGCGACCTAAGTATTTGCTGCTATTCTTATAAATTGTCAGATTTTAAAGAAATGACGAATATCAAAACGTATTATTAAATTTCGAAACCTTAACTACCCGCTCCCTTCTCCCTATCGAAACATGACATTTACACCTGACAGATACTACACTTTGTTCATAGCGAATTGTCAGTTTAAGTAAGCGACCTAAGTATTTGCTGCTATTCTTATAAATTGTCAGATTTTAAAGAAATGACGAATATCAAAACGTATTATTAAATTTCGAAACCTTAACTACCCGCTCCCTTCTCCCTATCGAAACATGACATTTACACCTGACAGATACTACACTTTGTTCATAGCGAATTGTCAGTTTAAGTAAGCGACCTAAGTATTTGCTGCTATTCTTATAAATTGTCAGATTTTAAAGAAATGACGAATATCAAAACGTATTATTAAATTTCGAAACCTTAACTACCCACTCCCTTCTCCCTATCGAAACATGACATTTACACCTGACAGATACTACACTTTGTTCATAGCGAATTGTCAGTTTAAGTAAGCGACCTAAGTATTTGCTGCTATTCTTATAAATTGTCAGATTTTAAAGAAATGACGAATATCAAAACGTATTATTAAATTTCGAAACCTTAACTACCCGCTCCCTTCTCCCTATCGAAACATGACATTTACACCTGACAGATACTACACTTTGTTCATAGCGAATTGTCAGTTTAAGTAAGCGACCTAAGTATTTGCTGCTATTCTTATAAATTGTCAGATTTTAAAGAAATGACGAATATCAAAACGTATTATTAAATTTCGAAACCTTAACTACCCACTCCCTTCTCCCTATCGAAACATGACATTTACACCTGACAGATACTACACTTTGTTTATAGCGAATTGTCAGTTTAAGTAAGCGACCTAAGTATTTGCTGCTATTCTTATAAATTGTCAGATTTTAAAGAAATGACGAATATCAAAACGTATTATTAAATTTCGAAACCTTAACTACCCGCTCCCTTCTCCCTATCGAAACATGACATTTACACCTGACAGATACTACACTTTGTTTATAGCGAATTGTCAGTTTAAGCAAGCGACCTAAGTATTTGCTGGTTTTCTTATAAATTGTCAGATTTTAAAGAAATGACGAATATCAAAACGTATTATTAAATTTCGAAACCTTAACTACCCGCTCCCTTCTCCCTATCGAAACATGACATTTACACCTGACAGATACTACACTTTGTTCATAGCGAATTGTCAGTTTAAGTAAGCGACCTAAGTATTTGCTGCTATTCTTATAAATTGTCAGATTTTAAAGAAATGACGAATATCAAAACGTATTATTAAATTTCGAAACCTTAACTACCCGCTCCCTTCTCCCTATCGAAACATGACATTTACACCTGACAGATACTACACTTTGTTCATAGCGAATTGTCAGTTTAAGTAAGCGACCTAAGTATTTGCTGCTATTCTTATAAATTGTCAGATTTTAAAGAAATGACGAATATCAAAACGTATTATTAAATTTCGAAACCTTAACTACCCACTCCCTTCTCCCTATCGAAACATGACATTTACACCTGACAGATACTACACTTTGTTTATAGCGAATTGTCAGTTTAAGTAAGCGACCTAAGTATTTGCTGCTATTCTTATAAATTGTCAGATTTTAAAGAAATGACGAATATCAAAACGTATTATTAAATTTCGAAACCTTAACTACCCACTCCCTTCTCCCTATCGAAACATGACATTTACACCTGACAGATACTACACTTTGTTCATAGCGAATTGTCAGTTAAAGTAAGCGACCTAAGTATTTGCTGCTATTCTTATAAATTGTCAGATTTTAAAGAAATGACGAATATCAAAACGTATTATTAAATTTCGAAACCTTAACTACCCACTCCCTTCTCCCTATCGAAACATGACATTTACACCTGACAGATACTACACTTTTTTCATAGCGAATTGTCAGTTTAAGTAAGCGACCTAAGTATTTGCTGCTATTCTTATAAATTGTCAGATTTTAAAGAAATGACGAATATCAAAACGTATTATTAAATTTCGAAACCTTAACTACCCGCTCCCTTCTCCCTATCGAAACATGACATTTACACCTGACAGATACTACACTTTGTTCATAGCGAATTGTCAGTTTAAGTAAGCGACCTAAGTATTTGCTGCTATTCTTATAAATTGCCAGATTTTAAAGAAATGACGAATATCAAAACGTATTATTAAATTTCGAAACCTTAACTACCCGCTCCCTTCTCCCTATCGAAACATGACATTTACACCTGACAGATACTACACTTTGTTCATAGCGAATTGTCAGTTTAAGTAAGCGACCTAAGTATTTGCTGCTATTCTTATAAATTGTCAGATTTTAAAGAAATGACGAATATCAAAACGTATTATTAAATTTCGAAACCTTAACTACCCACTCCCTTCTCCCTATCGAAACATGACATTTACACCTGACAGATACTACACTTTGTTTATAGCGAATTGTCAGTTTAAGTAAGCGACCTAAGTATTTGCTGCTATTCTTATAAATTGTCAGATTTTAAAGAAATGACGAATATCAAAACGTATTATTAAATTTCGAAACCTTAACTACCCGCTCCCTTCTCCCTATCGAAACATGACATTTACACCTGACAGATACTACACTTTGTTCATAGCGAATTGTCAGTTTAAGTAAGCGACCTAAGTATTTGCTGCTATTCTTATAAATTGTCAGATTTTAAAGAAATGACGAATATCAAAACGTATTATTAAATTTCGAAACCTTAACTACCCGCTCCCTTCTCCCTATCGAAACATGACATTTACACCTGACAGATACTACACTTTGTTTATAGCGAATTGTCAGTTTAAGTAAGCGACCTAAGTATTTGCTGGTATTCTTATAAATTGTCAGATTTTAAAGAAATGACGAATATCAAAACGTATTATTAAATTTCGAAACCTTAACTAACCGCTCCCTTCTCCCTATCGAAACATGACATTTACACCTGACAGATACTACACTTTGTTCATAGCGAATTGTCAGTTTAAGTAAGCGACCTAAGTATTTGCTGCTATTCTTATAAATTGTCAGATTTTAAAGAAATGACGAATATCAAAACGTATTATTAAATTTCGAAACCTTAACTACCCGCTCCCTTCTCCCTATCGAAACATGACATTTACACCTGACAGATACTACACTTTGTTCATAGCGAATTGTCAGTTTAAGTAAGCGACCTAAGTATTTGCTGCTATTCTTATAAATTGTCAGATTTTAAAGAAATGACGAATATCAAAACGTATTATTAAATTTCGAAACCTTAACTACCCACTCCCTTCTCCCTATCGAAACATGACATTTACACCTGACAGATACTACACTTTGTTTATAGCGAATTGTCAGTTTAAGTTAGCGACCTAAGTATTTGCTGCTATTCTTATAAATTGTCAGATTTTAAAGAAATGACGAATATCAAAACGTATTATTAAATTTCGAAACCTTAACTACCCACTCCCTTCTCCCTATCGAAACATGACATTTACACCTGACAGATACTACACTTTTTTCATAGCGAATTGTCAGTTTAAGTAAGCGACCTAAGTATTTGCTGCTATTCTTATAAATTGTCAGATTTTAAAGAAATGACGAATATCAAAACGTATTATTAAATTTCGAAACCTTAACTACCCGCTCCCTTCTCCCTATCGAAACATGACATTTACACCTGACAGATACTACACTTTGTTCATAGCGAATTGTCAGTTTAAGTAAGCGACCTAAGTATTTGCTGGTATTCTTATAAATTGTCAGATTTTAAAGAAATGACGAATATCAAAACGTATTATTAAATTTCGAAACCTTAACTACCCGCTCCCTTCTCCCTATCGAAACATGACATTTACACCTGACAGATACTACACTTTGTTCATAGCGAATTTTCAGTTTAAGTAAGCGACCTAAGTATTTGCTGCTATTCTTATAAATTGTCAGATTTTAAAGAAATGACGAATATCAAAACGTATTATTAAATTTCGAAACCTTAACTACCCACTCCCTCCTCCCTATCGAAACATGACATTTACACCTGACAGATACTACACTTTGTTCATAGCGAATTGTCAGTTTAAGTAAGCGACCTAAGTATTTGCTGCTATTCTTATAAATTGTCAGATTTTAAAGAAATGACGAATATCAAAACGTATTATTAAATTTCGAAACCTTAACTACCCGCTCCCTTCTCCCTATCGAAACATGACATTTACACCTGACAGATACTACACTTTGTTCATAGCGAATTGTCAGTTTAAGTAAGCGACCTAAGTATTTGCTGCTATTCTTATAAATTGTCAGATTTTAAAGAAATAACGAATATCAAAACGTATTATTAAATTTCGAAACCTTAACTACCCACTCCCTTCTCCCTATCGAAACATGACATTTACACCTGACAGATACTACACTTTGTTCATAGCGAATTGTCAGTTTAAGTAAGCGACCTAAGTATTTGCTGCTATTCTTATAAATTGTCAGATTTTAAAGAAATGACGAATATCAAAACGTATTATTAAATTTCGAAACCTTAACTACCCGCTCCCTTCTCCCTATCGAAACATGACATTTACACCTGACAGATACTACACTTTGTTCATAGCGAATTGTCAGTTTAAGTAAGCGACCTAAGTATTTTCTGCTATTCTTATAAATTGTCAGATTTTAAAGAAATGACGAATATCAAAACGTATTATTGAATTTCGAAACCTTAACTACCCACTCCCTTCTCCCTATCGAAACATGACATTTACACCTGACAGATACTACACTTTGTTTATAGCGAATTGTCAGTTTAAGTAAGCGACCTAAGTATTTGCTGCTATTCTTATAAATTGTCAGATTTTAAAGAAATGACGAATATCAAAACGTATTATTAAATTTCGAAACCTTAACTACCCGCTCCCTTCTCCCTATCGAAACATGACATTTACACCTGACAGATACTACACTTTGTTCATAGCGAATTGTCAGTTTAAGTAAGCGACCTAAGTATTTGCTGCTATTCTTATAAATTGTCAGATTTTAAAGAAATGACGAATATCAAAACGTATTATTAAATTTCGAAACCTTAACTACCCGCTCCCTTCTCCCTATCGAAACATGACATTTATACCTGACAGATACTACACTTTGTTTATAGCGAATTGTCAGTTTAAGTAAGCGACCTAAGTATTTGCTGGTATTCTTATAAATTGTCAGATTTTAAAGAAATGACGAATATCAAAACGTATTATTAAATTTCGAAACCTTAACTACCCGCTCCCTTCTCCCTATCGAAACATGACATTTACACCTGACAGATACTACACTTTGTTCATAGCGAATTGTCAGTTTAAGTAAGCGACCTAAGTATTTGCTGCTATTCTTATAAATTGTCAGATTTTAAAGAAATGACGAATATCAAAACGTATTATTAAATTTCGAAACCTTAACTACCCGCTCCCTTCTCCCTATCGAAACATGACATTTACACCTGACAGATACTACACTTTGTTCATAGCGAATTGTCAGTTTAAGTAAGCGACCTAAGTATTTGCTGCTATTCTTATAAATTGTCAGATTTTAAAGAAATGACGAATATCAAAACGTATTATTAAATTTCGAAACCTTAACTACCCACTCCCTTCTCCCTATCGAAACATGACATTTACACCTGACAGATACTACACTTTGTTTATAGCGAATTGTCAGTTTAAGTAAGCGACCTAAGTATTTGCTGCTATTCTTATAAATTGTCAGATTTTAAAGAAATGACGAATATCAAAACGTATTATTAAATTTCGAAACCTTAACTACCCGCTCCCTTCTCCCTATCGAAACATGACATTTACACCTGACAGATACTACACTTTGTTCATAGCGAATTGTCAGTTTAAGTAAGCGATCTAAGTATTTGCTGCTATTCTTATAAATTGTCAGATTTTAAAGAAATGACGAATATCAAAACGTATTATTAAATTTCGAAACCTTAACTACCCACTCCCTTCTCCCTATCGAAACATGACATTTACACCTGACAGATACTACACTTTGTTTATAGCGAATTGTTAGTTTAAGTAAGCGACCTAAGTATTTGCTGCTATTCTTATAAATTGTCAGATTTTAAAGAAATGACGAATATCAAAACGTATTATTAAATTTCGAAACCTTAACTACCCACTCCCTTCTCCCTATCGAAACATGACATTTACACCTGACAGATACTACACTTTTTTCATAGCGAATTGTCAGTTTAAGTAAGCGACCTAAGTATTTGCTGCTATTCTTATAAATTGTCAGATTTTAAAGAAATGACGAATATCAAAACGTATTATTAAATTTCGAAACCTTAACTACCCGCTCCCTTCTCCCTATCGAAACATGACATTTACACCTGACAGATACTACACTTTTTTCATAGCGAATTGTCAGTTTAAGTAAGCGACCTAAGTATTTGCTGCTATTCTTATAAATTGTCAGATTTTAAAGAAATGACGAATATCAAAACGTATTATTAAATTTCGAAACCTTAATTACCCGCTCCCTTCTCCCTATCGAAACATGACATTTACACCTGACAGATACTACACTTTGTTCATAGCGAATTGTCAGTTTAAGTAAGCGACCTAAGTATTTGCTGCTATTCTTATAAATTGTCAGATTTTAAAGAAATGACGAATATCAAAACGTATTATTAAATTTCGAAACCTTAACTACCCGCTCCCTTCTCCCTATCGAAACATGACATTTACACCTGACAGATACTACACTTTGTTCATAGCGAATTGTCAGTTTAAGTAAGCGACCTAAGTATTTGCTGCTATTCTTATAAATTGTCAGATTTTAAAGAAATGACGAATATCAAAACGTATTATTAAATTTCGAAACCTTAACTACCCACTCCCTTCTCCCTATCGAAACATGACATTTACACCTGACAGATACTACACTTTGTTTATAGCGAATTGTCAGTTTAAGTAAGCGACCTAAGTATTTGCTGCTATTCTTATAAATTGTCAGATTTTAAAGAAATGACGAATATCAAAACGTATTATTAAATTTCGAAACCTTAACTACCCGCTCCCTTCTCCCTATCGAAACATGACATTTACACCTGACAGATACTACACTTTGTTCATAGCGAATTGTCAGTTTAAGTAAGCGACCTAAGTATTTGCTGCTATTCTTATAAATTGTCAGATTTTAAAGAAATGACGAATATCAAAACGTATTATTAAATTTCGAAACCTTAACTACCCGCTCCCTTCTCCCTATCGAAACATGACATTTACACCTGACAGATACTACACTTTGTTTATAGCGAATTGTCAGTTTAAGTAAGCGACCTAAGTATTTGCTGGTATTCTTATAAATTGTCAGATTTTAAAGAAATGACGAATATCAAAACGTATTATTAAATTTCGAAACCTTAACTAACCGCTCCCTTCTCCCTATCGAAACATGACATTTACACCTGACAGATACTACACTTTGTTCATAGCGAATTGTCAGTTTAAGTAAGCGACCTAAGTATTTGCTGCTATTCTTATAAATTGTCAGATTTTAAAGAAATGACGAATATCAAAACGTATTATTAAATTTCGAAACCTTAACTACCCGCTCCCTTCTCCCTATCGAAACATGACATTTACACCTGACAGATACTACACTTTGTTCATAGCGAATTGTCAGTTTAAGTAAGCGACCTAAGTATTTGCTGCTATTCTTATAAATTGTCAGATTTTAAAGAAATGACGAATATCAAAACGTATTATTAAATTTCGAAACCTTAACTACCCACTCCCTTCTCCCTATCGAAACATGACATTTACACCTGACAGATACTACACTTTGTTTATAGCGAATTGTCAGTTTAAGTTAGCGACCTAAGTATTTGCTGCTATTCTTATAAATTGTCAGATTTTAAAGAAATGACGAATATCAAAACGTATTATTAAATTTCGAAACCTTAACTACCCACTCCCTTCTCCCTATCGAAACATGACATTTACACCTGACAGATACTACACTTTTTTCATAGCGAATTGTCAGTTTAAGTAAGCGACCTAAGTATTTGCTGCTATTCTTATAAATTGTCAGATTTTAAAGAAATGACGAATATCAAAACGTATTATTAAATTTCGAAACCTTAACTACCCGCTCCCTTCTCCCTATCGAAACATGACATTTACACCTGACAGATACTACACTTTGTTCATAGCGAATTGTCAGTTTAAGTAAGCGACCTAAGTATTTGCTGCTATTCTTATAAATTGTCAGATTTTAAAGAAATGACGAATATCAAAACGTATTATTAAATTTCGAAACCTTAACTACCCGCTCCCTTCTCCCTATCGAAACATGACATTTACACCTGACAGATACTACACTTTGTTCATAGCGAATTTTCAGTTTAAGTAAGCGACCTAAGTATTTGCTGCTATTCTTATAAATTGTCAGATTTTAAAGAAATGACGAATATCAAAACGTATTATTAAATTTCGAAACCTTAACTACCCACTCCCTCCTCCCTATCGAAACATGACATTTACACCTGACAGATACTACACTTTGTTCATAGCGAATTGTCAGTTTAAGTAAGCGACCTAAGTATTTGCTGCTATTCTTATAAATTGTCAGATTTTAAAGAAATGACGAATATCAAAACGTATTATTAAATTTCGAAACCTTAACTACCCGCTCCCTTCTCCCTATCGAAACATGACATTTACACCTGACAGATACTACACTTTGTTCATAGCGAATTGTCAGTTTAAGTAAGCGACCTAAGTATTTGCTGCTATTCTTATAAATTGTCAGATTTTAAAGAAATAACGAATATCAAAACGTATTATTAAATTTCGAAACCTTAACTACCCACTCCCTTCTCCCTATCGAAACATGACATTTACACCTGACAGATACTACACTTTGTTCATAGCGAATTGTCAGTTTAAGTAAGCGACCTAAGTATTTGCTGCTATTCTTATAAATTGTCAGATTTTAAAGAAATGACGAATATCAAAACGTATTATTAAATTTCGAAACCTTAACTACCCGCTCCCTTCTCCCTATCGAAACATGACATTTACACCTGACAGATACTACACTTTGTTCATAGCGAATTGTCAGTTTAAGTAAGCGACCTAAGTATTTTCTGCTATTCTTATAAATTGTCAGATTTTAAAGAAATGACGAATATCAAAACGTATTATTAAATTTCGAAACCTTAACTACCCACTCCCTTCTCCCTATCGAAACATGACATTTACACCTGACAGATACTACACTTTGTTTATAGCGAATTGTCAGTTTAAGTAAGCGACCTAAGTATTTGCTGCTATTCTTATAAATTGTCAGATTTTAAAGAAATGACGAATATCAAAACGTATTATTAAATTTCGAAACCTTAACTACCCGCTCCCTTCTCCCTATCGAAACATGACATTTACACCTGACAGATACTACACTTTGTTCATAGCGAATTGTCAGTTTAAGTAAGCGACCTAAGTATTTGCTGCTATTCTTATAAATTGTCAGATTTTAAAGAAATGACGAATATCAAAACGTATTATTAAATTTCGAAACCTTAACTACCCGCTCCCTTCTCCCTATCGAAACATGACATTTATACCTGACAGATACTACACTTTGTTTATAGCGAATTGTCAGTTTAAGTAAGCGACCTAAGTATTTGCTGGTATTCTTATAAATTGTCAGATTTTAAAGAAATGACGAATATCAAAACGTATTATTAAATTTCGAAACCTTAACTACCCGCTCCCTTCTCCCTATCGAAACATGACATTTACACCTGACAGATACTACACTTTGTTCATAGCGAATTGTCAGTTTAAGTAAGCGACCTAAGTATTTGCTGCTATTCTTATAAATTGTCAGATTTTAAAGAAATGACGAATATCAAAACGTATTATTAAATTTCGAAACCTTAACTACCCGCTCCCTTCTCCCTATCGAAACATGACATTTACACCTGACAGATACTACACTTTGTTCATAGCGAATTGTCAGTTTAAGTAAGCGACCTAAGTATTTGCTGCTATTCTTATAAATTGTCAGATTTTAAAGAAATGACGAATATCAAAACGTATTATTAAATTTCGAAACCTTAACTACCCACTCCCTTCTCCCTATCGAAACATGACATTTACACCTGACAGATACTACACTTTGTTTATAGCGAATTGTCAGTTTAAGTAAGCGACCTAAGTATTTGCTGCTATTCTTATAAATTGTCAGATTTTAAAGAAATGACGAATATCAAAACGTATTATTAAATTTCGAAACCTTAACTACCCGCTCCCTTCTCCCTATCGAAACATGACATTTACACCTGACAGATACTACACTTTGTTCATAGCGAATTGTCAGTTTAAGTAAGCGATCTAAGTATTTGCTGCTATTCTTATAAATTGTCAGATTTTAAAGAAATGACGAATATCAAAACGTATTATTAAATTTCGAAACCTTAACTACCCACTCCCTTCTCCCTATCGAAACATGACATTTACACCTGACAGATACTACACTTTGTTTATAGCGAATTGTTAGTTTAAGTAAGCGACCTAAGTATTTGCTGCTATTCTTATAAATTGTCAGATTTTAAAGAAATGACGAATATCAAAACGTATTATTAAATTTCGAAACCTTAACTACCCACTCCCTTCTCCCTATCGAAACATGACATTTACACCTGACAGATACTACACTTGGTTCATAGCGAATTGTCAGTTTAAGTAAGCGACCTAAGTATTTGCTGCTATTCTTATAAATTGTCAGATTTTAAAGAAATGACGAATATCAAAACGTATTATTAAATTTCGAAACCTTAACTACCCACTCCCTTCTCCCTATCGAAACATGACATTTACACCTGACAGATACTACACTTTGTTCATAGCGAATTGTCAGTTTAAGTAAGCGACCTAAGTATTTGCTGCTATTCTTATAAATTGTCAGATTTTAAAGAAATGACGAATATCAAAACGTATTATTAAATTTCGAAACCTTAACTACCCACTCCCTTCTCCCTATCGAAACATGACATTTACACCTGACAGATACTACACTTTGTTTATAGCGAATTGTCAGTTTAAGTAAGCGACCTAAGTATTTGCTGCTATTCTTATAAATTGTCAGATTTTAAAGAAATGACGAATATCAAAACGTATTATTAAATTTCGAAACCTTAACTACCCGCTCCCTTCTCCCTATCGAAACATGACATTTACACCTGACAGATACTACACTTTGTTCATAGCGAATTGTCAGTTTAAGTAAGCGACCTAAGTATTTGCTGCTATTCTTATAAATTGTCAGATTTTAAAGAAATGACGAATATCAAAACGTATTATTAAATTTCGAAACCTTAACTACCCACTCCCTTCTCCCTATCGAAACATGACATTTACACCTGACAGATACTACACTTTGTTTATAGCGAATTGTCAGTTTAAGTAAGCGACCTAAGTATTTGCTGCTATTCTTATAAATTGTCAGATTTTAAAGAAATGACGAATATCAAAACGTATTATTAAATTTCGAAACCTTAACTACCCACTCCCTTCTCCCTATCGAAACATGACATTTACACCTGACAGATACTACACTTTGTTCATAGCGAATTGTCAGTTTAAGTAAGCGACCTAAGTATTTGCTGCTATTCTTATAAATTGTCAGATTTTAAAGAAATGACGAATATCAAAACGTATTATTAAATTTCGAAACCTTTACTACCCACTCCCTTCTCCCTATCGAAACATGACATTTACACCTGACAGATACTACACTTTGTTTATAGCGAATTGTCAGTTTAAGTAAGCGACCTAAGTATTTGCTGCTATTCTTATAAATTGTCAGATTTTAAAGAAATGACGAATATCAAAACGTATTATTAAATTTCGAAACCTTAACTACCCGCTCCCTTCTCCCTATCGAAACATGACATTTACACCTGACAGATACTACACTTTGTTTATAGCGAATTGTCAGTTTAAGTAAGCGACCTAAGTATTTGCTGCTATTCTTATAAATTGTCAGATTTTAAAGAAATGACGAATATCAAAACGTATTATTAAATTTCGAAACCTTAACTACCCACTCCCTTCTCCCTATCGAAACATGACATTTACACCTGACAGATACTACACTTTGTTTATAGCGAATTGTCAGTTTAAGTAAGCGACCTAAGTATTTGCTGCTATTCTTATAAATTGTCAGATTTTAAAGAAATGACGAATATCAAAACGTATTATTAAATTTCGAAACCTTAACTACCCGCTCCCTTCTCCCTATCGAAACATGACATTTACACCTGACAGATACTACACTTTGTTCATAGCGAATTGTCAGTTTAAGTAAGCGACCTAAGTATTTGCTGCTATTCTTATAAATTGTCAGATTTTAAAGAAATGACGAATATCAAAACGTATTATTAAATTTCGAAACCTTAACTACCCACTCCCTTCTCCCTATCGAAACATGACATTTACACCTGACAGATACTACACTTTGTTCATAGCGAATTGTCAGTTTAAGTAAGCGACCTAAGTATTTGCTGCTATTCTTATAAATTGTCAGATTTTAAAGAAATGACGAATATCAAAACGTATTATTAAATTTCGAAACCTTAACTACCCACTCCCTTCTCCCTATCGAAACATGACATTTACACCTGACAGATACTACACTTTGTTTATAGCGAATTGTTAGTTTAAGTAAGCGACCTAAGTATTTGCTGCTATTCTTATAAATTGTCAGATTTTAAAGAAATGACGAATATCAAAACGTATTATTAAATTTCGAAACCTTAACTACCCGCTCCCTTCTCCCTATCGAAACATGACATTTACACCTGACAGATACTACACTTGGTTCATAGCGAATTGTCAGTTTAAGTAAGCGACCTAAGTATTTGCTGCTATTCTTATAAATTGTCAGATTTTAAAGAAATGACGAATATCAAAACGTATTATTAAATTTCGAAACCTTAACTACCCACTCCCTTCTCCCTATCGAAACATGACATTTACACCTGACAGATACTACACTTTGTTCATAGCGAATTGTCAGTTTAAGTAAGCTACCTAAGTATTTGCTGCTATTCTTATAAATTGTCAGATTTTAAAGAAATGACGAATATCAAAACGTATTATTAAATTTCGAAACCTTAACTACCCACTCCCTTCTCCCTATCGAAACATGACATTTACACCTGACAGATACTACACTTTGTTTATAGCGAATTGTCAGTTTAAGTAAGCGACCTAAGTATTTGCTGCTATTCTTATAAATTGTCAGATTTTAAAGAAATGACGAATATCAAAACGTATTATTAAATTTCGAAACCTTAACTACCCGCTCCCTTCTCCCTATCGAAACATGACATTTACACCTGACAGATACTACACTTTGTTTATAGCGAATTGTCAGTTTAAGTAAGCGACCTAAGTATTTGCTGCTATTCTTATAAATTGTCAGATTTTAAAGAAATGACGAATATCAAAACGTATTATTAAATTTCGAAACCTTAACTACCCACTCCCTTCTCCCTATCGAAACATGACATTTACACCTGACAGATACTACACTTTGTTTATAGCGAATTGTCAGTTTAAGTAAGCGACCTAAGTATTTGCTGCTATTCTTATAAATTGTCAGATTTTAAAGAAATGACGAATATCAAAACGTATTATTAAATTTCGAAACCTTAACTACCCGCTCCCTTCTCCCTATCGAAACATGACATTTACACCTGACAGATACTACACTTTGTTCATAGCGAATTGTCAGTTTAAGTAAGCGACCTAAGTATTTGCTGCTATTCTTATAAATTGTCAGATTTTAAAGAAATGACGAATATCAAAACGTATTATTAAATTTCGAAACCTTAACTACCCACTCCCTTCTCCCTATCGAAACATGACATTTACACCTGACAGATACTACACTTTGTTTATAGCGAATTGTCAGTTTAAGTTAGCGACCTAAGTATTTGCTGCTATTCTTATAAATTGTCAGATTTTAAAGAAATGACGAATATCAAAACGTATTATTAAATTTCGAAACCTTAACTACCCACTCCCTTCTCCCTATCGAAACATGACATTTACACCTGACAGATACTACACTTTTTTCATAGCGAATTGTCAGTTTAAGTAAGCGACCTAAGTATTTGCTGCTATTCTTATAAATTGTCAGATTTTAAAGAAATGACGAATATCAAAACGTATTATTAAATTTCGAAACCTTAACTACCCGCTCCCTTCTCCCTATCGAAACATGACATTTACACCTGACAGATACTACACTTTGTTCATAGCGAATTGTCAGTTTAAGTAAGCGACCTAAGTATTTGCTGCTATTCTTATAAATTGTCAGATTTTAAAGAAATGACGAATATCAAAACGTATTATTAAATTTCGAAACCTTAACTACCCGCTCCCTTCTCCCTATCGAAACATGACATTTACACCTGACAGATACTACACTTTGTTCATAGCGAATTTTCAGTTTAAGTAAGCGACCTAAGTATTTGCTGCTATTCTTATAAATTGTCAGATTTTAAAGAAATGACGAATATCAAAACGTATTATTAAATTTCGAAACCTTAACTACCCACTCCCTCCTCCCTATCGAAACATGACATTTACACCTGACAGATACTACACTTTGTTCATAGCGAATTGTCAGTTTAAGTAAGCGACCTAAGTATTTGCTGCTATTCTTATAAATTGTCAGATTTTAAAGAAATGACGAATATCAAAACGTATTATTAAATTTCGAAACCTTAACTACCCGCTCCCTTCTCCCTATCGAAACATGACATTTACACCTGACAGATACTACACTTTGTTCATAGCGAATTGTCAGTTTAAGTAAGCGACCTAAGTATTTGCTGCTATTCTTATAAATTGTCAGATTTTAAAGAAATAACGAATATCAAAACGTATTATTAAATTTCGAAACCTTAACTACCCACTCCCTTCTCCCTATCGAAACATGACATTTACACCTGACAGATACTACACTTTGTTCATAGCGAATTGTCAGTTTAAGTAAGCGACCTAAGTATTTGCTGCTATTCTTATAAATTGTCAGATTTTAAAGAAATGACGAATATCAAAACGTATTATTAAATTTCGAAACCTTAACTACCCGCTCCCTTCTCCCTATCGAAACATGACATTTACACCTGACAGATACTACACTTTGTTCATAGCGAATTGTCAGTTTAAGTAAGCGACCTAAGTATTTTCTGCTATTCTTATAAATTGTCAGATTTTAAAGAAATGACGAATATCAAAACGTATTATTAAATTTCGAAACCTTAACTACCCACTCCCTTCTCCCTATCGAAACATGACATTTACACCTGACAGATACTACACTTTGTTTATAGCGAATTGTCAGTTTAAGTAAGCGACCTAAGTATTTGCTGCTATTCTTATAAATTGTCAGATTTTAAAGAAATGACGAATATCAAAACGTATTATTAAATTTCGAAACCTTAACTACCCGCTCCCTTCTCCCTATCGAAACATGACATTTACACCTGACAGATACTACACTTTGTTCATAGCGAATTGTCAGTTTAAGTAAGCGACCTAAGTATTTGCTGCTATTCTTATAAATTGTCAGATTTTAAAGAAATGACGAATATCAAAACGTATTATTAAATTTCGAAACCTTAACTACCCGCTCCCTTCTCCCTATCGAAACATGACATTTATACCTGACAGATACTACACTTTGTTTATAGCGAATTGTCAGTTTAAGTAAGCGACCTAAGTATTTGCTGGTATTCTTATAAATTGTCAGATTTTAAAGAAATGACGAATATCAAAACGTATTATTAAATTTCGAAACCTTAACTACCCGCTCCCTTCTCCCTATCGAAACATGACATTTACACCTGACAGATACTACACTTTGTTCATAGCGAATTGTCAGTTTAAGTAAGCGACCTAAGTATTTGCTGCTATTCTTATAAATTGTCAGATTTTAAAGAAATGACGAATATCAAAACGTATTATTAAATTTCGAAACCTTAACTACCCGCTCCCTTCTCCCTATCGAAACATGACATTTACACCTGACAGATACTACACTTTGTTCATAGCGAATTGTCAGTTTAAGTAAGCGACCTAAGTATTTGCTGCTATTCTTATAAATTGTCAGATTTTAAAGAAATGACGAATATCAAAACGTATTATTAAATTTCGAAACCTTAACTACCCACTCCCTTCTCCCTATCGAAACATGACATTTACACCTGACAGATACTACACTTTGTTTATAGCGAATTGTCAGTTTAAGTAAGCGACCTAAGTATTTGCTGCTATTCTTATAAATTGTCAGATTTTAAAGAAATGACGAATATCAAAACGTATTATTAAATTTCGAAACCTTAACTACCCGCTCCCTTCTCCCTATCGAAACATGACATTTACACCTGACAGATACTACACTTTGTTCATAGCGAATTGTCAGTTTAAGTAAGCGATCTAAGTATTTGCTGCTATTCTTATAAATTGTCAGATTTTAAAGAAATGACGAATATCAAAACGTATTATTAAATTTCGAAACCTTAACTACCCACTCCCTTCTCCCTATCGAAACATGACATTTACACCTGACAGATACTACACTTTGTTTATAGCGAATTGTTAGTTTAAGTAAGCGACCTAAGTATTTGCTGCTATTCTTATAAATTGTCAGATTTTAAAGAAATGACGAATATCAAAACGTATTATTAAATTTCGAAACCTTAACTACCCACTCCCTTCTCCCTATCGAAACATGACATTTACACCTGACAGATACTACACTTGGTTCATAGCGAATTGTCAGTTTAAGTAAGCGACCTAAGTATTTGCTGCTATTCTTATAAATTGTCAGATTTTAAAGAAATGACGAATATCAAAACGTATTATTAAATTTCGAAACCTTAACTACCCACTCCCTTCTCCCTATCGAAACATGACATTTACACCTGACAGATACTACACTTTGTTCATAGCGAATTGTCAGTTTAAGTAAGCGACCTAAGTATTTGCTGCTATTCTTATAAATTGTCAGATTTTAAAGAAATGACGAATATCAAAACGTATTATTAAATTTCGAAACCTTAACTACCCACTCCCTTCTCCCTATCGAAACATGACATTTACACCTGACAGATACTACACTTTGTTTATAGCGAATTGTCAGTTTAAGTAAGCGACCTAAGTATTTGCTGCTATTCTTATAAATTGTCAGATTTTAAAGAAATGACGAATATCAAAACGTATTATTAAATTTCGAAACCTTAACTACCCGCTCCCTTCTCCCTATCGAAACATGACATTTACACCTGACAGATACTACACTTTGTTCATAGCGAATTGTCAGTTTAAGTAAGCGACCTAAGTATTTGCTGCTATTCTTATAAATTGTCAGATTTTAAAGAAATGACGAATATCAAAACGTATTATTAAATTTCGAAACCTTAACTACCCACTCCCTTCTCCCTATCGAAACATGACATTTACACCTGACAGATACTACACTTTGTTTATAGCGAATTGTCAGTTTAAGTAAGCGACCTAAGTATTTGCTGCTATTCTTATAAATTGTCAGATTTTAAAGAAATGACGAATATCAAAACGTATTATTAAATTTCGAAACCTTAACTACCCACTCCCTTCTCCCTATCGAAACATGACATTTACACCTGACAGATACTACACTTTGTTCATAGCGAATTGTCAGTTTAAGTAAGCGACCTAAGTATTTGCTGCTATTCTTATAAATTGTCAGATTTTAAAGAAATGACGAATATCAAAACGTATTATTAAATTTCGAAACCTTTACTACCCACTCCCTTCTCCCTATCGAAACATGACATTTACACCTGACAGATACTACACTTTGTTTATAGCGAATTGTCAGTTTAAGTAAGCGACCTAAGTATTTGCTGCTATTCTTATAAATTGTCAGATTTTAAAGAAATGACGAATATCAAAACGTATTATTAAATTTCGAAACCTTAACTACCCGCTCCCTTCTCCCTATCGAAACATGACATTTACACCTGACAGATACTACACTTTGTTTATAGCGAATTGTCAGTTTAAGTAAGCGACCTAAGTATTTGCTGCTATTCTTATAAATTGTCAGATTTTAAAGAAATGACGAATATCAAAACGTATTATTAAATTTCGAAACCTTAACTACCCACTCCCTTCTCCCTATCGAAACATGACATTTACACCTGACAGATACTACACTTTGTTTATAGCGAATTGTCAGTTTAAGTAAGCGACCTAAGTATTTGCTGCTATTCTTATAAATTGTCAGATTTTAAAGAAATGACGAATATCAAAACGTATTATTAAATTTCGAAACCTTAACTACCCGCTCCCTTCTCCCTATCGAAACATGACATTTACACCTGACAGATACTACACTTTGTTCATAGCGAATTGTCAGTTTAAGTAAGCGACCTAAGTATTTGCTGCTATTCTTATAAATTGTCAGATTTTAAAGAAATGACGAATATCAAAACGTATTATTAAATTTCGAAACCTTAACTACCCACTCCCTTCTCCCTATCGAAACATGACATTTACACCTGACAGATACTACACTTTGTTCATAGCGAATTGTCAGTTTAAGTAAGCGACCTAAGTATTTGCTGCTATTCTTATAAATTGTCAGATTTTAAAGAAATGACGAATATCAAAACGTATTATTAAATTTCGAAACCTTAACTACCCACTCCCTTCTCCCTATCGAAACATGACATTTACACCTGACAGATACTACACTTTGTTTATAGCGAATTGTTAGTTTAAGTAAGCGACCTAAGTATTTGCTGCTATTCTTATAAATTGTCAGATTTTAAAGAAATGACGAATATCAAAACGTATTATTAAATTTCGAAACCTTAACTACCCGCTCCCTTCTCCCTATCGAAACATGACATTTACACCTGACAGATACTACACTTGGTTCATAGCGAATTGTCAGTTTAAGTAAGCGACCTAAGTATTTGCTGCTATTCTTATAAATTGTCAGATTTTAAAGAAATGACGAATATCAAAACGTATTATTAAATTTCGAAACCTTAACTACCCACTCCCTTCTCCCTATCGAAACATGACATTTACACCTGACAGATACTACACTTTGTTCATAGCGAATTGTCAGTTTAAGTAAGCTACCTAAGTATTTGCTGCTATTCTTATAAATTGTCAGATTTTAAAGAAATGACGAATATCAAAACGTATTATTAAATTTCGAAACCTTAACTACCCACTCCCTTCTCCCTATCGAAACATGACATTTACACCTGACAGATACTACACTTTGTTTATAGCGAATTGTCAGTTTAAGTAAGCGACCTAAGTATTTGCTGCTATTCTTATAAATTGTCAGATTTTAAAGAAATGACGAATATCAAAACGTATTATTAAATTTCGAAACCTTAACTACCCGCTCCCTTCTCCCTATCGAAACATGACATTTACACCTGACAGATACTACACTTTGTTTATAGCGAATTGTCAGTTTAAGTAAGCGACCTAAGTATTTGCTGCTATTCTTATAAATTGTCAGATTTTAAAGAAATGACGAATATCAAAACGTATTATTAAATTTCGAAACCTTAACTACCCACTCCCTTCTCCCTATCGAAACATGACATTTACACCTGACAGATACTACACTTTGTTTATAGCGAATTGTCAGTTTAAGTAAGCGACCTAAGTATTTGCTGCTATTCTTATAAATTGTCAGATTTTAAAGAAATGACGAATATCAAAACGTATTATTAAATTTCGAAACCTTAACTACCCGCTCCCTTCTCCCTATCGAAACATGACATTTACACCTGACAGATACTACACTTGGTTCATAGCGAATTGTCAGTTTAAGTAAGCGACCTAAGTATTTGCTGCTATTCTTATAAATTGTCAGATTTTAAAGAAATGACGAATATCAAAACGTATTATTAAATTTCGAAACCCTTACTACCCACTCCCTTCTCCCTATCGAAACATGACATTTACACCTGACAGATACTACACTTTGTTTATAGCGAATTGTCAGTTTAAGTAAGCGACCTAAGTATTTGCTGCTATTCTTATAAATTGTCAGATTTTAAAGAAATGACGAATATCAAAACGTATTATTAAATTTCGAAACCTTAACTACCCGCTCCCTTCTCCCTATCGAAACATGACATTTACACCTGACAGATACTACACTTTGTTCATAGCGAATTGTCAGTTTAAGTAAGCGACCTAAGTATTTGCTGCTATTCTTATAAATTGTCAGATTTTAAAGAAATGACGAATATCAAAACGTATTATTAAATTTCGAAACCTTTACTACCCACTCCCTTCTCCCTATCGAAACATGACATTTACACCTGACAGATACTACACTTTGTTTATAGCGAATTGTCAGTTTAAGTAAGCGACCTAAGTATTTGCTGCTATTCTTATAAATTGTCAGATTTTAAAGAAATGACGAATATCAAAACGTATTATTAAATTTCGAAACCTTAACTACCCGCTCCCTTCTCCCTATCGAAACATGACATTTACACCTGACAGATACTACACTTTGTTTATAGCGAATTGTCAGTTTAAGTAAGCGACCTAAGTATTTGCTGCTATTCTTATAAATTGTCAGATTTTAAAGAAATGACGAATATCAAAACGTATTATTAAATTTCGAAACCTTAACTACCCACTCCCTTCTCCCTATCGAAACATGACATTTACACCTGACAGATACTACACTTTGTTTATAGCGAATTGTCAGTTTAAGTAAGCGACCTAAGTATTTGCTGCTATTCTTATAAATTGTCAGATTTTAAAGAAATGACGAATATCAAAACGTATTATTAAATTTCGAAACCTTAACTACCCGCTCCCTTCTCCCTATCGAAACATGACATTTACACCTGACAGATACTACACTTTGTTCATAGCGAATTGTCAGTTTAAGTAAGCGACCTAAGTATTTGCTGCTATTCTTATAAATTGTCAGATTTTAAAGAAATGACGAATATCAAAACGTATTATTAAATTTCGAAACCTTAACTACCCACTCCCTTCTCCCTATCGAAACATGACATTTACACCTGACAGATACTACACTTTGTTCATAGCGAATTGTCAGTTTAAGTAAGCGACCTAAGTATTTGCTGCTATTCTTATAAATTGTCAGATTTTAAAGAAATGACGAATATCAAAACGTATTATTAAATTTCGAAACCTTAACTACCCGCTCCCTTCTCCCTATCGAAACATGACATTTACACCTGACAGATACTACACTTTGTTCATAGCGAATTGTCAGTTTAAGTAAGCGACCTAAGTATTTGCTGCTATTCTTATAAATTGTCAGATTTTAAAGAAATGACGAATATCAAAACGTATTATTAAATTTCGAAACCTTAACTACCCACTCCCTTCTCCCTATCGAAACATGACATTTACACCTGACAGATACTACACTTTGTTTATAGCGAATTGTCAGTTTAAGTAAGCGACCTAAGTATTTGCTGCTATTCTTATAAATTGTCAGATTTTAAAGAAATGACGAATATCAAAACGTATTATTAAATTTCGAAACCTTAACTACCCGCTCCCTTCTCCCTATCGAAACATGACGACATTTACACCTGACAAAGGTCGGAGGTTACATCGACCGAAACGTTGTGCAGATAACACTCAAGATGAGAAAAATTGTTCGATTAATCTAGACATACAAACATTCATACCTCATCTCAAAAATGCAAAACCGAAATATTAAAATATATCTATTATTGCTTTCTATATTCTATCTTATTACAAAATATGATTTTTGGTAGATACATTTCATCAATAGCAGATCTTTATTGCTTTGGAAGTATTTGGGATTCAATCTCGTCAAAAAAAAAAAAATAGTAACAAAATACAGTACATTATATAATACACATGTATATCATCAAATAACATTATAAATAACACAGTAAGGCAGGGTAAATACCGTTACCAGGGACCGGAAAAATATCGTTTTCCACATCGTAACCTGAAAAAAAAAACGTATCCTAGGGCCACCGTCTCCCGAGGTTCTATTGTATTCTATTCGAAACTGAAGCGTGACAGACCGTCGATAATGCTATTTTAAGCTAAAGATTGAGTAACATGGTAAATGCTATTTTAAACTTGTATAATATACCAAGGGAAATGCTATTTATACTTAAGCTTGATCAATTAAATATTTCAGACTCAAGAGTGTCAGACCTATGGAAATGTTATTGTAAACGTATGCCTGACAGACCAATGAAAATGCTTTACCAAATTTTAACGTGACAGACCAACCAAAATGTTATTCAGACCTTAAGCACTAGAGATTGATGTACAGTGACCTAATGTGCTTGTGTTCTCGCAAAGTGGTTTGGTTTTAACGTGGAGAAAATCCAGCTACCCTCCCCCAAAATGAGCATCTTGGATTAGATAAAGCGCTCTCTCCTAGGTCTTTCCATCCTCCTTGACCCTTCTCGAGATATTTGAGGAGATACTGGTGCTTCCAGTTCGTTGTATGAAAATACTTTCTTCTTGGCCTAAAGTGGACCAAGCATTCATGCTATTGTTTTCTTTTTTGTCTTTCTCTTTGCAAAACTTGGTCATGTTCTGCAAAGTTTAAAACGAAACAACTATTCACCTCTAAAAACAATAAATACTTTTAGATGTAAAGAACTTTTATCGAAATAACGTGGTCCATCATTAAATGACCATTAAAAGTGTTGATATGCCGTAAAACAAAACAACCAAACTAAACCAAGAATCATAAATAATATAGAAAGTAGTAACGGGACGATTCAAATATTTTTCCCGATTCCCATAAAATTACCAATTTCGTGCTACATTCCCGATTCCGATACAATTACCGATTCCGATTCTTTATAAATCTCTAAATATTTAACTATAAAAGTGTTATTTTGTCTCGATTACTGTAAGAAAACATCTTAAATGTGCCTATATGTTCTCAAACATAAAAACACACTTGTGAGGGGCTGATGTAGAGATTTTTGTCTAACTGGAAGTTTAAATCAATAAATATTTATTATTTTATTATTACTACAAGCAGTGGAAGATGTTTTTTAAACCAAAATCAAATAAACAGAACATATACTACACCTTGATCTTGTCCCGTGGACAAAATTTGATTATTTAAGTGGACGACTTAAGTATTTGCTGCCATTTTTGTAAATCGTCAGATTTAAAAAAAATGACGAATATCAAAACGGATTACGGATAATATATAAGTTCAAAGTAAATCCTAGTTAAAAAAAAAAAAAACGGTTTGGAGTCCCGATAGGTGGATGATGAAGCACTGCAACACCATTCTGGAAACTTCTGCACCTGCGCTGGCTTCAACTGCATTGGCTTGCCTTTCCGTCAGATTTTGTCTGCAACACCGAGAAAGAGGAACTGCTAATTGGGCAAACCTAGATCTCCTTATCACCCGCCCAGGAGCCGATTCCAGCTGCGAACTTTATAGCTACATAAGATTCTGCAGTATACAAGACTAGACGTGGACTGTCGGTATCTTATCAAACAGAAGGTTGCCATCAATATGTTCTGAACTTTATAGCTCTACGTCTTGAACTTGCAGAATTGAAGCAAAATCCACAAACTGATTTCAAACAAACAGGAACAAATATCACAGTAAAAATGCGTAATACATATTAGTTTATTCTATTTAATTAATTACACTATAAATGTGTTCCCTTTTATGAGTGCATTTAATTAATATGAAATAACATAAAAAAAAGTTTCTGATTGATAAGCGAATGTGCACACTCAAATAAAAGAGATATAATTTACTTAAAAATATCAAGTCAAGAATTAAAAAAAAAGCTACATTAAAAACGGATAACACGCGATTAACCATACTGAAACAAGCAACCCCTTAGTTTCGTAAATATTATGTTTCTAAGAACTTAACATTGGTTGATGAATTTTATTAAAAATTTCATCATAATAAGTTAGAAATTATACTCTTAGTTTTTCCTGATAATTAAATTATCTTTATGCTTCCAACTAGATCTAAAAATTCGAAACCTTAACATACATAACTACCCACTCCCTTCTCCCTATCGAAACATGACGACATTTACACCTGACAAAGGTCGGAGGTTACATCGACCGAAACGTTGTGCAGATAACACTCAAGATGAGAAAAATTGTTCGCTTAATCTAGACATACAAACATTCATACCTCATCTCAAAAATGCAAAACCGAAATATCAAGTCTATTATTGCTTTCTATATTCTATCTTATTACAAAATATGATTTTTGGTAGATACATTTCATCAATAGCAGATCTTTATTGCTTTGGAAGTATTTGGGATTCAATCTCGTCAAAAAAAAAAAAATAGTAACAAAATACAGTACATTATATAATACACATGTATATCATCAAATAACATTATAAATAACACAGTAAGGCAGGGTAAATACCGTTACCAGGGACCGGAAAAATATCGTTTTCCACATCGTAACCTGAAAAAAAAACGTATCCTAGGGCCACCGTCTCCCGAGGTTCTATTGTATTCTATTCGAAACTGAAGCGTGACAGACCGTCGATAATGCTATTTTAAGCTAAAGATTGAGTAACATGGTAAATGCTATTTTAAACTTGTATAATATACCAAGGGAAATGCTATTTATACTTAAGCTTGATCAATTAAATATTTCAGACTCAAGAGTGTCAGACCTATGGAAATGTTATTGTAAACGTATGCCTGACAGACCAATGAAAATGCTTTACCAAATTTTAACGTGACAGACCAACCAAAATGTTATTCAGACCTTAAGCACTAGAGATTGATGTACAGTGACCTAATGTGCTTGTGTTCTCGCAAAGTGGTTTGGTTTTAACGTGGAGAAAATCCAGCTACCCTCCCCCAAAATGAGCATCTTGGATTAGATAAAAAAATTAAAATTACCCAATAAATGTTCCTCCTTCACTGACCGAAAAAAGACAGAAAAATTTAAGTGTAATATCAAAACGTATACTACACTTTGCTCCTAGCTAAAAGACCGAGATTTTTTTAATGCTTTTAAAATGAAATGAATCCATTCGATCAGTATGTTAAACGATGAAAATGTTTCTTTTTTTAAACTGAAGTGTGACAAACCAGCAAAAATTATATTTCAAACTGAAATATGACAGACCAACGAAAATACTATTTCAAACTATAGTATGACAGACCAACAAAAATGTCATTTAAAACTGAATTGTGACAGACCAGCAAAAATGCTATTTAATACTGAAATGTGACAGACGAACGAAAATGCGATTTTGTTGGGGTGACACCTCTACGGATTATGACAGTGGACAATTCTTGACGTCACTTCCGGTAACCAGTTTCTGCTATCAAGCAGTCTAGACCTGAGACTCAGTAGCAGTGGATCGTTACCATACTCTTGTTCTTCTAGTTGAGCGGAGTCTTACTCAACCAATATACGTTTCTTACATTAAAACCACAACAAATTTAAAATTGAAGTCTAACTGACAGAGTCCTGGATATGACGTTAAACTATATCCGATGGTGAGGCCCCAGCTTGCGGGCTTTGGGGAGTGTGGAGCCACCCTTTAATTGCCATTGCTCCCAGGTCCACCCTGACCCGGAGTAGTAGTACCTGTTAGGATCCCAACTATGGGTTGAATAGAAACCGACTTGAAAACAACAAATATATTCTATTAAAAAAAATTTTCTTCAAAATCTTTTGATTCGGCATTAAATAATCTGAAAAGGGTTGATATATCGTAAAACAAAAACCAACCAACAAACCAACTGACAAAACTGTTATTTCAAACTTAGCTGTGACAAATCAAATTAAATCTGACAGACCAAGAAAAAATGTTATTTAAAAACAAGTGTGACAGACTGGCCGACAGTTAGATGTTGCCTCCTTATATACAAGTGCACTAAAATGATAAAAACATAAAAACATTTTGTGTGAATATTTCCAAACCACCACTAAAATTCCTTCTGCTTTAGGAAATAATTACTTAAAATGAAAGAATGTTATTGCGACACAGAGAAGTGCATGGCATGAAAGAGTGTTTTAAATGGAGAAATATCTCTTGTTACTATATTTGTGGTAAGTGGATCAATTTCCATATTTTTTTTCTTTTCTTTTGTTTTGCTTGAGTTTTGTTTGTAGAACATGTTTAGCAAACAACGTGCCTGAATAACTGTGCTAGTTTATATAAGACAAGTACTGGAGAAAGTAAGGAGAGATGAGGGAGAAACAAACAAACGAGGAAAAAAGCGCAAAATGATGCGGAAGGTAAGAAAAATACAAAAATGATGAAGATGGGGGGAAAAAAGATGAGAAAGAATGAAAAGGAGGAGGTGACACAGATGAAGACGCGGGAAAAGCGATTAGGCATGAAAAAATGGAGAGATGAGGAGGAAGGAATAAAAATGCTAAGGAAGGTGAAAACGATGAAGAAGATTAGAAAACAGATGTGGAAAAATATGGAAACGGTAAAGATGAAGGCAGAAAGGAGCGATGAATGAGGGGAGAAGGCAAAACAAATAAAGAGAGAAGGAAAAAAAACAAGAAGACAAAAAGATAAGAATCATGAAAAAAAGAAATGGAGTCATGAAGAAGAAGAAGAAGAAGAAGGAAAAAGGTAATAAGAAAAAAAAGATGAGGAATAGGGCAAAAAGGCGAGGAAGTGTTTAAAATAGAAGAAAAAGATGCCAAAATTATGAGAAAAATGAAAATAAAAAGATGGCAAAGATGAAGAAGAAAACAAAAATGTTTCTAAATTTTCGAGGCGAATATTGTTTAATCGTATTATTTAGATTCTTCGGACTACTGTTCTCATCTTTAGTGCTTCGGTTGATGTAACCTCCGACCTTTTTCGTGTGCATCCTGTTGAACTCGAGCATCTTTCTGTCAGAACTTGGATTAAATAAAGGGTTTCGTTCAAAAATCTGTACAGATTCCCGAGTTCAATAGAGAGGTTCCCTGGTACGACAGAAAAATTCGCGAGTTCAACAAGATACATCTAAAAGAAACTTGGTGGTTACATCGATCGAAACGCTATAAAAGTAACACTGAAAATGACAACGATTGTCCCGAGAATGCAAATCATACGTCAGCAAAAAAAAAAAAAAAAAAAAGATGCAGTAAAGGCCGGAAAAACTGGGCAAGGAGACAAAACAGATGATGAAGAAGAAAAAACAAAGTCAAAGAAAGCCAATAAAAGGGGAAAAAGAGAAAAAGCGACGGAACAAGTCATCTGCGGAATGCATTTAATGTCAGAACAAAACAGATGGTTTATTTATTATCCGTTCAGAATTATCTTCGCTCTAATATATAAGGAGGCTTCTCAGTTGATCCAAACGTTTATGATCCATTCTGCTGTCTATATGATTTTTCATTTATTTCTCCCTTAATGACGAACGCCATTCAGCTTATACGAATTAGTCTGGATATAATGTGTTGAAATATAAATTTAATTTCAGTTCGATCTTTTTCGTTTCATTTTTCGCAGCTAAAACGTAAGGTCGGCAGGTACATTATGCTTTATTGAAGATAGGTCAGGTTAACCTTTAACCTGGAGATCAGCCTCCGAAACAAAAGGATCTATTTATGTTCGAATGTAAAAAAAAAAGAGGAAAAAAGAAAGAAGAAAAAAAAAGCGAAACAAAGAAAACTTTATTTTAAACTATCGAATAAACTCGGTGTTGCCCGGAAGCAGCACTCTATTAACTTGCATCATTCTCATTTCAGAATTCTATTATGAAGTTATTTTTAAAATTCCTAACTGTAAGTGATTTTTTTAAAATGAATAAACACACATTTGCTACACACGCACGCACACACACACACACACACACACACACACACACACACACACACACATATATATATATTATAAATCTAATATATAAATGGCTATATTTCTGTCTGTCTGTCTGTCTGTCGGCTTCCATATTTCCAAACTCTATCTCCACCGAACTAAAAATCGCAGAGCGGCGATAACGGCCTTCAGACTGGATTTTTACGAGCTGTTCTTTTTTAGGTCTTTAGCCGGTTAAAATTGTTTTTAAAGGGGTCAAAAATGGGTCAACATTGAAAAAAATCATTAAATAATTTGTACATTCATGTTAGTTTATTTTTATTTATTTATTTTTTGTGTACCGTTGGTAAAGTAGTAACGTCAGCAGTTTTAGATACTACAGTTTCGGTTTCGATTCTAGCTGATGGTACCCAAATATTTTTTTTAACTTTTGAAATCACGATTCTATAATAATATATACGAAATTTCGCCAAATTAAAATATCATATTTAAGCGTATTTAACGCCCTGTCAAAGCCACCCACCTTCCCGCTAATAAATATCGATTATTTTTACTTACAGACACTAGTGCTTTATGCTTACACAATAATCAGCGTAGGAAGCAATAATTAGCACCGGTCAAAAGATTTGAACTCACAAAGTCATATTTGAATCTGCAGCCCGCCATTATGTCCCTCGCCTAACAACAATTATCATGAATTAAGTTCTGCATATAATGTTAAGACAAGCGAACAAATACAGAAAGCTAGTCAGTTCTTAACAGCAGACGGCGGAACATTGCATTACACTAAATTTAACAACTTATTACAGCTCTCGTAAAGGGGGGGGTCCAATCCTAGTTCGGGACATTATATATATATATATATATATATATATATATATATATATATATATATATATATACTAGCTAGCAAAAGCACCCGTCGTTGATTGGGTTCACAAACAGCCTACAGAAAATGGACTCTGATTTATGAAAGTATGATAGGTTATGAAAAGGAAGGGTTGTAAAGAGATAGCTTCGAATTTCGGAGTATCGAAACCAAAGCAAAATATGATGAAAGTAAAAGTAAAATAGATAAACCCCATAATTTATTATACCATACCTGTTCACACTGAAACACTTATCACAATATTCTGTGGATCTATATTAAAAAACCTTATTAAACTTTGTGACATATTTCCATTCTATGGAGGTCAGGTGCGAACGAACACCCCATAATTTTATTATACCCTATTTCTTCAAACTGAAACATAATTATCAAAGTATACTTACACAGAGAGATATGAAAAGTCTTTATTAAAGTTTGTGTCTATTTCTAATCTATGGAGGCCAGGCGCGAACGCAAACCCCACAATTTTATTATACCATCCCTATTTGAGTTAAAACATACTTATCAAAGTATTCTCATGTACATCTATATCAAAAACACTTGTAAACGTTTTTTTTTATTTTTAAATTTTTTATTTCCATACTTTGTGGACCAGGCGCGAACGCATACCCCACAATTTTAATGAATCATCGTTTTGCCAGATCAAACATACCCATTCCTGTGTCTCGATACATCTTCTATCATTAAATGTAATCAGTTTTTTTAAAATAGTCAATCACATAGGAGCCTATTCGTGACCACACACACACGCACGCACACACACACATTCAGCTTTATATTATATATATATATATATATATATATATATATATATATATATATATATATATACAATTCTTTTTGTAACAATACATTAAACTCACTTTTTTTCCTTGTACCCATTTGTGAATTATTTCACGTAATTCTGTCTTTTGGATGACCTCGAAATATCTTCTAGTAACGGGATGCCTTTGGGTTTTACTTCTGGATACTGGACTTTTACCAACTTTTTTTTGGAAGGGGGGGTAGCATCATTTGATATTCTACTCTTCACTCGACCATCCATTTACGTGAAATCATTTTTCTTTTTTTTTTTGCCATTCCCTCTGCCTCAATATTTTTTTAACTTTTACAAGTAATCTAACTTGATTCACTTGCAGTTTCATTAAATACTTTGCAAGTGTTACCTTACATATCCCTCCATATTTACATGAATAAACCAAAAATCAGCAGGAGCAGCGACTGTGATAATAATGGCGACGCTAAGACAAAGCCCGTTCGTCGATACAACGCAAACGAAAACACTAAATGCACACGACAGCATCAAATCCCATTTTTTATGTACACACATCAACGAAATAACTCACACCTCACTTCAACGAAGAAAACCGCCAGAGGAAGCCGCACATCAGAATAAAAATCAAAATACTAAACACAAACATCACATCAGACGCAACTCCGACACCACATAAACACGAATATTTATTTCACAAAGCACTGCAACAGTACAACACCTACTAGAACACAGTCACAACTTTCTTAGCTTAAAATCGATATAACACATGTATACAAACACCAAACAGACAACTCCCTACAACACATTAAAACACAAAAACAAATACAAATAAAAAGCGAAAACGCTGACCAACGATAAAACCCATCTTTTTTTCTACGTCCACATCGCGAGTATAAAAAGGACAGCGTTTTCGACAAGGGAACAGATCGGTCCCTGCGTGCCAAGCTGTTAATCTCGATCCGTCGGCAGCCAGCAGCAGTTAACCCAACGCCAGCGACACCAGCTATTGAAATTACTGCACTGCCGCCGCACCGCCGCCGCACCACCGTCATCTCACGCGTGATACTGGACAGTAAGCCTTGACGACAACCCCACTTCCGCTGCCACCACCAGATTACCAAAGCCCACCAGATAGCGATGAGCGTCCCGCCAATAGCAGGAGCCACTCTCACCAACTCGTCACAGCGACACCTGCTTTTAGGACTGCTCCTCTACCATCGCTGCACTCGTATTCCAGACACCAGAACACACAAGCCACGTTCCTGCCATCACCGCCCCTAACCTCAGTTTGACAATAACTTAGATCCTCGCCAAGTTCATATCAACACACGACCAGCATTCCCACCGCCGCCCCGTCGCCACCGCCGCAGCCGAATTATCCTGACACACCAAACAGTTCGTTTCACGATCGTTTTAACTTTAAATAAAAGTTTAAACCTTTTCGTTCGTCAGTTTTTTGCTCTTGACATAGCAAACGCTCAGTTTTGTAATATAACACAAGCAAAATCCGATTCCGCATTCTGCTAAATCCTACCCTCTGATGATTCTTATCAACTTTGTTTCCATTCGTAGCCAAGAGTGTCATCTCACCTGGATTTCTAGTGACGATTTCCTTGCCAAAAAATAATTGCATTACTGTTTATTTTTCCAACAAACCTCCATTCGACTATTGTCATCACACATGGATTACTTTTCCAGGGATTTTGATTGGATTAATCTTTTTTTTTTTTTTTTGCTTTAAATTTTTCTAACCTTTCTTTAGTTTTTCACTTTTTCCATTTCTCTGCGCTTTACCTGTAGGGGTCCTAAGATACCGAACAGCTTTCTACTCTATTAGCTTTTTTTCCACTAGAAGCTGAACTTTGAAATTCGCTTTTTCTATTCAGCTTCTCTGACTTTACTAATTCGCCACCGGTCAGCGGCAAACGAATTTTAAATATTGATATTTAGTTTACGGTATCTATTTTTTCTGGCAACAACTATGAATCCATTGAGTTTGAGGGTATACATTATAGGGGTGACCTATAATATAAATCTCACCTGTCTGTTTAAATGTATGCATGTAAATGTATGTATGTATGGATGTCTGCCTAAGACTTTTGACAAAGGCCACGGATTTTTACGAGATCAGTACTGTTTTGAAGCTCGACCATACGACGACAAACATAAAAAAAAAATGGCTACAAACATTAATTCCTTCACCCTCGACTGAGCACTTTTCTACATGGAGGGATCATTTTTTTCGCCGATATTTTCGAACGTCATCGCCTGTTTTCGATTGAATACCCTTAATTTAAACATTCGCCACTTCCGGTTTGGCGATGGACGCAGCGTCAAAGACGCACGTTTTTTTAACTTTTTTTTTTTAACGTTCTTTTCTCCTACTCAGTACGGGTTCAAGCCTGTTTCCTACTACTACATTTTTTTTTGCTTAACACACACCTCCAAACACCTGGGCAACGCCAGGTACCCATATTATTATAGTAATAAAGAACTTTTATAAACTTTATTTAATCTCTAAATATTAAGCTTGTCATTTGTAATTAAAATCAGACTCAAAATCTGAACTATATAAATTCATATATATTGTCAGAATCCCCTATATATATATATATATATATATATATATATATATATATATATATATATATATATTAGAATAAGTAGTTAATAAAACATGTAAAAAACACTTTGAACAAGAGTTAAAAACATGTAATTATAAAAAGGAAGCACAAAATAAGTGGATAGTCTTTAATCCGTGGAGTTTCGAAGAAATACTTTCCTTCTCATCAGAGAGTTGGGATTAGCAAAATGCCGGATCGGATTTTACTTGCAAAAGTATTAAATGATACTATAAGTAAGCCATAGATCTTGCTTGGAAAAATATAGTGAAGCAGAGGGAATAGGGAGAAGAAAAAGGTGATTTCACATGAATGGATGGTCTGGCGAAGGGTAAAATATTCAATAACGGTAAAATATAAAACAGGTGATTAAATTTCCATTCCCACAAGTAAAATCCACAGACATCGTGTTAATGGAAGATGGAATAAAGGGAATGAGTTCAAATAATATTAAAAGAAAGATAAATAGTGCGTAGAAAAAAAGAAATGGAGTTATTTTAAAACACGGCTGTCAAGGCTGATTTAAGAAAAATGATATATATATATATATATATGTATATATATATATATATATATATATATATATATATATATATATATATAGGGTAACCAAAAAAAAAGGGGGGGCCCCGACACTAATAAGGCCCCGTTTCTTAGTGTTTTATCCGAATGAAATGAAACTTTGGTCATAAATAGTTTATTATATTCAAAACATCACATTAAAACACTAGCTTTTGTTTTTGTGGGGGGGGGTCCCCCTTAACACATATATATATATATATATATATATATATATATATATATATATATATATATATATAATATAAAGCTGAACGTCTGAGTGTGTGTGTGTGTGTGTAATAGAAGATGCATCGAGGATCAGGAATGGGTATGTTTGATCTGGCAGAACAGGGGTTCACAAAAATTGTGAGGTCTGCGTTCGCGCATGGTCCCCAAACTATGAAAATAAAAAATGAAAAAAAAAAAAACGTTTACAAGGGTCTTATATATATATGTACATAAGAATACTTTGATAAGTATGTTTCAATTTAAATAGGGATGGTATAATAAAATTGTGGGGTCTGCGTTCGCGCTTGTACTCCATGGAAATATGGCACAAACTTTAACAAAGACTTTTCATATCGATTTGCATAAGTATAATTTGATAATTATGTTTCAGTTTGAAGAAATATGGTATAATAAAATTATGGGGTGTTCGTTCGCGCCTGACCTCCATAGAATGTAAATATATCACAAAGTTTAACAAGGTTTTTTTAAAGGGGTGAGGGTCCACAATAACACCTTAACTTTAATCTTAATTCACGTAAGCTTTTATTTATTTTTTCGAGTTGAATCATATTGTGTCGAATAAATTCACCTCATAAATTCACGTTCTTATTAAAGTGAAAGCAAAAAAAAAAATCGGAACTTTAGACAATTCTCGACACAAATTTTGCATAACTCTGTTTTTTCCTTCTCCACTTGCACGTGGCACTCTTTTGAAAATAGATAAATAATAATAAAAAAAAGAACGTTACTTGTTATCGTGTCAAAAGAAGGAAAAAATCCTTCTCACGTGATTACGTGTCTTTTTAAAAACATTTGCATAACCTTTTTATTTTATTTATATATCTGTTTAAGCTTCTTTTTTTGTCAGTGTACTAGAAGGAAGTCAGTTGATTACAACCCTTTCTGCGTGTTCTTTACATTACAATAGTACAACCCTGAATCTGACGACGCAATACTACACCGTTCAATACTGTAACCTGAAACGAAGCTGTTCTGCTTGAAAAGGGCGCCATTTTCTTATTTTTCATATTTATATCGATTCTTTGCTTTTAAAAAAACTAAAGTAATTACGTGTTTACTTTTTAATATCCAATTTTTCTGTTTCGGATTATTTTACTAAAGTAAGTAAAACTTTATTATTTTTTAAAACTGTTTTTGTTTCTTTGTTTTTAGATATTTCGTCGATATGATTTAGTAAGAGTGTTTAGAAGAAAAGCCAACAAACGACTACCTTAAAAAAATAAATATACAAGAAATAAATGTTACCATAGTTAATAAAAGTTCAGTTAATGTTTTCGATTTTTGTTTTGAAATAGTTTTTAATTCTCTTTACTTGAAATAATTTCAGCGAACCGAAATTAAAACGAAATTTGAGGCGATAACTACTTAAATGAATTTTTATATAAACTATACATGCCATAATCGAATATTCCTCAAGCACAAAATAACGGAAAACATTAGAATATGTTTATAAATATTTCTTACGTTGACGGAACTCTCTTAAATTGTTAACACAGAATGGTCAGGTGCACCTCCTTCAAATTGAAAACGGGGCTCTCCATTTTAAAGTCGGTGCCATTTTGATATTTTTTAAACCGGTTACTGAATTAAATAATTTTTTTTACAAACTACTTAAAAATACAAACCAATGAACTTTTCTACTATAAAAGTAACTTTTATTGACTATGGTAACATTTATTTCTTGTATGTTTATATATATATATACTGATGAGCTGTGAAACAGCGAAACAGTACTGTATGTGGATGACTATAGTGCTCCTCACCTTGAGTTGAGCATATTGAGAAGTGAAACACGAATTACCATTAGCATATAAGCGACGCTCTTTGTGTAAACAAATCGAGCGGAGGTATTTCAGACGATATCTAAACATCGTTAAACTCACTACTCGTTACAACAGCCGCCAATAGCGTAATGGTTAAGAGCCTTGACTGCCGCACAAACGGTCGGGTTTCAATCCTGGCTTGAGGTAGTTGCCTGTCTAGCCGCACTGATGAGCTGTGAAACAGCGAAACAGTACTGTATGTGGATGACTATATATATATATATATATATATATATAACATTTTGTTGGTCACTCTTTGCTACGAATGGAAACAAAGTTGATATAAAAAATATATTTTCGCGAAAATTATCTTTACTTTCATCATATTTTGCTTAGGGTAAAATGTTTGAGTATCAAAAACTATCTCTTTACAACCCTTTTCATAACCTGTCATACTTTCATCAATCACAGTCCATTTTCTGTAGGCTGTTTTTGACCCAGTCAACGACGCGTACTTCTGCTAGTATATATATATATATATATATATATATATATATATATATATATACATACTAGCATGGGTGCCCGGCGTTGCCCGGGTGTTTGGAGGTGTATGCTGAGCAAAAAAAAGTCATTTTTTTTAATTTTGACCCTATTATGACCCCTTAAAATTTATTGTTTTGATCTTAAGTCAAGTAATTAAGTTAAATCCATATCCAAGGAATCTATATCTACAATTTCAAGTATTTACACCCAAAATTATCGGAAAATTTTGGTAGAGTTCTCAAAGGTCAAATCGTTGAACTTTGACCCCTTAATCGCCAAATTTCTGGCCGAAAACCAATCACATCGATTTTCCTAAATCTCAGTACCCTGTATACCAAATTTCGAGTCTGTAGACTAAAAATTGACAGAGTTATTGCGCAGGGAAATGTACACAGACACATACACACACACGTTCACTTATATATATATATATATATATATATATATATATATATATATATAAATGTATATATATATGTGTGGGGGAGTGTATGTATGTATGTATTATATGCTTTTCTAGTTTACTTCTTCTTCCATCTTCTCTTCTCTATTTCCTGTCGTCTACTTCCTCCTACTTCAACATTCCTCTTTTTCTCATCACCATCCCCTTTAATAATCCCCATTAATTCACTCCATATATATATATTTTTTACTTCTTCATTTCTAATGCAAATGTCTCAAGCCGTTTTTTCTTTGTATACACATAGTGTTATAATGCCTACTTTTCTACTCTTCTGATGAGAAGCATTTAACTTCGAAATACCATGGCCTGAAGACGTTCTTTTCCATTTTCCTCTGATTTTCATCCTTATTAACCCGATGATTGAATCATGTTCTATGCAGGTTTTATTCCTTAACCTTTTTAGTATAATTCAGGAATGACTCCTCTTTACCAGGTAGAGCTTTTACTATCATGATAGGTTTACTTTATTTTATCAAGGCCCGGAGGCAACTCGATGATAAGGGCTAATGAGTGTACAGTAATGAGCAGGACAATATTGTCGTAATCGTTAGCAGTGGAAATTTGGTAAATTGGATTACTTAAGTGGAACGGCTCATCAAGAATTTGTTTATGTTGGACTTGAAGACGAGCATATTGTAGTCAGCTAGAAAACGGGTAAACGGAAGAGTGTACCACAGGCGTGCAGTTCTAAGAAAGAAGCTTTGTTCATGTAATCTACATTTAGGTTTAGGCACAGATAAAGAATGGGGGAAATTATTGTTAGTGGTTTCAGTTAGACGAGTGTTTTTCGTGAAAGTTTGGTGAAGTGGAACCATAGATTGGAGCTCAGTCGAGCACTTGCCATGAAAATAATGATAAAGTAGAGACAGACTCGTCATGTCTCTTTTGTGGGGAAGGGGTTATAGGGAGGAGAAAAGGGCATCCCCAACTAGGCTACAAATTCTATTTTGAACTCTGTCAAGGCAGGATAAGAGCTTTTCAGCAGCTCCTGCTCAGATGTGGCAACAGTACTTCATCCTTGGACGTACCTGGCTCTTGTCCAGGTAGTTAATTGGATCAGCAGTGAGATATCTACTGAATCTATAGAAGGATCCCATAATTTTTCCAGCAACCTTGGCAACGAATTTGATCTACATGTTCCTTTCAGATCAGGAGTAACGGTCAAGTCCAGAAGCTTGTTGAAACATGGAGCCTCCCCAAGACGAAAACTATTCATTTCAATTGATGCCAGATGGGGATCAGAGCGTTACTGATGTAAAGATAGAAGCTTGGTTTTAGATACATTAAAAGTAACTAGCCACCTCTTTCCCCATTGTACCACGTGCTCAAGCTCAGAAGAGAAAGAATCAGAGAGAACTTGGTTATTTACGGCCTTTGATGTATTGCCATAAATGGTAGTGTCGTCAGCAGAAATGTCTATGAATGATGTTAGGATGTGATTTGAAAGATCATCGATGTAGATCAGGACGAGGGGATGGCACAGGATGGATCTCTGGGGGACTCCAGCATAAATACTGTTAGCTTCTGATTTCTGCCTATTAACTACTACACTTATGAACCTATCAGAGAGAAATGATTAAATAATTGAGAAGAAATTTCCAGCTATACCATAGCTGGAGATCTTTTGAAGTAGACCTTTATGCCATACCCTATCAAAGGCCTTTGATATGTCAAGAGCAATTACCCTAGAAAGGAAGCCTCCGCTGAGAGATTCGTTTATCCTATGAGATATAGCCCTTAGCACACCTGCTGTAGATCTAGCAGGACGGAAACCATATTGCATATCACTAAGAAGATTATTTTTGCTGAAGTGGTTGACTTTATATTATTATTTCTTTATAAAGAAAATATTATTTTTAGCTCATTTATTGTATATATTACATGTAGTTTATATATATATATATATATATATATATATATATATATATATATATATATATATATATATATAAGAAATAAAAAGGCAAATTGTTTTCCTGACACAATCAAGTGTAAACTTCAATCTAATATGAATACCAGTATTTATATTTAGATATATTAATCCCAACCAAATAAAAAAAAGCTCAATACACACACAATATTTTTTCAATACAACATAATATTTCTTAACCAACGATGGAAGCTAACCTGTTGGTTTTTCTATTACTGTTTTCTTTCTATTCTATTCAACTGAAGATCAACCTTGCTATCTTTGGACTATACTGATTGAATAAACAATTTTTATAATTTTGAGTTGATTTTATCAATTTTTTCCTACCAGGTTATATTACCACTGGATTCTAAGTTCTGGCTGTTGAATTCCTTTTTAAAAAACTCCTTTTCGCTTTTCGGATTATCATTGAAAGAGTCTTCAAATAAGCAGGAACGTTATTCCCGGTTTTATTTATATTCTTTTCCACATTTCCCACATTTTATTCACATTTCCTCACGCGTTTCTTAACGGACATTAACATTTTGCATTTTATGTCTATCCTAAATTGCAGTTTCATCTAATGCCTCAACCAGCAAATTCTAGCACAGCTACAATTATAATTTGCTAATTTCTTTCTGTTCTCTGATGAGAAGCATAGTAATAACAGCATTCCTGGAAACTCCGCGGAATAAGGACTTTGAACATTGTTTGCAGGAATATTTTATCGAATAATAAATTTAATTGTAAATTTTAATTTACAGTTTTAATTTCTTTTCTTTCTTATATATATATATATATATATATATATATATATATATATATATATATATATATATATATTACCGGCTGATCAGTGAGGACTGACGAGTAAGCTTGTGAAATATCAAAAAAACATAAAAATAAAAACGCCGGATTAGAAGCGGAAATAAATGGAAATAACTCTAAAAGAATGTGGTAGTCTCTCCTGGGTAGGCGAGGGATAGAACTAAGCAAAATGGCGGACTAACATTAAAAACAATATTGATTTTGTAAAGCTACCACTTTTTCTATTGTTGATAAATTGTTTCATGCTCATGCGAAGTGTTCTTGCTAATTCTTATGATCAGCAACAGATGATATCATTCCCACGAACAATCTGATTCCTCGATAAATAAAAAGTGATATTAAATGAATAGGAGATAAATTATTTTAATTTTAGTAATAGTGTCTACCAAACATTTATGGAGATAGTAGTCCTTGGATATATTACTTGGATATATTACTCAAGATCCATATTTGATACACTCTTCGAGTTCTCTTGGAGTCTTCAGCAAAACTCATCAAACATCATATTCTCTAATTTAAATGACCCGAGTAAAAAGTGATCATTTCCTGGCCAGCTTCCTGGCAATTTCTGCTCCTTATAGTTATTGAATGTATTTATTAACAAAATTTAAAAAAAAAACAACATATATTTGATCGTGAGAAAAAGAACGATATTGGAAAAATTAATTCAAATTGACATGTTTTGCAGAACGCCTCGCTTTTATTACATATTTATTTCAGAATAGATGCAAATCTGTATCGAGGCAATAATTTGTAGGCAGCTGAAAAACATTTAGATTTTTAAATTAAAACGAAAATGAAGAAGGTCTTTGTAAATAATTGCATTGGGATGATTTATATCTATTTTTAATTAAATTTCACAAGAAACTGGGTTGTTCAGCAAAACATGTCAATTTTAATTTATTTTCTAATATTGTCTTCATTCACCTTTTCTGGGGCAGACTTCGTTGCACATTTACGCTGCTTGTAGTCCAATTTACAATAAACAGATTGTTTATTACATTTTCATTTAGACAAACAACTATTGTTCAGGGAAAAAATGATTAAATAGTTTATAACCATATATATATATATATATACTTGATTATAACAGATATTTGGAGGTATAATATTATCACCTAAACTAAGCCAATGCTTATAAATTATGGTACATAGCTATAAGGGTGTTTAATGTGGGCTATATTTATTTTAAGGTGGGAGCCCTTCTTGCAAAATTCAGATGACTCTAATGTTTGTGAAATTGTAACAAAATACAATTAATAAATATTTCTCAAATTTCAGTTTCTTTGAATTATTTTAAAGGGATTTTAAGAGGTATAAAATGAACATAACTTTCCATTTGAAAATTAAAATATTTTAGATATGCATTTAATTTGATCCATAATCACTAGATATCAATTAAGCACGATTCTCTGAATTCTAATTTTTACTTAACTCTCCTTAGGCTTAAGCTTTTGATTGTAAAATATTCCTAGAATCATATTATGAATTTTGAACAAAGTTAAAGTAACGAGTCCAGATAACGTTAAGTATAATCATATTTTCATGTTAATCTTCGTGAGGGAGGGTAGACAATAATATATATTCAGTAGAACCCTGGAATACGGTGACCCTAGGATACTGATTTTTCAAATTACGATGTGGCATATGATGTTTTCCGGCCTCTGGTTACGGTATTTGCCCCGCCTTATGGTGCAATTTATTATGTTATTTGATTATACACGTGTGTATTATATACTGTACTTTATTTTGTTACTAATTTATATATATATATATATATATATATATATATATGTATATATGTATATATATAAATGAAAATATATATATATATAAATGAAAATACATACATATATATATATATCTATATATAAATGAATATATATATATATAAATGAAAAAAATATATATATATAAATGAAAATATATATATATATATATAAATGAAAATATATATACATATATATATATATATATATATATATATATATTCTTCTTTTTTTTGTGATTATAAGCCTTACAAAATATTGGCAGTAATATTCTATAAGTACTATCCCATCTAAATAAAAATTGCTCGATATACAATTGAAATTTAACCATTTCACGTCATAAATTTTTAAATTTATTGAATGACTAAATTTTACATATCTCGATAAAGATTTGCATGCACACCCCATTAAGTCTCTGTTCTTAAGTGATATTTTTAATTATATTTTTCGTATAGTACAACGATTAACTTCTGGGTTAGCTTGTTATGGTGGCATCGTCCTTACGAGTATAAGATTCCTACTTGTGAGACATCGGCTTGCGTTATAGTTCGTTTGATACCACGTCCCTTGTGCGGTATAAGGTATGTTGATTCCACTGTCGGATGTATGCTGCGGGTTGCTTGATCTGTGCAAATTAATATACTTTCTTGTGTGTGTGGCGTGTTTGCTCAGTTGGTAGAGTGCTTGCTTAGCATACAGGAGGCTCCGGTTTCAAATCCCGAGTTCAGATGTGCCTTACTGATGAGCGCAAATGAGGGCGAAACTCGGGTCTTGAGCTTCCGGTTTGTTAGCTTTCTTGTGAGCTGCGATGTTGTCTGACTGTGGAAATTATTATAAAAATAAATGCTCCTTCTACAAACCCGCAAAATCTTTTACACCGACCTGATAGTTATACGAACCGAACAAACAAAATAATAATCAAATTTGAAACCAAACCTTGCTTGTTTTAGCCTTAAAACTGAGCTATAACTACACATACGAGTATGTTCTATTATGTTGGTGCAAAAGTAATGTCGCTTTTTGACGTTCAACTATATATATATATATATATATATATATATATACATTATTTTGCAACAACTTGATACATTGACTCAACATACTAACATAACCAAGATAAAGCGCTACACGCAAATCATTTTAAAATTTTGACTTCAAACTAATTATAAAGCCATTACTTGCAAATACATTTCACAGATGCTTAATATTAAATAATTAAATCTAATAATCTAATATCCTTTGTTCTCTGTTGAAATGGCTTGCCAATTAAATATTATTTATTTGTTGAAACTTTATCTTTTTCGAAGCTCGTGATGTTATGTTGTTGAAATGCTTCTTTGATGTAAAGGTCGTTTTGTTTTATTTCAAACTCTAAATAGCGCGGCAATTTGTTGTTTTTTTTGGGGGGTTTTTTATCGATCGTTTATAATTTTATTCCTGAGAGTGGTTATGCAGATAGAGGCCATTAATGCACCAATTTTCCTTGGAGGTTGCATTATATCACGGACCCTTGGCAGACTTCAGACAAGAATGAGTAAAGCATGCTTAGTTCTGTACCGCTGCGAAAAAAGGTAGGTTCTCTCTAACATGCTAGACAGCTACTAACGCCCGAAAGTATCATATACCTCTATAAGGCCATTATTCGCCCATGTATGGAGTATTGTTGTCATATTTGGACTGGTGCATCATCTACTAGTCTCTCACTCCTAGACAAGGTTCAAAAGAGAGTCGCCAACCTGATAGGTCCTGAACTGTCATCTAAGCTTCAGCCTCTGTCCCATCGACGAAATGTAGTATCTCTCTGCCTGTTCTACAAGTACTTTAACGGTGAATGCTCCGACGAACTGCAAGCACTTGTACCTCCTCGACGTAAATACCCCTGACAAACCCGACAAGCAGCGAAATCCCACTCCTTCACAGTTGAGATCTCTAGATGTAAGAGAGCTTTCTACTCCAGTAGTTTCTTCTCCAGAACCACTAGACTTTGGAATTCCCTTCCAGGTTCCTACTTCCCCAACTGTACTGACATGCAGAAGTTCAAGTGTAACGTGAACCGACATCTTGCTGCTCAAATCCCCACATAGTACCCATGCAGCTTATGTCCCTGATAGTAGCCCCTTACATCAAAGTGGCAATGTGCCATGTTTGGAGTGAAAATGTAAAAAAAAAAAAATTTTAACTTTTAGAAGGAAAGAACTTGATTTGCCTTTTTACATTTTGTTAATAATGTTCACCGGCAGCATATGTCTCGTTCGTTTTGGGACTAAGAGTGTACTGCCTACTCGCCTGTCATGCTGGCTAGGGATTGGTTAAGGAGAAAGAGAGAGAGAGAGGGAGAGACGGGTGATGAGGGACTCTGGATAGCAGTTCCTGGTTTGTGTCCGGTTTATGGGAAAGACAAAGAGAGGGACTATGAAACTATTATTTCTTTGGGAATTATATTATTTTCGTCCTAATTCTTGACTTTTAGGGGTGACTCAGGTCAATCAAACTAAATAGTATTTATGTCAGAGTTAGATATGAGCAATGCAGTTTAGAAATAATAATTAACATATAGGTTATATTTTGAAATTTGAAATAAATAGGTTATAAATGAAACAATTAATTTAGGAATTTTTTGGTTACCAGAGGTGTGTAGATGCATGTGCAAAGCGCACGTGTAATTTGAAACATGAGGGAGTCACATTGTTTGACCACGCCTCTGGCGTCATCAAGAAAGGAGAATCTCAATATATTGAGGCAGGGTTCAAAGTTAGTCAGAGTCAGAGCCAGACAGAAAGCAACTTAGTCAAAGTCGAGTCGGTCAGACTGGGAGCTGACGCCCTCTTGGAAGCGAGAGGGGGGAATAGGACAATGTAATCGTAAGGCTTGAATCCCATCATCATCACCACCTGGTAGGAATAAAAGAATCATCATATATTTGTAAACTATTGTCTTCGTCATCGTCATTAGAACATGTTTTATGTATCATCTTAAATGAACTTTGTATAACTCCCTCAGAGTATTATGTGTCGCTGCCATCATTATAAATAATGTATCTTTCCTCTATCTGATGTGTTAACAAGAACTGTATAAATGTCACTCCCAGATCCGTATTGTAATATGATAAAAGCATTATCATCACAGTCGTCATGATGTACTAAGATATATAAATGTATCATTCACGTGTTATGAATGTATCCCCTCCTTGTTAAAATGTATCCCGTCCTATGTCAACAGCAATAAACACATCTTTGATAAATGGGCACACCACTATTCAATATACACTGTGCCAAATATGTACACACGAGATAAACACTCTGAAATATATGTACACACGAGATAAACACTCTGAAATATAATGGTGTTTCTATTATTTAACAAAGAATTATATTGTATTTATAGAGCAACAATTGCAGATAAATCTAGAAAAAAGCCAATAAAATCTAAAACTCTCTTATTAGAGGCATTTTAGGTTTAATTATAATTAAAAAAATGTTCCCAATTAAATTTTTAAAAAAAGCTTTCCTGTCATTTTTCTTGTCGGTAAGAATTTCCTTTGTACACAAAATTTTAATAAAAACATCATTGTATCTAATTTATCAAAATATGCTATATTTTTTATCAGATGAGTAATTCAAAATGTAGTATCTATTTTGATACTATGCTTTAATTTTTCTGTGCAGGTGAAATCCTTCTAGACTGAGGTAATTTGGCAGTTGTGCACTAGTACGAAGGATCAACTTTTTTGGTTTTCAGTTGGAACATTTGGAGAGTGCATAACAGGGACAGACAAATGCAATGTTAGTACCGACTCGAAAATCTCACAACAAGAAATGCATGTTTTTCGGGTTTTTTTTTAAAATAAATTTTATAAAATTATAACACAAAATACATTTTTTTTAAACAGAAATTAGAGACTTTATCATCATTTTATTTATTTTTTTTGTAACAAAACAAAAATTCTGAAATTTTAGAATGCATGTTTTTTTTGGTTGAGAAAGTTTTTGTTACACATTTATTGAATTAAAATAAATTTAAGAAACTTATAACACAAAATAGAGTTTTCTGCCCCTGATATATGCTTGTCTTCCCCTGCTATGCACTCTCCAAATGCCCAAACTGAAAACCAAAAATGTTGTACGTTCGTACTTGTGCACAAATTCCGCCAATTTTTATTATAGTTCTAATCATAATTGCTCCTCCTTGGAGAACTAAATTCCCACATTAAAAACAGACCCTGTATCAAACTCTGCCCTCGTGGGAGACAAGTAAATGGAAACACACATAAAGGATAACGTCCTTAACTAAATCACACACACAGGTTCCAAAATTAAATTCTACTTTTTTTTAGTCAGTTACGTGGGAACAGCTTGTCAGAAAGAAGAAAAAAATAAATAATAATTATTTTAGAATTTAGAGTGAGGGATAAATTTCGCATATAATAGTGTAAGGACGATTATCTTAATCAGAATCGGCAATCGAAAAAAATCGTTACCTTTTAGAGTATCGGAATTGGTATCGGAATCAAAAAAATTAGCGCCTATTTTCTGATATCGAAAACGATTCTTTAATTGCTTAATTTATGTTTGATCTTGTTTAAAAATGAATGCTGAAATGATGAATATTTATTAATTTTAAACAATCAGAAATATTAAAATCTATAGATCACTTTATTTTTTACGTTTGTGAAAATATATGCATATAATGCATGGGGTTTTATGGTAATCTGAAAAAAAAACAACAAAAAAAAAAAAAAAAAAAAAAAAAAAAACAACTCTCCAACTAAATAGTAAATATATTTGGACGACGAATATCGAACAATTGGCTAAAAACATTAATTTCTTTACCCTTAACTGAACACTTTTCTACAAGGAGGATTCGCTTTTTTCGCCGATATTTTTGAAAGTCATCCCCTGTTTTCGATGACTAGCTTTAATTTAAACCTGCACCACTTCTGATTGAGCGACGGATGCAACACCAAAGACGTCATGTTATTTTTTTTTTCACGTTCTTTTCCTCTTTCGCGGTTCAGGTTCAAGCCTGCCTACTACCATTTTTATTTTTTGTTCAACACACACCTCCAAACACCAGGCAACGCCGGGCACCTAGGCTAGTCTATAATAATTCTCATTTTTGGACCATTCTGAAAATTTTTATTTTAAGGACTGGTCGTGAATTTTATTTTATTTTATTTTTTTTTTTTACCACAGAGAGGATCCAGTAGTACGGCAAGAATTCAATTCCTGTAGTCTAACTAGTATATAAAAAATATATTTATTTTTATTACTTTTGCCTTCATGCACACACATTTCTTGACATTTTACTCGTGAATATATTTGATTGCATAGTTCATCTAAAACATTTCTTTGTTTTACTCTTCCTCCAATGAGTGCTTGTGTGGTCTGTTTTTAATTCTTAAAAAAAAAAAAAAATATTTTCATATATACATCCTTTGTTTTATGTCTACAGTTTTATTTCATGTTTTTCCAATTGTGTATTCATTTTTTTTTTTCGCGGACCACCATTGAAGCAAGAACAATATGACTTGATTACATTTTGTAGAAATGAAATAAAAAAAAACGCATAGAAATACAAACAAAATAAAAATTAATTTACAAGTTTTCAATAACTTGATTGATGATGCATAATTTCAATATGTGTATTTGCAAACAGATTCAACAAAAATAAATATGTGTACTTTGTATCTCTGTTGGACACGAGACTTTTAAATATAAAACGAAACGAGGAAAAGTTCAATCTACTGCTAATGGAGGTTTGGTATCTGTTTGGAGTTGAAATTATGTATTTACTTCCGTTAATAATGTCCAATACAATTTACTATACTATTTCATCAGACTAAATAAAACAGTAATCTGCTGGGATCGGGGTATATCGATCGGTAAAGAAATAAGAACGTGTTCAATAACTCTGACTGCGATTAATTATAACCAAATACTGAGTTACAAAAACATACAAGAAACATTTATTCACATGAGCAAGATAACACGAAAACATTTGTTGGTTATATGAACAGGTGGAGATAAACTGCAAGATTCATTGTGTAAAAATGTCCCTTCTACAAAAACATGTTTTACGGTTCTACCGATCATCAGCATAGCTTGACTGTTCTAGGATTTGAAACACAGACCATATGCACTATGGTTGAATACGTTAACCGTTACGCCACAAAGTCCTAGATGACTTTACGTGTTATTTTTATCGCTTATAAACTTATGGCGATTTTTTTTTTTTTGTTGTGGTTGTTGATTTATTTAACAATAATACCGTTATTAGCGTCTCCAACCTTGAAGGTCTAGGAAAATATTTTTCCTTAGAAGATCGGCCATATTTTTTTTGGGGGGGGGGCGTAAACAAATAAACACATAATCATCAGACTAATATACTACTGTAACGTTGTCCAGGAGAACCAACACACGTTGTGTGCAGTTTCAGTCGCAAAGAAGACCACGACAAAAGAATAGGAAATAACTCCAACTCACTCGTCCTTTGTACCAACATTTATTTCCCCATTGTTGAAGCCGTGAAGTCATCCACATGATCTAGAACATTCTTCGCACCTCTCACGAGATCTCGAACGTTATCTCTTTCCGTGCTCCACGTCTCTCCCGTGGTCGTTCTCTTTTTCTTTTTTTTTTATAGTGACGTCATTTCGCATGCATTTACATGCGTTACACTTTCAATGGTCAATTAAGAAGAGGTGGTAGTATATGTGCGTTCGTCATGAAACCATCCTCAAAGTTATTGCCCCCCTCCGTTTTATGGGGGAGGGTTAGTGTAGTATATGTTGTTTGCCATGATATAATCCTCACATGTATTATCGTCTCCTTTTTTAGATGTGAATAACGCATTATGTATTTGTTCGTTATGATACAATCCACCCAGGCATAACTTCCTCCTTTCTATTCAACCAGAGAGTGCATATATTTTGCTCGGCCGCTGCTGCTGCTGCTGCTGCTATTATTATTATTATTATTATTATTATTATCATCATCATCATCATCGTAGTAGTAGTAGTAGTAGTAGTAGTAGTAGTAGTAGTAGTTTTTCCCTACTTAAGTACAAACGTTATTCTCTATTTAAAAGGATGGACTCGTCCAGATAAAAAAATATATTTGTCTACTATTTTTAAAGTACAGGGTGGAACGATAAAAATGTCGCCCTACAGAAAACAACACTACAGCTTTATTTTAAAACTTTTATTGAAAAAAATCAATTCAGATAAATTGATTATGTAGTAGAGCTGACATCTATTCAATGTAACCGTCTTCAACCTCAATCACTGCCTCGATGCAGGTCCAGAACTGGGAGTATGCCTTTTCCACAAGCGCCAGTTGGAGTATGGCGAATACTTAGTGGATGGCGGCGATTAGGCTGCCTTTGGTTTTCTTGGAGGTCATGTTGGTGATGTTATTGACATATGACCAAATGAAGTAGTCTAGCGGGTTCAAGTCGGGGAGAGGAGCAGGGGCAATGAGAGAAGGGTACAAAGTCATTGCACTCGTTCTGAAGCTAAGTCTGGTGTCTTTAGACTTGTGGGTCAGCACTGAGTCCTGCTGCCACACCCAGCGTCTGCCAGCGGTCATCTGATTGCATCAGGGGATCACCACACTCTTCAGCACATCCAGGTATATTTTGGTGTGGACTTCCAAATCGACTTCGAAGATGTGAGGTGGCATGATGTGGCCCTCCCTTGAAACGACACCAAAGACCATAACAGTGGCCAGAAACTTCATTGAGCTATGCCCTTAAGTGTTAAACCATTTGGATTTGCATTTTGATGGTGATGGCAATGGTCCTGTTGTCATAACTTGGATCTATAGAGAGCAAGAGTTGTACAGCAGCGCATCTCTGATCTCGTCTGTTGAACATTGTGTCACTTTCAGACATGATAGAAGGCCCGTATCGCTCTTGGGATTTGTACACAACTGGCCAACTAATAGATGGTCTGCAACAAAAAAAAGGAAATCGGTTTTCATCAAACGGAAATGGAATCATGTTGTCTTTTCTATAGTGATAATTTTTTTTAGTTTTATTTTCAAACATAATATTTAAGAAAGTTAATATTTGCTTATGTTTAAATATATGACAAGTCCAATGTTAACAAATTTTTGTTAGGTCATCTTCTTTAATAATCAAATTCTGTTCATTTGTAACCATTGTTACCGATCTTCACGGTATTGTCTCACCGGCCATCTGACAAACTCTAACCCTTTATTCTAGGGTGGTCTTAGACCTTGATAAGTGGTGATTCATTAGTACAAGAAAGGTTTGATGAGAAAATTAATCAAATGCTTAGAGGGTTTGCAAGGTTTGAAAAGAGAACTAATCCAGTGCTTAGAGGGTCTACAGAGTTTGGAAAAGGAAATAATTCAACGTTTAGAGGATTTGTGGTTTGTAAAGTTTAAAAAAAAAAAAAGAACTAATGCTTAGAGGATTTGTAGAGTTTGAAAAGAGAACTAATTCAATGCTTAGAGGGTTTATAGGGCTTTAAAAGTGTATTAATTCGATGCTTAAGTGGTTTGTATAATGTGAAAAAGTAGCTAATCTAATGTTAGAAGCTTTGTATAATTATTTATCTGTTTATTCTAACTAATTATTCATTATGTAAATATATATGTTTTCTGTCATACCCAGAATTGATTTAGGTTGAAACAAGCTCATCAGTCTCAACTAGTACCATTTTACAACCCCTACTATTACTTCCCAATGTTCTTTATTACCACATACAAAGGCAGAAATGACCAGAAGACGATTGATCCTGGTGATTCCTCCGGTATTTTTTACTGAAGAAATGTTAGCCGGGTAGCCCTGACAGAAAACAAGGTTAGGGTTTTAGGAGGGAGGATGATTGTGTCGTTGGATAGTTGGTTTGTTTTACGACATATCGATCACTTTGCCGAATTCAGTTGCCCTGATAAAAAAAGCTTTGTGACTTTAAAACCTTAATTATCTGGTACTTGTGCAGTTTATGGGCCATGCTAAAATACTAAGGTGATTATTTGGAAACTCATTCTTAACCTGAGGATAGAGCGGTGAGATGGGGGGGGGCGCTTTGTTAACTATTCTGTACTTTCACCTAATAAATTAACGAACAAAGTAATATCGTAAAAATTGAATTTAACTTGAAAATCCTATCTAAACATTAGTATGGTTCGTAAACTGCAGAAGTACCAATTATCTTTAGCTAGTTATGTATGATGTAAATACAGGGTGTCCCAATAAAATGTATATACTCTTTAAATGACCATAAAACCAACATTTATTATAAGAAAGAAAAGTTTCATACATCAAAACACTGTGAACAAATATAGAAACCATCTAATTATCGAAAGTGTTCAAATTATGGCCATTGTTGTCCATGAACAGATGACAACGCTCAATTATTGAATCGAAAACGTTCCTAATCAGTTCAATTGGTATGTTGACACATCTTCTTTCAATGGTTGCTTTCAACTCATTCAGTGTAGATCGTTTTGTGGTGTGAACCCTGTGTTTAACATGCCCCCCCACCCACCCTCAAAAAGATAAAAGTCCGGATGTGGGGAGTCAAATCCAGTGAGCCTGATCAGTCCTCGATACTTCTTCATCCTAACTATCTGTTTCACAGGTGACTATCAAGATATGCTCTTACGTCATGAAGATAGTGGGGAAGTACTCCATCCTGCTGGAAGTGCCATTCTGTATTCCTAAACATCTCTTGGGAACGTGGTATAGCGTATTTATGTAGCAAGTTGAGATAATTTAAAGAGTGTATGCATTTTATTGGGACACTCTATATGTGGATACTATCGGATGTTGTTTCCTGTCATCCATATTGATTGATTAGTTTTCAAAACATCTAGAGTCAGTTGGTACCCACTTCACTAGTGCCACCTGCTACCATTTATTATTATTGTAACATCCATCAGATGCACCAGGGCAGATTGTCGGCAATGTTTTATGCTAGAGATCATTTCCAATCTAAATCATAATTCTGTACAAGATTGGAAAATTGGATTATTCTTAACGAGCCGAGTTGTATAATCGTGCTTCGGTTAAAGCACCAAAACGAGATTGTTATCATTCATAAGTCATTTGAATCTGTTTAATAACCATGCATGTGCATTAGGATCAGATCCAAAGGCAAAATCTGATTGCCATTAATCAGATCCTTCGTTGGATGTGATCAAGCGCAACAAACTTTATTGGATTCATAAGGTGCTTATACAGTATAGGGCATATATGAAAATCGCATTCCAAGTAAAAATTTCTTCGCTATACTTACGTATCAGTCAAAAAAAAATTATCCTCACCAAAATATTAAAACAAAATTATCACGCAAAGGTTTAATTAATAATAAAATCAGTTTTCGTGTTTTGCGGACCAGCCATTGATGAGAGTGAAAGTACACATAAAACAGGGGGAGATAAGCCAGTCTGTCATTTACCCAAGTAATAATATGGGCTATGGAAACAGAATATTCTTTTCATTGTTTTAACTCTCGAGTGCATATCCGACACAGTTAGACACAGTTAATCAACCAAGAACCACATCACTCTATATAAGAGCATATAAGATAACAACGGATACACACTCAAGTCAAAACAATGAAAAGAATATGCTGTGGTTCGAGCCCTAGTAATAATGAATGGTGGATCGGCAAAATCCAAAACTGATTTTTATTTTTATTAGAATTCTCCTCGATAATTTTTCCTAATTGTTACAATATTTTGGGTTATAATGGGGTATATATTTAATTGTTGCCCACCACAGCAATATTTGGCACAAGGCCGGAAAGTGGGGATCTAAGCAGGCTCCCCTAAAGGAGGGACACTCCTGCAATTGCCAAAATTGCCTGAGTAACTCCGTTAGTATTCCCCGGTCAGGGCGTCTCAAGCGACAAGCAATAAACTTGCTCCACCGGAAAGCCCGGTGGCAAGGCCTGGGAGGGTGGACCTCCTGGGAATTACCCAGGCGGTGTACTTCAGGTGCTGGGCCGGTTTCCGGCCGCTCACCTGTCGGGCTGAGTGTCAAGAACGAATCCTTGATGAGTACTCTATCCTGTCTCCCTGCAGCTGAAGCTGCTAAGAGACACATCCCATCATAGTCTTACTATGATGGGGTATGATCCCACACAGTCGGAAGATTCTCTTTATAAACGATGATGCTAGGAACTGAAGAATCGAATTAATTCACGTTCTGTTACCAACCAATCAGAAACCAGAATTGCTCCATAAATATTAAACCTTTCTGTAGAAATTTCGCATATGTTTTCTCCGTCTCAACACGGAAAGAATCTTTTACTCTGTGGATTCCAACTCGAGAACTGTCTACTGCGAACCAGTCACCTCCCAGGACTTGTGTAGAAAAACGAACCATCGGAAACTTCTGAAACTAAACATGGCTTACACTTCTAGACTAATATTTGGTGAGAGTACTTATTTTTGTCTAATATGTAAGTATATTGCAATAAAAAATATTTGGAATGTAATTTTCATATGTCGCCCATATATTTATATTACAATTAAAAATCCTATAATTCCTAAATCAGCACAGTTGACATAATAGTAAAATTGCTTTTTAATGAGCCGGGAGACTAGGGTTTAATCAAATGAATGAGTTATTTGTATGTGCGTGAGAGAAAAAGAAAAAGAAAGACATGTAAATAGACAGATAGCTCGTTTCACTATACCCAGCCCCATTATATATATATATATATATATATATATATATATATATATATATATATATATATATATGCTATAAAAGTGAAATTGTGTGTGTGTACATTTCCCTACCAAACTACTCTGTCAATTTTCAATGTACAGACTCGAGATTTGACAAAAGGGGCATTGAGATTTTGGAAAATCTTTTTAATCGGTTTTTTGGTCAGAAATTTGACTGTCAAGGTGTCAAGGTTCAACGATATGTCCTTTGAAAACTCTACCAAACTCCTCTGCTAATTTTGGGTCTAAATACTTGAAATTTTAAATGTAGGTTAATTAGATATGAATCAAACTTTATAAAACGATTTGAGCCTAAAATGATAAATGTTCAGGGATCAAAATTAGAGTCAAAATTAAAAAAAAAACTACCAAATTACTCAGCCAATTTTTAGTCTAAACATTTGAAATTTTACATAAAGGTTATTCGGACAGAGGGCAAGCTTTTTAATCGTTTTTTAACATATATATATGTTAAAAAGTTTGACTTAGTTCTAGGTAACCTACATCTAAAATTTCAAGTGTTTAGATCCCAAATTGGCGGAGGAGTTTTGTAGAGTCTGCAAAGGTCAACGCTTTCAACTTTGACCTCTTTGCAGCGAAATTTTTGCCCAAAACCTAATTAAAAAGCTTGCTGCATGTCTGAATATCCTTTATGTAAAATTTCAAATGTTTAGACCCAAAATTGGCTGAATAGTTTGCTAGAGAATGCAAAGGTCAAATCTTTGGAACTTTGATCCTTTAGCAGCAAAATCTCGGCCAAAAACCGATTATATATATATGCACATAAAGTTATAAACAGTACATAGGGCCCGAGCAAAGCCGGGCTGAACTGCTAGTATATATATATATATATATATATATATATATATATATATATATATATATATGTATATATATATATATATATGTATATATATATATATATATATATATATATATATATATATATATATAATAACTAAACTTTCTGGACAGTTAAAAACGGGCAAAAATGATAACGTTTTGACTTAGAATGAGTGTTTTATGCCAAATTCATGGTTGAATATAATTTAATATGGGCTCATTTTTACATTTCCCTATTAATCTCTATTTATCACTATTGATCCCTACTAATCCCTAACTATGTATCAAATGAATACCATAATACTTAGTTTGCTGCACCTTATCATAACAAAAGCCGCTACTAAGTTTAAGCCAGATCAGCCCATTAATTTCCGAGAAAAATTATAGAGTAAATGTGATATTGTGATAACTAATTCCTATTAATCTCTATTAATCCCTAAGTGCGCATCGAACGGATACCATAATACTAAGCTCGCTGCACCTTATCATAACAATGGTCCATACAAAATTTTAGCTTGACCGTAACAGTAGTTTCTGAGAAAAATTCTAAAGTAAATGTATTATTGTGGTGATTAATCCCTAATCGTGCATCAAACAGATACCATAATATCTAGTTCACTCCCCCTTATAATAACAAAGGTTTATACACATCTTTAGCCAGACCAACTAAAACAAGAGAAATATAAGGTATTAGACTGATGCAAAAATAATTCCGTTGTTTTATGTTCAACTATATATATATAAACGACATTATTTTTGCACTAACCTAATAGAAAAATGTTTCAGCAGGATAAACTGAATAAATTGGTTCTTTATAACAATGTGTCCGTTAATGTTTGGAAAAGTATAGTGTTGAGCGACATTAGATTTAGCTGTTATTTATTTATTACTAGCTTAGGTACCCGGCGTTGCCCGGTATTTGGAGGTGTGTGTTGAGCAAAGAAAAAAAGAAAAAAAGAAGTGATAGTAGGCAGGCAGTCTCGAACCCATACCTCTGCGGTCTCTACCAAATTACTCAGACAATTTCTGGTCTAAACATTTGAAATTTTACATAAAAGGTATTCAGAGATAGGGCAAGCTTTTTAATCAGTTTGGGTTGAAAATATGAGCTACAAATATATAAATCTATGTATGTATGTTTGCATGTTTGCCTAAAACTTTCGACAGAGGAGACGGATTTTCACAAGATCAGTAACGTTTTGAAGCTCGACCCTTTAGACGACAAATACCGAAAAATTGGTTAAAAACATTAATTTCTTCACCCTCAACTCGGCACTTTTCTACAGTGAGGGGTCGCTTTTTTGGCCGATATTTTTGAAAGTCATCCCCTCTTTGCGATTGTCTAACCTTCCTTAATTTAAGCCCAGGTCTCTTCCGGGTTGGCAGTAGTCGTAACAGCAAAGACGTCAGGTTTTTCCCCCGTTTTTTTCCTCCTTTGCAGTATGAGCTCGAGCCTGCCTTCCTACTACCACTTTTTTTTTTTTTTTTGGCTCAACACACACCTCCAAAGATCCGGACAACGCCGGACATCCCTGCTAGTATATCTATAAAAGTAAAAATGTGTGTGTGTGTGTGTGTGTGTGTGTGTGTGTGTGTGTGTGTGTGTGTGTGTACATGTATATTTCCCTACCAAATATTTTTGGTTTAGAGACTTGAGATTTGACATAAATATTATTGAGATTTGGGAAAATCTTTTTAATCTGTTTTCGATCAGAAATTTGGCTGTCAAGGGGTCAAAGTTCAATGATTTGACCTTTAAAACTCTACCAAACTCCTCCGCCAATTTTGGGTCTAAACACTTGAAGTTTTAGATGTAGGTTACTTGGACATGGATCAAACTTCATAATTTGAATTGAGCACAAAAAAATAAATGTTAAGAGGTAAAAATTGGGGTCAAACTTTTAAAAAATTTTACCTCTGCGGTCTCTACCATATTACTCAGCTACTTCTTGGTGTAAACATTTGAAATTTTACATAAAGGGTATTCAGAGATGGGGCAAGCTTTTTAATTTGTTTGGGTGGAAAATTTGAGCTGCCAAGACCCCAAAGTTCAAAAGATTTGACTTTGCGGTGTCTATCAAGCTACCCAGCTAATTTTGGGTCTAAACATTTGAAATTTGTACATAACGGGTATTCAGACATGCAAACACTTTAATCAGTTTTGGGGCGAAAATTTCGCTGCCAAGAGGTTGAAGTTGAAAGAGTTGTTTTTTGCAGATTTTACCAAATTACTCCGCTAATTTTGGGTCTAAAAACTTAAAATTTTAGATGTAGGTGTAGGGAAAATTTTGGTGTGACTGCAGTCATGGGGGCGGACTGCTAAGTGTGGCATGTGCGAACTCGAAACCCGACCGACGGGACACAGAAAGGCGACAAGTCAGCAGGTTCGATCGCGTCTTAATTTGCATAAATGAGACAATATAAGGCCGGCAATGAATAGGTAGGGTGAGTTGAGTAGTCGAGTTCTCGAAAACCGGACTGAATGTGTTAGAGCGGAGAATGTTGCCAAGAATCCAATCCAGTTTTTTTTTTCGATTAGAGTAGGTAACTTGGACATGGGTTAAACGTTTTATTTTGATGTGAGACTAAAATAATAAACGTTAAGAGGTCAGAATTGGGATCAAAGTTTTAAAAAATTGACCTCTGCGGTCTCTACGAAATTACTCAGACAAATTTTTGGTCTAAACATTTGAAATCTTACATAAAGTGTATTCACACGTATGGCAAGTTTTGAACAGTACATAGGGCGCGAGCAAAGCCGGGCTGAACTGCTGGTAAATGAAAATGTTAATCATTCATCATATTCGGTTTAACGCCCATTTTACATGTAGGCATGTGTTGGACGACTTTCAGAAATTAAAATTAAAAACAAAGCAGTTAAAAGATCAGACTGTGTCAGTATTTTTTAAATATATAAATATTTATTTAATATTTCTAATTTTTGGCTTATATCAAAGCCTTCATCAGGAAGCTTTAGACAATATATATTTATTAGCCATGATGATGTTCTGCCGCGATCTCTAGTTATCAAAGGTGTAGATTGTATCGGTCAGTTCAGTGATTGTGCTCACTCAAGCACACGAGTTAAATTTTTTTTAATGTTAAAAAAAAAGTGTCGACAATTTCCTGATGAGGACTTTGGTATAAGCTAAAAATTAGAAATTTTAAATAGATATATATTTAAAAAATAAAAATAATACTGCATGAGTTTGATCTTTTAACCGTCATGTTTTAATTTCATTTTCACCGTGCTTCTTAATAGTGTATTTCTATTAATTTTCAGAAATTGTTTTTTGAACAAATTTATTTCTGTCCAGGTCTTTATCCATCTTTCTTATCTGTTTCCCTCTTTGAACTGATCCTAATGCAGCAACACTTTTACATCTGTTACTCCAAGAACTCTAATCGATTCTAAAGCAAAAAAGATATTGTCTAAACTTTCCTGTTATAAGCTGAAAATTAAAAATTAAACTTTGAAATTTAAATTAAATTAATTAAACTTTCCTGTTATAAGCTGAAAATTAAAAATTAAACTTTAAAATTTAAATTAAATTAATTAAACTTTCCTGTTATAAGCTGAAAATTAAAAATTAAACTTTAAAATTTAAATTAAATTAATTAAACTTTCCTGTTATAAGCTGCAAATCAAAAATTTTAAATAAATACTTATTTAAAAAAAATACTCTGCACTTAATATAATCCTCCTTTAAGGTTATCAGATCTAAGCTTGTCTTTAAGATCCATATTACACATCCATCACACCATTCTCATATTATTTCTCTCCATGCAACACATGTCCTCAATCCTCACTGAAGTGATTTCACTTCTACACATTATGTTGACAGATTCTCTCCTTAGTCAACAGCAGTAAATCCATTCACTTTAATTCATGTAATAATGCTCGAGAATTTTTAATTCCCTATTCAGTCCATCATTGGGTGACAGAGTATTTGATTTGCCAGAGACACAGGTCATTTTTTAAATTTTCGTAAGAGGTGCAAGCTTAATAAAGTGTATGAGTCTGCATCACTTTTTCGACTGGCAAATCAGTGTATCTGCCATAGTTTAGTAATAATGGGAGACGCCTTTTCTGCTAATACGATTTTTTCATCGTCGCATATTTTATGGTTATTTTGTAAATAAAATGTTTATATCCTTAATCGCCCATATCTGTTTTAAGTAGGTAAGCCACTGTATGATTTCTTAGGGCGATTGAAGAAGTATGTATACGGCGAACGATGTATAGTATAAATGTTGTATTTTGGTAAGAACAGAGTGAATGTAGGAATTAGCTAGGTTTTCATTGTTAGTACTAGTGGGGAGGGGGGCGGATTTTCGTGGTCGTAAAATACGCTTAAATATGATATTTTAATTTGTCCAGATTTCATATATATTATTATAGAGTCGTGATTTTTAAAAGTAAAAGAAAAAAACGTATTTAGGTGCTATCAGAAACTGAAACTGTAGCATTCAAAGTTAGTGACGTTACCACTGTACGAACGTGACACGCATATGGGCTGATTAAAAATTAAAATAAAAAATAAACTAAAATGAATGGACAAAATGTCTGACAATTTTCTTCAATTTTGACCTTTTTTTTTTTTTTTTACCCCTTAAAAACTATTCTAACCGTCAAAAGACCCATGAAAGAATGGTTCGTAAAACATCCAATCATTTGAGACCCCTAGCATGGCTCTGCGATTTTGAATTTTGGAGGAGATAGAATTTTAAAATATGGAGGCAGACAGACAAACAGACATATATATATATTATATATTAGATTAGTTCGTCATGACCGCACTCACACCTTTTTCGGCCTTGTACCAAATGTTTTAATTAGAAATTGTATTTTTATTTGAAATAAATATTTACTTGAAAAATTAAAATGTTTTCATACTCAATTTCATTATTGCCTGCACTGTCCGCATCCCCCATTTGCTGATTGGATATCATCTTAGTGTTTTTGTGGATTCCATAGAGGTGTGTAACTCTTCCTGTAACAATTGTGGAATGGGAAGCTGATATGGAGAACAAAGATCTTAGAGTCAACATAAAAAAGGCCAAGTTTCTAATCTTCATTTTCATATATGATCATATTACGATAGACTCTTTTCTCAGCTGACAGGAGTAACGCTATGTTGATTAGTAACGCTATTAGCATTTTTTTCTAAAACAAATAAAAGTACATATTATATAATCTTTAAAACAAAACATAAAAACTGATTTACCTTGGAGATTTTTCAAGTACCATAAGACAGCTAAAATTAAAAGTATGTAGCAGTGATGGGAAGATTTCAATATTTTTCCTGATTCCAATACTATTACCGATTCCGATTCCGATTCTCTTTCAAATCCTTAAATATTTTTCCCGATTCCGATACAACCAACGAGTCTGTTCTAATTCCCAATTCCAATACTATTACGGATTCCGATTCTCTTTTAAATCCCCTACTATTTTCCTGATTCCGATACAACCAACTATTCTGTTCTAAATTCCTGATTCCAATACTATTACCGATTCCGATTGTCTTTTAAATCTCTACATATTTAGCTATATTGTTTTTCTTCCAGATTACCTCGAAACCCCATGTAATATATGCATATATCTTTTGCAAATTCAAAATACCCTTTGGGAGAGGGGATCTATAGATTTTAGTTGAAAATCAATAAATATTTATCATTAATAGCAGTAATAGAAAATTTTTGTTTAAGATAAAGCAATTCTTTTAGAATAGTCTTTGGCATCAAAAGTAATGGGCACATTTTTTTTTTTTTTTTTTTCTGATGTCAATTCTGATAAATCGTCCCAAAACTAGTATGTAGAAAAATGTTTCTCGATTCCATTTTGTTCTTTGCGTGTAGTTTGAATCTAAATAGTTTCTGAATAAAGAAATCCCGTTCTTTGCACATTTTCAAATACAAATAAAAAATAATAGACGCATGAATAAAATAAGGGTCAAGATTGTTTCCGAGGTTATATGCAGATTTCTACATTTGTTCTATGACCCCCCCCCCCACATCCCCCACACATCCTTAGGGTTTATTCAAAGTAAAGGTAAATTCTCTTTGGCAATTTCCACATTACTTCAATTCTTTCCTTTGATAACCTCACCAAACAAACAGATGGAAATTGATTCTGCAAATAAACAACAAACAATAATTCCAATATTCACAGCGTCCCTTGAGGAATTTAGAATTTTTGTCTTTCTCTTCATAACAACTTAAAGAATTGTATCTGCAATAGTTCATTGTAAAGAGGCAGCAATAGAAAATGGTCTAAGACAAAGACTATAATTGAATAAACAAAACTGCCTATTCTTCTAATCCAATAGTCCCAATGCGCCATGTTGTGCTGTAATAAATCGTGTCTTTGGCAGTTATCTTTGTGGAACCGAAACTATATCAATGTATGCTGATAGAATCAAGTTAGTAAGAATATTTAAATAAATGAATTACGGCAATTAATTTGGAAGATATGGTTTTACAAGTTTGCACTAAAAGATTGACTTTGTTCTTTTCTCTTCAGAATTAAAATATAGTCTTTACAATATATATATATATATATATATATACATATATATATATATATATATATATATATATATATATATATATATATATATATATGAGGCTTCCTTCAGTCTTGACAGACTGTGAATACTCACTGTAAGGGTGCCTACACGTGAAATTTTTATGCCAACAGTTGCGCAATCTCCAACCACACATCTCCTGAGTCGACATCGTTATATACCAGTGGCAAGTGGAGGTTCAGGACGACTGGAAACAAATTCCGAGATAAACGGAAAGCAAATATAGCGCCTAGAATTCTCAAATGGTAACCCATCTGGTACTAACTAGGCTCAACGTTGCTTCACTTCGGTGATCTGACGAGTATTGGTGTGTATATATATACATACATATATATATATGTGTGTGTGTGCGTGTGTGTGTGCGTGTGTGTGTGTGCGTGTGTGTGTGTGTGTATGTGTGTGTGTGTAAATGTTTATATCTTTTCTGTATTTATTTCCTATGTGTTGACATGTAGGAATGCAAAAAGTCTTTTGAAAGAAACAAAAATCTTTCTTTCAAAAGCACATAATTTTCGACATATATATATATTAACCGTATGTATCGCTTGAAAAATAACAACAATAACAAAATCTAAATTTATAAGCGATAAAAATAAACAGTATAATTAATCTAGGGATTATGGCCTAACGGTTAAGGCACCGGACTGTGGTAAACATGGTCTGAGGTTCGATCTAGAAACAGTTAAACTACGCTGATGAGAGGTAATGACCTTGAAACACGCGTGTACGTAGATTACTGTTTTAAAAATAATAAATAAATAAATATGTTATATACGTCCAAATTAAAAAGGGCGACTTTCTAAGTAAATAAAAAAATGAGCTCCGAGGCGGAGCCAATATTAACCATATGTATCGCTTGAAAAATAACAATATATATATATATATATATATATATTTTGTTATTGTTGTTATATATATATATATATATATATATATATATATATATAGTCATCCTCATACAGTACTGTTTCGCTGTTTCACATATGTTTCATATATATATATATATATATATATATATATATATATATATACGAGATGCATTCCAGAGGTTTATTGTACAGGCATTTAAAATCCAGTATGTCGTTGCTATACATCTTATGAAATGACTGACGATTTTTTATGATTTCAGATTCAAATGAACAGCTATCGCAGGAATTAGGATATACTCTACTAAAGCCTGATTATTGACAATGTACAATAAAATTCTATTTTAAACTTAGAAAAACATGCCACAGAAACAGACGAAATGCTTCAAACTATTTTTAGACCATCTTCCATGAATTGAGCATCAATTTTGGAGTGGCATAAGAGATTCAATAAAGGCAAGGAGTCTGTGAGAGATGATAAGAAGTGTGTGAGGAGCAAAGACGTCAGAACACCCGAGTTGATTGGTCAAATAAAGAACTTCATGGATAAGGACCGTCGTGTATCTATAGAGACAATAAGTGCACAGTTTGATGTCAGTGTGGGAACTGTACACACAATTAAGTAACTGAAGATGCAGAAGATTTGCACGAATGCACCAGTCCATAACTCCATCTTGGTCACAGACTATTTGACCACGACAGTTCCTCACTCCCTCTATAGTCCATAACTTGCTCGTTGTAATTTTTAATTATTCCATAAGCTCAAAATAAAACTTAGAGAATGTCATTATGAGACAATTGAGGAGATAAAAAAAGGCTCACATATGAGGACATCCATGGATCATTCATGAAGTTCTTGGAACGATACAACAGGTGCATTGCAGCCGGAGGAGATTATTTGAAGGAGACTAGAGATCCATATGTATACTATCAATAAAAGTGCCAATACGAAAAAGTCTGGAACCTTATCGAAGTTACCCTGTATATATATGGGCAGAATTTGAGACGGGAGGATTTATTATTTTTGAATCGGGAAATGGAAAGATTGTTATGTATGTAATAACCAACAATATATATATATATATATATATATATATATATGTATGTATATATATATGTATGTATATATATATGTATGTATATGTATATATATATATGTATATGTATATACATATATGTATATATATGTATATGTATATATATGTATATGTATATATACATATATGTCTATAAATGTATATATTTACGGTGTCTTTTAAATTCAATAAAAACCCTTCAAAATTTGCTGACGAGGAGACCTTGCTTATTAAAAAACTATATGTAATTATTGTACATAACTTGATGTATACCACAATAAAAAGCATTGTTTTCCGAAACGATCGTACAGATAATTGATTTTGTTATTGTTCCTTCTTATGAAACGGATTTTTAATTTAATTATAATTTGATTTTTAAATTTTAAATTATCAATCACATTACTTAATATATATATATATATATATATATATATATATATATATATATATATACCAATCCTTATTAAAGAAGCTCAATGTAATAATTAAGTGATCGATTTTGTCCTACGAAACAGTATATATATATATATATATATATATATATATATATATATATATATATATATATATATATATATATATATATATATATATATATATATATATATCGCTAGCTTGATTCTCTCGTCTTCCGGTTTTGTGTCACATCTTCCTGCTGTGGGAAGGGAGTAAATAATGTCTTGGAGAACAGTCGAGGGTTCGTTCTCCATGATCAGTCTAACAGAAACTGAGATTTGGTTTGGCTTTTACCTTTCATACTGGTAGTCTTAGAAGGTGAAACCTCACAGGCCTTGCTTGCTCACTTTAGGATGGAGTTAGTGTATTGTTTACTGCTTGATGCGTCACGACCGGGGAATGTCGACGGAGCTGTGCAGCTTACTTTTAGGAGACTAAAGTGACCATTACTTATAGGCACTGGATTAATTCTCTCCACCTTCCTGCTTTGTATCACAACTGTCTGAGGAGGGATATAAATGCCCAGTAGGGAAGTGACTAAAGTCGCTACCTCTTAACCAAAAACGTTTTCAGATCAGTTCCCGTGGGACGTATAGCAATGCTTTTTTTTTTCGTGTGTTTTTTTTTTTTTTTACTTCTTAAGTAAACACTTCATCAAATTTCCACACTAACGTAATGTACTTTCAATAACCGTTATCCCTGATTGGCTTCCGGACCTTGATAAGTGGTGATCACTGTGTAATATATATATATATATATATATATATATATATATATATATATATATATATATATATATATATATATTTTGCCAAAAAGTTTTAATATTTCAATTTTTCCTTTATTTTTCATTTTCATATTGTACAAAACACAATTTCTTTGAAAACCGATTATGATAAAATGCATAAATATAATACAAAAACATATTACTAAGTAACAATAATACCGGGCAATGCTAGGTAACGGTCCACTAGTACTTCATAGTATTAAATCAACATTTATATAACGAATACGGTACACGTACTTGAGAAAAACGATAAAGCTGTTCGTTAAAATATATTTAGGTTTGTTTACAATTTGTTAGTTGATGTGAAAAACGCAAATTCGACAATAAAGATATATCAACAGCATGGAAATGCACAGCAAGAATGAATGTAAAACAAGGAATACAATATTCAATGCCAACGCAAAAATGCATGAGTTGGAAGAGAGATGAAATAAACGCGTTTGAATGAACGGAAATGTAAAGTTACCTACATGGTCTTAACTTAGGTGTCAATAGACAAAGTACTATACTACTACTATTTTCTATTATTACTACTATTACTACTAATACTACTATTACTACGATTGCTATACTATTAGTATGTTCTTTTATTACTACTATTATTACTGCTATTGCTTTATCATTATTGCGACTATTACAGTTTCTATTATTATTATTATTATTATTATTATTATTACTATTATTATTATTACTATTATTATATTATTATTATTACTTCTATTATTATTATTAGTATTATTATATTACTATTACTATTAGTATTATTACTATTATTATTACTATCATTATATTATTATTATTACTTCTATTATTATTATTATTACTATTATTATATTATTATTACTAATATTATTATTATTACTATTGTTATTATATTATTATTATTGCTATTATTATATTATTATTATTACTTCTATTATTATTATTATTACTATTATTATATTATTATTATTACTATTATTGTTATTATTATTACTATTGTTATTATATTATTATTATTACTATTATTATATTATTATTACTTCTATTATTATTATTACTATTATTATATTATTATTATTATTATTAATAATAATATTATATTATTATATTATTATTACTAGTATTACTACTATTGCTATACTATTATGACTATTAGTGTGCAAAGCAGATAAAAACAACATCCGATCACTTTGAATAGTAATTAATAGTAATATATAAGGACCGTCATAGATATTATGTTTTATTTTATTAGTAAAAATAATTTTAAGGATGTCTTTAAATAGTAAAGCATCAGGACCCTCCTGGTGGATTATGTCTTTCTTGAATAGTAGTGTACTCGGACACTATTGAATAATATCGCAACAGATGTTGCTTTTTTTTAAATTATCGCTGACTGGCAGGGAGACCCGACGTTTCCCATGATTGTATGATGATCAACGAATATTTCACAATCCTATATTTTTTATTGTCATCGAAATCCGTTAAATCGATCGGGAGAAAGCTTCACATGCCTCGCTGCGATAACTTAGTCCAAAATATGTTATTCTACATTGCACTCTAGAGAACCTACCGTTTCTTTTATAAAAGTATTTTGTATACACTTCTTTCTACTTAAAAAAAAAATACGTAAATTTTCAAGTCTTATAAAATTCTTTGCAGTTAATTAAAAAATAGAAAGAAATTTACGTGCGGAGTTTGAACCTACAGACCACATTATGCAAAACCAAAAACAAAAACAAAGCAAAAAACATGCTATTAACCCACCCACAGTAGAATTTTCACGGCCCGTTGTTCTATGATTGTTGCTCAGTGGCGAAATGGAAAAATGGTTTTACCGATGATAGATAAATTAAAATAAAGGTTTCGGGGTATTCTGAGACAAAACTTAACTAAGATCACTCTCAGACTTATACACTAAAGTTCTTTAAATTTTAAAGAAAATCTGTTCAGCCGTTTCGGAGTCTATAAGGAACGAACTTACATGCACACAGACAAAGTTGTATTTATATAATTGCAGAGACAAGGATTTCCTATAATAATGATAATGATAATAATAATAATAATAATAATAATAATAATAATAATAATAATAATGATAATAATAATGTATCACTCTTCACTTATCTAATATCATAGTAGGATATTCGCAAATAGTAACACAATATTTGATAGAACTTATTACGAACTAGGTATGTATACTAACTTGGAGTAGATAACCCACTATAAAATAAATTAACTTTTAACTATGATATCAGATTTTTATATCCATTCTTAATAATAAAATAAGAAAATACACACACACACACACACACACACACACACACACACACACACACACACATATATATATATATATATATATATATATATATATATATATATATATATATATATATATATATATAATTGGTTGAGGGATTCCAACGAGAGAAAAATGTATATTTAAATAAAGGTCACCAACAAATGGTATGTATTTCTTTAACATTATTTTATTATTCTTTGATTTTTCATATAAAAAGGTATCATATTTGGATCATTGTAATAATGTTTTGAAATCATTGAAATAGTTTTTTTATGCGTTTAAGACGTTCTGTGAAGCGTCTTCTTCAGAAATTATTCAAAGAGTAAAACATTTAAAATATATTTAAAATGTGTTCAGAATGTATAAAAGCGTTTTCGCAGTCTATTTTGGTGACATGTTTCCGAGCGGTGGAAATGTCTGTAAATGATTCTAAATGTCTTCACGGGTGTGTTGCACCCCTACCCTTCTTATTGGGGATCAGACCATGGTCATTGCTGTCTTTTGCTTTTCCCTCTCTTTTCTCCTTTTACTACTTTTTATTTATTTTTTTTTATTACTTGGGTGGAAGTGAGGGCCGCGTTGGTACTTGGTCAAGTGGGTGCGTAGGGTGTGTGTGTGTGTGTGTGTGTGTGTGTGTGTGTGTGTGTGTGTGTGTTTCCTTGTATTAGTTTGTAGAATGTATGTTATATGTCTAATAGTTTTATAACATTATAAATTTATTTGTTTTCCTAAGAAATCAAATGTGATACAAGTTCGTTTTTAATTTGTGAGGTGGAGGGGGGAGGAAACCAGCTTCTCTGAAACAGGGGTAATCAGTAGGGATGTTTTCATTTAATTGTGATTTTGATTTTTTGGATTTTTAGATTTTAGTTTCTATTTTGATTTCGCTTTAATCCTAGTCATATGGGGCATTTATAATATTATGGTTGTTTAAATAAAAAGGCATAGGGGATTTTTGTTTGTCTCCCCATGTGGGTAGGATCAGATCCAGATCGCTTTTTAGTGTGGGGAAGAACTCGCTCCCCAGAAAGGAGCACAAGTATAAGAATGAGAATTATCTCAGTCATGAAGGATTTCTTCTCCACTGACTGAGAGTAGGAGAGGTGAGCGCAGTGTTGGAACAGATATGAAACTGTGGTTCTAGGTATATTTTAGTGTTGTAGGTTTCGAGGTAAGTTGGTATTGTTTAATGTGTTATACTAGAGATAGGAGTGTTGTGTCTGTGCGTGGCTGAGTGTGTGTGTGTGTGTGTGTGTTTTAATGTATTGGTTCTGATTTAGGTGTGGAGGTGTACATGTGTATGAACATGCGTGTGGGTGTGTTTTGCATTTCATTTGTTTGTATGTTGATATTAAGCTCTGTTTAATTCGGGAGTGAATCTTGTTATGAATTTTTTTTCCTGTGTAAGTAAATAAAAGTAGTTGTCTGTTTAGAAGATTGGTATTATTTTGAAGCTATTTCCACTGCATGTATGCACGTATTTTTAAACATAGAGATGTCTGTTATCTGCGATTTTAATGTTGCTCTTCTGTAAGGCCACTCTATTGCTGAGGTTTTTGGTGGCGCCTATGTAAGATTTGCTGTGCATCTTAGTGCATACACTGCATTTCTGGAGGTGCAGTTTAGGTCCTTTTTTATTCGGAATATGTTGGATTTTTAAATGTGTATATGTTTCCTTCTATTATTATGTCACAAACTCCACATCGCTGTTTATTGCATTTTGTGACTCTTTTTGTAGTGTGTTGAACGAGTCTAGAGGAGGTTAAGATGTGTATTAAGTTTCTGGATTGGCGTTTGTTTTTTATTATTTTATTTTTATTTTTTGTTTTGAGTATGTTGTTTAGTTTATCGTTCTGACTGAGAAGGATAAGGTTTTTCATTATCTGTGTAAATAGTTCTGGCTTGTTTGTGTTGTGTTTTTTTTGTGTTTCTTACTTGGTCTACTGGGATTTTTTTCTGTTCACTACCTTTACGTATTAGTGTTGGTGGATATCCTCTTTTCCGCAGGATTATTTGCAGTTCATTTAGTCGAGTCGAACGGAAGTGTCTGTCTGTGACTATGGTGCAGACTCTACGTGCCAAGGAGTAAGGTTTGGATTTTAGACAGCTTTTGGGATGGTGGCTTTTGAAGTGGAGGTATTGTTGAGTATCTGTGGGTTTGAGGCAGATGTCTGTGATAATGTTGTTGTTTTTAATTGTTACTAGGATGTCTAGAAAAGGTAGTTCTGTGGGGCTCTGCTCTAGGGTGTAGTTTATTTTGGGGGTGTAGGTTTTGTAGTATAGTGTGGAGCTCTCTGATATCACCCCCCCCCGTGGTTTTCCGGAGGATAAAGCAATCGTCCAGGTATCTTTTCCAAGATTTTATGAAGAGTGTTTTGATATTGTGTCCGTATTTCTGTTCTATCCTTTCATAAATGATCTCTTCTAGGCACTGCGTTCGGTATTATTCAAAACTTATATATATATATATATATATATATATATATATATATATATATAACGTAGTGCCATTATTAATTGTTGAGGGTTCAGTTTTTTGTTGTTTTTTTCTTTCTATAGTTTAAACATAAACCATTAAAAAGAAATTTTCAAAAAGAAGACCAAAATACACTTAAACTATAGAAAGAAAAACTAAACTCTAAGAAATTAATAATGGCAATAGGTTCGGTGTTATTCAAAAGTGTTATAAAATTATGTACCCATAAAAATCTATCTATCTATCTATCTATCTATCTATCTATCTATCTATATATATATATATATATATATATATATATATATATATATATAAAGTCAAATATTAAGGGAATCATCCATCATCCAGAGCATATGCTGGCACTTTTCTTACAGCCATAAAATGTTTCATAGTTATTTGTTTTCCTAGTTTTGCATATGAATTACAAAATATCTGATATTTCCCCAAAATCTCTGGTCTTGATGGAGAGAAGACTAAAACTCGCCGCTATGGTTTCAAATGATCTGAAATAACAGAAAGGGGAGACTTGATTCCAAATATTTCTCATATGTTATATCTCCCCTCTTGGTTTTCATACATAAAGTAAATTTCACAGTGTATTAGGATTATTTGATACTGGATATATTCATAATCGTACCATGTTTCCAAAAACGTGCCTGGGCTGAGCTTTCCTAAATATCAGAATCCTTTAAAATCATAATGCACAAGGAATCTATTAAATAGAAATGGATCAGTATTCTTTTAAAACATAATTTAAGGGCACCCTTAAATAATATTGTATCAGAACCCTCTTTAATAGTAGTATATAAGGAGCCCCTTAAATAATAATGCATAAATGTAACGGCGCGTATATATCAGCTGGGGCTGTAAGATAGCTGGCTTGCGATAATATTAGCAGCAGGAGCCGAAAAAAACACGTATGCAAATTAAGAAACTTGCGCGAGCTTGTGTGAGAAGAAAAAGAAACAAAAAAAGGACACCACGTGGTCGGAAGAAGAAAAAGTTCGATTGAAAAAGATGGAAGTGTAAAGTCGAAGACGAAAAATGGCTGTCTACTGCCAGCATGTAGTGGAGAAGAAAGAAAAACGCGACGCAGGTGAGATGGAAATTTGGCCTCACAGTGGCAACGAGAAACTTTTATGTCGGTGTCGAGACGGAAATAAAGAAAAATCGTAAATAAACAACTTGTTTTGAAAAAGAAAGAAAAGCCGAATCGGATTTATTTATTTTCGTTTGTTCCTTTACGACAGTGCTGGGCTGCTTAGGAGTCCGAAAGAGGTTTGAACTGTAACGAACACAGTCCGAGCGTAGCGGCAACGTTACATTAAATACCCTCTCAAATAGCACTAAATTAATCCTTTTTTGAATGGTTACGTATGTTAATATTCTTAAATAGTAACAGTAACATGTCATGGACCCTTTTATTGCAATGAAACCGAGTAGATTTTATGTTTTCCTGTATGACGACGTTCTCAAATAACAGTATTAGGTGTGTCAGAAACTTCGTGAAAAATATTAAATAATTCGACGCCCTGTCTTTCCAAGCTTATAACTACTCGAAAAATGTAATTCAAACCCTAATTTTTTTTTCAATTAAAGGAGCAAAGACCAAGGTTTCATTTAAAAAAAAAAACAAACAAAAAAACAACGTGATTAAAAGAAAAAGGTTTTTAACTTCGGACTTTACAGATAAATTTCTAAAAATCACTTCTTTTTTTGTTTTAAATTTGAATATATCGTTTATTGATCTTTTATCTTCAATTTTTTATATATAAAACTTTGGTGAGTAAATTATTTACTTTTTAATAGACATCTCAAAATGGGGGAGGGCGTTAATTAAAAAAAAAACGGTTGTCTAAAATATTATATTCGGTTTTTTGGAAAGAGCATAAAATTTCACATTGACCCTGAAGATATCGTAAAACTAGAATCAATAAAAATTTTAAAGTTTAAAAATTGAAAAATACTGAACACGTAAAATTCAATTAATTTCATTACTGTTTAAAAAAAATACTAATTCTATTACTTTTCATACAACTTTAATAGTTTATTTTGGAAGTATAATCCATAAAGAAAATAAACAACCCACTTTTAGAAGAGAAATTACGAGTTTTTTAATATTTCATTCGCAGTTTCGTGTTAGGGGTGTCAAAAATTCTGATACACCTATAGCAGTATATGACGATCGTAGTGTATAATTGAAAAATATATTTGTTATTTACGTGACTGGAAGATGTATTTCGATAATTATTTCCTGATTCAATCACGTCATTATTTCGAGTTGAAAGAGCACGCTCGAACTGGATTATTTTCACTAACGGCAAAGATGTTCGCTCTTTGCATAAGCAACAACAACCCTTCTTGTTTCTGTTTTTGTCACCACCAACAAAGATAACTCACAACTGTCCAAAATACATGGCGTTCAAAACAAAACTCGCTCTCGAGCAAAACATCCGACTTCTTTTATTCGACCATTTTGGACTCCTAAATTTGCACAATTGCCCTCGCTCTATGCTTAAAATGATTTTAGGTTCACATGCTTCCTTACAGCAGGTACATGTAAACCGTGGTCGCTTATTTCTCTGTGTCTACGCACCGTTATCACAATAATTAACCTATCAAGAATTTCCCTTAGTTTCTTTCTGTGTCTGAAACTAAACGGAAATTCAATGTGTACAGCTTTTTTTTCTTCTTTAGAATTACTTGTCTGTGGAACACAATATTGAGGAGCTACTTCCCAGTTGACTATAACATGGGCGTTTTTACGTCCGACATAAACAAATTCTTGACGAGCTATTCTCTAAAATAAATGAACTCATCCAATTTCTATCATCAATTATCATTACGGTACAATTAATCCTCATCTTATACGGCATAATCAGGTTGACAGAGGTTCTTGTCAGATCACTGAAGTTAAGCAACGCTGAGCCTAGTTATTCCTAAAATGGGCGACCAATTTTGGAATTCCAGGCGCCTTCGACACCTTCCAGTAAGAGTTGCAAAAACCTAACGTCGTCATGTCCCCTAACGGGGATATACATGCGACTGGGGATCGCTTGTGAATTTCATACTTCCATAGAATTTCCTCATTCGGAGGAAGCCGGTTAAACCTGAATAGGGTTAGTGCCGTTTCACACACATTTCATACACATTCTTGATTCGCATCTGAGCCTTGATAAGCGGTGATTATATGATAAAAAAAAAAAAGATTTCAACCTGGAGGTTTATTGATCTAATAGCAATTCTTCTCATTTCTATATGAAAAGACACGTATCAGATATATCTATGCAGTTGTGTCACCACAACTTCACCGATTCTCATCACACAAGTACATGCAAAACAGCAACAGATGCCATTGAAATGTGGCGCCTCCTTGTCTGCTGGACAGTTCACCTTTAGTATTTAAAAATAAATCATTGACACCCCCCCCTCTCTCTCTCTCTCTTATTTAAAATTTGTAAGCCAATTTTTCGCTGACCGGCAAAACAGCGCAACAAGTGCCATGCAAATTACTTAGCAGCGCCACCTACATTAAATCATTCTAGACGTTTAATTAGAAAGGGGAGATAACTTTTGTTCGCTAATGTTTCAGCATTAATAAGTCAACATATGCACTCCTACATGTATCAGCGAATGAACTGCAGCATTATGAACACAGTAATTGGATAAGTAGTCGTTATTTCTTGGTGGAAATCCTTTTTTTAAAATACTTTTTCCCTATCCTAAACATGGCATATTGCCACGTGAATGTAAAGGGCTACTACTTGGGACCATGTTTTTATATTTTTATTTGGGAATCACCACTTACCAAGGCTCGAAGGCCACTCGAGGATAAGGACTAATGAGTGTAAGTTGGCAGTGTAGTAATCGTCAATGGTGTAAATTGGGTAGAATTTGATTATTTAAGGAGACGGCTCAACAATAATTTGTTTACATTGAATTTGAAGACCACCATGTTGTATTCAACCAGGAAGCAGGCCAATTGAACAGTGTTCCACAGGCGGGCAGTTCTGGAAAAGAAGCTTTGTTCATGGAATCTGCATTTAGATTTAGGCGCAGATAGAGAATAAGAAAAATTGTTTATAGTGGTTTTAGCTAGTCGAGTGTTTTTGTGAAAGTTTGGCAAAGGGGGGCCATAGATTGGACCTTCTTGGGACTATATGAGGAAGTGAGCGAAATGTTTGTTCACATTACATTTAAACTTCTCCGAGTTAGTACAGTCAGGGAAACAGGAAACAAAGAGAATTCTAAAAGAAGAAGCTATACGAGTAGAAAGCTTTCCGGCATCTAGGTAATTTTCAGCAAAATCTAATGGTCGGAAAATATTCTATGTCCCGGAAAGTGCTATTTTGGGGCCATTTTGACTCTTTTTGAACCCCAGGTGACGTAACCAGAATGTTTTATCAGAAATCCGAAAATGTTACATGTCCTCACTTGGGTAGTTGTAACTTCATGCAAAATTTCAGAAAAATGTAATGAGTAGTTATTGAGAATTTTGGAAACGAACAGACGAACGGTCGAACAGACGAAAATGAATTCTAAGGTCCAAATCCGACTAAATCGGTGGACCAAAAAAAAAAGTGCCAGACTTCAAACTCTTATGGAACGCAACATTTTGAATAGGAATGCCACACATAGTGAAGAATTAAGACGGGCTTTCGTCCTTAATTGCTTGCCGGCTGTGCTACAGTGAGCACGGATGTAGGGTACGTTCTCCAATAGAATAGACTCCATATCATCTTTTTCTCTGAATAGTTTATTTATCATTCTGTTTAGCAACAATCTATTTTTGAAGAAGAATTGTGGTTTTTGAATAAATTTTTGCACAATAAATCATTAGCTCAGAAAGACATTTACTCCAAGGCAGTATTGACATGCACGGTGCTAATAATAGAAATAACTTTTAGAGGATAAGTTTTATCTCTGAAAAAATAACACAGTACGAAAGGAACAACGAAACTTCTTTTCAACAATAACAATGAAAAGGGGTATTTATTTCACAGCAGGAAGTTGAGGGTGGGGCTGTGGTAGTAGAAGAAGGAATAGAAAGTTCTTTTTGGGGTCTGTGTCGGTCAGTCGGTATATTCATTGTGTAGTCTCCAATTAATTGCAGTTGTATCCAGTGGAGACCGTCGATGCTAGGTAGAGGTGTCCGGTGGACAGGAATGAGGGAGGAGAGGTGTTGCTTAGCGGGAGGTCCGGTCCTGACTGATGACCAACTGTAGTTGCAAAAGTTAATTCTTTAGGGGACCGATGAATCAATGCGCCCGGTTAGCTGATTGGCCAGTGTGTGGCCGAACAGCTCAGTGGGGGGGGGGATATTGATTCACAAGAGAATATAGGTATTTGTGACTGCGACAAATTTTCTTTATAGTTTTTTTTTTCTTAATGCTGCTGTTATCATCATAGTTCATCATCTATATAATATCCTGCTTGTACCTATCTCCCTTCCTTCCTTTTTTCATTCCTTTCTTAGTTAGTCCGTACGTTATGTTTTTTTTTAAATACCAAATTCAATTTTTGAAGGTCAAACTGCTTCAAAAAAGGCCAGATTCACAAAATTTGGTTTTAAAAAGATCAATCTCGCAATCCTGAACAAGAATATGAGAATGGCCTTCCTTTGATGTAACCTAGTTTTCGAATATAATAATAATAATAATAATAATAATAATAATAATAATAATAATAATATATGATCATTGCTGTAATGATGTGTGAAAAGAAATCGCAGTAATTTCGATGTGCAGCAGTTCTTCACCGAAAAAATAAGTCGGTGAAACGTTACGTAAAAAAAAGAGAACAGTCGAAAGAAATATGCCAAAATGCAAAAAATAAAAACCAAAACCAAAACGAAAGAACATTGTCTGTTTCAATTGCTCAGAGTTCGACATACCAGTCGAGCATCTGTTCTTGACAATCAGTCTGACGGGAATTGGGACATTTCAGTGACCTTTTATCTGTCGGGTTGTGGTATTTGTCCTGAATAATGCTAAGAAGTTTGCTCTACTGTTACATGAAAGGGCTGTCCTCTTCTCATGTAAGTAAGAAGACAAACTAGATAAGTGAAAAGTATATTAGGAAAAAGGCTAGAATCGAACCTTGTAGGCAAGTGTTAAAAAATAATGGATAATTGAAATCCTAGGAATGCAGTCGATTGTTAATTCTTTTAGAAATAGCTAAATATTATTTATGTCGGGAAAAAAGTGATTGCCCATGCTTTTAGAATAACTGGATATTAAATATGTCAGTTAAAAGAATGGGCTATGCGAGATAAAAAAAATATTGTTTAAAAATAGGTTAGCTATTAAACAATTAGAATTGAGAATTCTTTGTTTGCCAAAAGTATGTTTGGACAGACATGTGCAAATCCACGTGAAAGTTAGTCACGTTTGAAAACCACACTTCTGACGTCATAAACAAAGGAGATTTCTTAATGTATTGAATTAGGGTTTGAAGTTAGTTAGGCGGTAAGTTGATTAGGATCAGATAATCAGAGCAGATCACACACGATGGTAGTTAGTTGGAGACTGGGAGTCCCTTAGAGGCGAAAAGAGAAGAGTAGACCATGTAGTCGAAAAGGCTTGAATTCCTGACATCATCAATCGGCCGGTTGAGGAATAGAGAAATCAACTAAATTTGGTAAGCGTTGTCTTCGTGTCGTCTTTACAACGAAAAGGTAAATGTGTTTCGTATATTCATCTATAAACGAAAACTTGTATAACCCCCTTACAAGTATTATGTATCACCCCCATCATCGTCAATAATGTATCTCCCCTGCTCTGTGTTAAGAACTGTTGCATCAATATCTCCCAGTCCGTATTAATAATATGAAGTCCCCAAGAATCATCCCAGTCGGTTATAAATGTCTCCCTCTGTATTCATTATCACAGTCGTCATACGATGCACAAAGAACTGTTATAAATGTCTTCCCTTCAGAATTGACATCACCATCATTATCTATGTTATCTTCCTCGTTATATATGTCTCCGATATGAACCCCGTCATCTCTTTCCAACACAACCCCTCGTAAAATAACACTACCAGGTTTTTCTTTCCTTCTTATGGGGAAGAATTACTTTATAGCTAACTGTCTGAGGTGCCCCAACAACGGGACTGCCCAGGAAATTTTTAATAGGCCAGAGTGCATCTTGTTTAGAGGCACTGGCACGATTCTCCTCATTTCCCTGCCTTGTGACATATCTTCTGGCGGTGAGTGAAAGAAATAAACATCCAATATCGGATGCAGTCTTTCTGTAATAAATTGTTCTGCATTTTAAATACACGTTCATGTAAATATACTACCACAATGTTTTCAATGCCACAATTATTATTATTATTATTATTATTATTATTATTATTATTATTATTAATATTATCATCATTATTATTATTATTATTATTATTATTATTATTATTATTAATCTTATTATTATTATTACTACTAGTAGTAGTTGCAGTAGTAGTATAATCATCGTCATTATAATTACTAGATTTTTTGGTATTATTATACAAACACCGTGACAGCGTTAGGGTTAGGGTTAGGGTTAGGGTTAGGGTTAGGGTTTAGGGTTAGGGTTAGGGTTTAGGGTTAGGGTTAGGGTTAGGGTTAGGGTTAATTCGCTGTCACGGTGTTTGTATAAATTTACCGATTTTTTTTAGTCTGTTGACTTAGAATGAGTGCTGATGGTTGAATATGGTTAAATTTTTGCTCATTTTTTCATTAAATACTAATACTATTGATCCCTTTAAATTCTTGGGCATCGAACGGATACTATAATCCTTAGTTCCCTGCACATTATCATAACAAAGTTACATACAAAATTTTAACCAGATCGAACTAGTAAGTTTCTGAGAAAAAAAAGGTGGGGACAGACAGATAGAGAAACAAAGAGATTATTATTATTATTATTATTATTATTATTATTATTATTATTATTATTATTAATAGTAGTAGTAGTAGTAGTAGTAGTAGTAGTAGTAGGTATATTATGATTCTGGTATTTACCTACATAATGTAGCAGTTATACTAAAAGTATTACTAAACGCCAAATTGCTTATGCTTATAAAAGACAAACACACGAACACAAACTCGCAGAACATTTTTAGCACACACGCACAAAATTCCAGAGAGACAGAGAGAGAGAGAGAGAGAGTGAGAGAGAGAGAGAAGGAGAGAGAAGAAATGCTTGATAATAACGTAGACACACTGACATATATAAAGCTTACATTCATCAGTGAAGAGCATTTGCGACGATTCAGTGCATAAGTCCTTACAAAAAAAAAGTACCTACGACAAAAAAAAAGAAAAGAAATACAAAAAAGAAAAAAATACAAAAAAAAAAAAATTGTTTAACATGCCTAATAAAGATCTCACTTCCCTTTTATCAACCAATCCATTCGTATTTATTTATTAAGGAAAATAAATGTACGTATTTCGCGGCGTGGTAAACTAAAAGAATAACATTGAATACAACAAAGAAACCAGAGAAGAAAAAAAAGAAGAAGAAAAAAGAAGAGAAAAAAAGAAGAAGAAAAAAAAAGGAAACAGAAAATAACACGAACATACAATTACATTTACTAAGCTGTCTTTGTTTATTTCTCTTCCCACGTTTGCAAAGTTAAACAAAAAGGTACACTTATAGAGTGGGGGAATATCCAACTCCGGAAACAAAAATAAAATGTGTAACTCACATTAGCACTCTCTCACCAGTGTGGGCGCGTCGGGTTAAAGTCTAAAGGCACTAAAATACTCTCTGACCCCCACCTCACCCCCCCCGAAAAATGGCGGTTTAGTCCTGGGTACTTGTTTTTGGTTGGGCTTGTTTGTTTTGTTCTTTTCGGGCTATTTAATGTCGAATACAGTAATTTAATAATAAAAATAAAAAAAATTAAAAAAAAAATTATGCTGCAAGTTCTTTATATCTTCAAACATACATTCATGGAATTTTGATTGTCTGTTTTGTTTTATGGCTTATGGCATATCAACCCTTTTCGTGTTATTGAAAGCTTAATACAGTAATTTTGGAAAAAGCTGTTTATGCTTCAAGTTGTATTTTTTTTTTTATATATATCTTCAAATATTTATTCATGGTATTTGGTTTGGTTTGGTTTGGTCTGGTTTGTTTTTTTTTGGGGGGGGAGGGGTTATATACGGCACAATCACGTTCACACCAGATCACCGACATTGAGCCTGGCCAGTACCAGTTCGGTGACCATTTGGGAAGGCGATGCGAGGCGCTGTATGTACCGGGCAGGAGCTTCTAAAAACAGCCTATCCTGCCTTGACAGACTACAAAGTAGACTTCATGGCCTAGTGGGGGGGGCGCTCTTTTCTCTTCCCTGCAACCTCTCTTCCACAGAAGAGACGTTGCGAGCCTGTCTTTGTTTTATCGTTATTTCCATGGCAAGTGCTCATCCGAGCTCCAATCTCTGGTTCTCCCTCGCCAATCTTTTTCGAAAAACATCCGTCTAGCTGAAACCACTGTCTATAATTTTCCCCATTCTTTATATGTGCCTAAATCAAAACGTAGATTCCACGAACAAAGCTTCTTTCTTAGAAGTGCAACCCTGTGGAACTCTCTCCCGTTTGCCTGCTTCCCACCTGACTACAACTCGGATGTCTTCAAGTCCAACATAAACAAATTCCTAGTAAGCCGCACCCTTAAGTAAGACACTTTATCAAATATCCATTACTAACGATTGCTACGATATTATCCCATTGACTACTGTATCCCCGAGTGGCTTCGGGCCTTGATAAGTGGTGACTCCCATGTAAAAAAAACAAAAACAAAAAAAACAAAAACGCGAGGTAAAATACAAGTTTGAGAAATTGTCGCTGTCTATCCTTCTCTTGAGGATAAATGGATCTATCTTACGCTGTGGTAAGCAACCAATCTAGAGACGGCATCACGATAAAAAAATACCTTTGATAAGCCTGACGAAGCATCAAGTATTCAGCTACCGACAAGATTTGAATTACACTACAAACTCGTGTAGTGAGTTCAAGCTCGGCTGCGGCTGCGCTGGATGGATGGATGGATGGATGGATAGTTGTTTTTCTAAGGGAAAAATTGTTTATGATTTTGGCTTTGCAAAACATGACTGAGTTTTGTAAAGAGAAAGTTAAAAACAAAATAACATCAACGTTTGGTGCAAATGCACGAAACGTTGATATCATTGTTATAGTCAGTATCTTCGGATAATCTCATTTGATAGCACGAGTAAGGCCTCATTGAATTATCTTCTGATGTCAAGTATATACTACAGTTTGATTCTTGCTGCCTTTACAAAATGTACTTATAATAAATAGTGTTTTTTAATTTTTGTAAATAATTCCTTTTTATTCTCATACACAACTCCCGCTCTGATATACACAAAAAAGGATATACAGGGTGTTTCATAAGTCTTGGGAACATTACAAATGCGTATATCTCATGGACTATTTCAGGTAGAAAAATGAAACTGGTGCCATTTTAAAGCCTGCTTAATCAAGTTTTTGGTCATACTAATGATTTTCGTCTTATCTTTCCAGGTGCAGTAATGGCGTTCTCTAAACAAGACAAGGCATTTTGCGTCCTCCAATTTGCAAAGACTGAATCGTGGATATGTGTTCAGCGTGCATTTCGCAGGAAATTTAAAAAAGAAGCCCCTGAAAGGAGATGTCAGATAGCATGCTAAATTTGTGAAAGATGGGTGTTTGTGCCCAAGTAAGCGAACAGGTCGCTCTTCAACTTCAGAAGATGCAGTTGAGCAAGTTCGGACAGCCTTTCAGCGGAACCCCCGTAAATCAGTGAGAAGAGCCAGCAGGGAACTTCAGCTTGCTTCAGCAACTGTCTGGCGTGTCTTAAGGAAACGACTGCAAATGGTACCTTACAAGCTCAAGTTGGTCCAAAAGTTGAAGGACACTGATAAGTCACTTCGCCGTGACTTTTGCATTGCAATGCAAGAGAAGTTGGAAGATAACGGCTTTGATGACCGGCTTGTTTTTAGCGATGAGGCGACCTTCCATCTGAATGGCAAAGTTAACAAGCATAACACTCGCATATGGGGTACTGAGAATCCTCATGAACTTCTTGAGCACGAGCGAGATTCACCAAAAGTGAACGTGTTTTGTGCAATTTCCAAGAAAGGTGTCTATGGACCGTTCTTCTTTGAAGAGGCAACTATCACTGGTGAATCCTATCTCAACATGCTGGAAGACTGGTTAATGGCTCAGTTGGAAGAAGCAGAATCTGATGACTTCATTTTTCAACAAGATGGTGCACCCCCACACTGGAGTCTTAGAGTAAGGCAGTTTCTTAACACAAGGCTGTCTGGTAAATGGATTGGGATATGTGGGCGAGGTGATGACGTTCTCATGCCCTGGCCTCCTATGTCTCCAGATCTTACCCCGTGTGACTTTTTCCTTTGGGGCTTTGTCAAGCAACAAGTCTATGTGCCGCCCCTTCCAAGAGATATTGACGAACTAAAGGCTCGAGTAACGGCAGTTGTGGGAACCATTGACGTCAAGATGCTGGAACGCGTTTGGCAGGAAATGGACTATCGACTAGATGTCTCCCGTGTGACAAATGGTGCTCATATTGAGCAACTTTGAAGATTCCCCACAAAACTTGAAACTTTAACCTTTTCAACGGTACCAATTTCATTTTTCAACTCCTAATAGTTTTTGAGTTATTAAAAATCGTTATGTTCCCGAGACTTTTGAAACACCCTGTAGAAGATAACTACTTCCTTTGTAAGCAAACCAATATGTTAATTTTTTAAAAAGACCAAAAGTTAAAAAAAAAAAAAAAAAAAACATTATAGTCGTGTAAGGAAGGTTTACAAAATTTTAATTATTCGACAAGGAGTACAAATAAACAAAACAAATCTTATTCCATAGAGTTTCGAAGAATGCAATTATTCTCATCAGAGGGAAGATGTCAACTGTGCCTTTGTCCTGTAAGTGCCTGCCCATTGGCTGATTAGGATGGGCGCGGTGGCAACTAGTAAGCTGATTGGCTAACAAAAAAACTCAATAGCATGTACGTATATATAAACACGCGACAACCACAACTCCTTGCCTGACGAATTCTCACGAAAATGAAAATATTCTGTGTGTCATATATATTTTCATTACTACCTAGCTCTACCAATGTATTGAGCACTGTTGAAATAAATACTGATAAATTTACGCATAAATTATATCTTCATGTATTAATTCATGGGATTAAATGAAGCAGTCATATATATATATATATATATATATATATATATATATATATATATATATATATATATATATATATATATATATATATATATATATAATTTAGGGATATATATATATATATATATATATATAACTTAGGGATATATATATATATATATATAACTTAGGGATATATATATATATATATATATATATATATATATATATATATATATATATATATAAATTAGGGATGTATTGATTAGCAAATTGGCCGATTTCCGAATACCGATTAATCGGACTTTGATTATCCGATAAGTCGATTATTGATTAATCGGTCGATTAATATAATGCTGATTCATCAGTAAATTTTGTCGACATAAATATTTCTAATACTAATTAAATTATATTGTAAACGAAGACAAGTTAACTCCCTTTTTTGCTTGCCAGTGAAAATTTATCAAAGAGATATACATTGTCGACACCATATTATCAAATAACCGGCATGGCGCGCTGTTAGCGTGTAGATTTTTACAACTGCACTGAATTTGAGGTAAATAGATGTAAGCATATCGGAAATTTCCCTTCTTTCTCTTTCTATCGAATTAACATTATTTTTTTTTTTACTTTAAATCATTGTCAGAGAAAATTTTTGCTTCATCTTTCAGTTTTCCTATTGAGGAATTTGTACAGTAAATTGCAACGATGTGCAAACCGTAAATAAAGATTCTCATCAGACATTCTGTTGTTCCTTGTTTTATATACATTATCCAAACCACATTAATAAAAAAAATATATATGAATGTAATGGTATATATTTTTTATGAAGCTGGTTTAGATAATGTATATTTTATTGAGATTAATTACTAATTAGATATCAGACATAAGTAATTTAACTACATAAACAATTAACTAAATATTGACAACAACTTTCAACCATTATGGCAACCAGATTTTGCTGGAAGTATTTTGCTGTCAGTACCAAGAATAAGATTACAGCTGCCCGTAAGTTATATCAAACCATCACATCAAAGGGTAGCAAATCAGCAAAAATTTTTACAACTAATATGTTAAACCATCTTAGAAAAGTCCATCCAGAAGAAGCAAAAGGTGTAGATAAGAAAAAGAAGCACAATGAATATTGAAGAGCAAACATTCCAGGAACAAGTGGCAACAACCACAAGCTTCTAGCAAAACACTGAACTACTATAGAATTAATATTGGCCAAAAAGAAAGTTTGGGATATTAATGACCACAGGTCACAAGAGATCTATTATCTGATAAGAGAAATGGTGTTGATATTCAACCATATTTTGTAACATCTGACATTGGATTTTATAGGATTATTGCAAAACTTTGTTCAAATTGCAGCATTTAACCAAAAATGTACTTTACTGCAAAATAACTTTTGATATATTTACAAAAGTAAACCAAAAAAATTAATGTTCTCTTGTTGAAATTAGCAGCATTTCATGGACTACAGACATTTGGACAGCTACAACAGATAATGCTCTCTTTCTGAGTTTGACAGGTCATTGACTTTCAAATGACTTTGAACAGCGCAGAGTTGTGCTTAGAGTTGTTTCATTCCCTGATACACGAACAGGTAAAGAAAAATGAAGAATTGCACAATATTTTGGATGAGTATAAAATCTTCAATAAAGTTTTCTTAATCTTGCAGGATTCAAGAGCAAATATGGTTACTGGTGTCATGTGGCTTAGAATAACTATCATACAGTGTACCTCAGTCTGTGAAGACAACCATTACAACTAACGTAATATAATCTCTCACTTTAACCACTCTCCACTAGCAATTAGCAAATTAAGTGAAATACAGGATCAGTTTAATTTGAAAAAACATAAACTCGTTTAAGATGTGACCACACGGTGGAATTCAACATATTATATGCTAAATTTGTTTTTTAAACAAGGAAAAGCTCTTGTAGTGCATGCTATTAATAAGATTCCTACTTTATCAATTTGTTCAAAAACTTGTTCAGTTACTGAGTACATTTGAAGAAATCACCAAAGAAGCAAGTCATAGAACTTCAACCATATCAATGATGATGCCTACAATTTTAGCTTTGAGGTTATTTCTTTCAAAAGCTGTCCAATCTAATTATGCTATTTCTGACTTTAGTTGCATCCTTACCACTGTTGAACAATTCAATGAATCAACGGAAACAAGATTTTCATCTATTAAATAAAGCACGAGTGTATGTGTATGTCCACGAAAGATTTTTTTACAATAGGGTTCTTGCGTCGGTTAGATTCCGCGAGAAATTTTCACATACTTTCCAGATTGTCATATTTCAGATTCACAAACGGACATCGTCTCTATCTATTGTTTTTTTTTTTTTGTTTTTTTTTGTTTTTTTTTTTTGATTGAGTTACACAAAATTCCCACTGTGCCGTCGTCTCGCCTGTTTGCTTGTCTTTCATATAAATAGAGTGGAACTATTTGAACGCAAACGCCTGGCCTTCGGGCAGGTAGTATCTGTTCTGTAATTGGTCCTTGGTCAATGTAGGGGAAACCTTTCATACTGAGACAATTACTATTTATTTGAATACTGCCAGAGTGCCCCCTTTTGGGGGAAGCTGGTTTTCCCCCACATTAAAAACGATCTTGTGTCTAATTTGCTTTCATAGGAGATTTAAAAGCAACGCCATTTCTGCAAGTCATCTTTTGTTTTTATTGACTATGTTAAATTTGAATGTTTTAGACTTCCGTTCGCGTCATGGAGTAGCGGTTAGACGTCAGATTTTCTTTTACTTTCTTTTCCGCCTTCACATCATGAGTTCGAGTCTACCTGCCTACTACCATATGTTTTTTTTTCTCAACACACACCTCCAAGCACCCGGACAACGCTGGGCACCCAGACTAGTCCTATCTAAATAATAAAAAGTGTGTGCCTTTTGTCCTAGATCCAAGATTCATATTTTAATTTCAGAAGAATAACATGGAAAACACTATTAAGAAATGGATCTTATATCTTTTACTTTCTACTGATGATAATGAAACAGAATCAGCAGGATACATTTCTCCAAGCTCTGTTGAGGATCAAGAAGATCAAAGTGAAAGTAAAACTGTATCTCTTTTAAGCCTGTTTGATGAATTAACTTCAAATAAGCCTACAGTAACAAATCCAAACTTAAAGCAGGTAGAAGGTGAGTTAAACCTGGAGACTGCAACTACAACAGAAATACAAGAATTACAATCTAAACTCAAAAGAGGTAACTCCCTTGTGCTTAAGTGCACAAAAGAACTCGATCATTAAGTAGCTGTACAACTACTCCCAAGAGGTGATGATGTAATGTGTATGAACATGCGAGGAACAGGCTGTGTCTTGAAAATGGAGAAACTGCAATATTTCTACATTACAACTTAAAAGTATTCAACTGTAAATACTGAGAAGACTAAGAGAGCAGAAGAGACAGAATAAAAGCAGAAGTTATGCAGCAGCTTATAGTTATTCACTAAAAGAATTATAATTAATACTTTGTAGTTAGTTTATAATTTCTTTTTTTCTTATCTAATTGTGGTATTATATTTATTTAAGAAATGGGAATTAAACTTTGTAAGTTGTAATTTTATTTAATAGAAGCAAAAAGCCATAATAATGACCAGAGATTTCACAAATGTTAAGTTAAATTAGAAGTTAATATGTTAATGTGTCGAAGCGATCTGATGAGTCACTGGGTAGTAATAACATAGCTTAAATTTAATAGGAAAGAGAAAAGTAATTAATCAGCCGATTAATTGCCAAATCGGCCGATTATTGATTAATCGGCAGAATGGCCGATTAGGTCGATTACCAATTAATGTTGTGACTACAAATATATTTTAAGCCCTCCTCTTTGGGAAGAGCATTGTCGTAAATAATCTCAACCGCTACTTAATTGGTTGAAACATGCAAGGCTCACTGTTTGTTTGTAAATAAGCGGTTTGAGCACTATAAAAGTAGTGGACGAATGTTTGTTTAAAATAGACATTTGTCGAGGTTATTTGTGAGTACCGCTCCCGTGGGTCGAGGGGTAGAACTGCCGACTGTCAACGTGATGGTTCTATGTTCAATCCTCGTCTTGGGAGGTGCTAGTCAAGGGGCACTGATGAGTTGTGATACAACGAAACAGTACCATATGTCGATGACTATATATATATATATATATATATATATATATATATATATATATATATATAATTTAAAGGAGATTAGAACAATAGTCTAAAGAGCTGAGTGTATTTTAATGTATTTATTTATTTTAATATATTTTTAAAGCAAACTTATAATGTAAATTCAAAAATATATATTTTACTCTATTTATTTTATATCTCTAACCCATATTAATTTTCTTATACCTTTTATTTCAATTTTTTCAGATTCATCTGCCTTACTTTTAATGCTAGGTTTATTTATGGTGTCTTTTAAATTCAATAAAAACCCTTCAAAATTTGCTGACGAGGAGACCTTGCTTATCAAAAAACTATATGTAATTATTGTACGTAACTTGATGTATACCACAATAAAAAGCATTGCTTTCCGAAACGATTGTACAGATAATTGATTTTGTTGTTGTTCCTTCTTATGAAACGAATTTTAATTTGATTTTTAAATTTTAAATTATCAATCACATTACTTAATATATATATATATATATATATATATATATATATATATATATATATATATATTATGGAATCAATAATTCAAGATAATAAAAAATGAAGAAGAAACACCTAAAATCATTGATATGTTTCATCTTACTTGTTCTACGACTTCCGCATGATGATTGATATGAAAAACACAGAAGTTAAAATTTGAAATACGTGGTGAATGTATGTCAAGTTTACAAAAACAAAATATAAGAATGCGCTATATAATTCACCTTGTTTCCTACAATATATAGTCCATAATTCATAAGTTTAGCAATTTAAGATTTTACCGAGCACATACACCTGAATATTATTGACATTCACGCGCACTCACCGATTTTTTTTTTAAAAACTGGATTACTTTGGCACAAGATCGATTTTTGATGTGAGGAAAATGTAGCTTACCAAAATGGGAGGTTTTGGAATTAGAACAAAAAAAAAAAAAAAAATGCCCAAGACTAAAGGGAATTCTTCTTCGCTGACCGGAAACAAAACAGATGAGTTTTCGCATCATTATAGCTATCCACCTACTTGCATAGTTGTGCTGCATAGAATTCTGGAGATTTCAGCAAATATTTGGAAAAACAGAAATAAACAAAATAAGTAACGCATGAGTTATCTCCCCTATCTAACTAAAACAACTTAAATAAGTAATTCATGAGTTGCTTTCCCTTGCGTTCACTACTACTTGAATAATGTAAATGATCATTAATTATAACTTTGTTGGATTTTGGAGAGAAAACTAATGAGTCTTAGAGTGACATTGTTTCTGTCGAACTGAGTTATGGGTTTATGTAGATCTTTCCCAGGTTTTACCTTCTCTCTTTGAGAAGGGGTAAGTTAATTGCTAATCGCCTGAGGTATCCCAACCAGAGAATTACGACGGGGCTGTTCAGGCATTTTTCGTAGGTCAAAGAGCACTTTTCCTAGTGCGCTGGCTTTTCAAATCCTGACCTGCCCTTGTGTCTAACCCCCTGAAGAGGAGGTGAATAATGCTAATGAGTGTACTCTTATGTATTCACGAGCCTGGGTGCCCGGCGTTACCCGGGTGTTTGGAGATGTGTGTTGAGCAAAAAAAAAAAAATGTGGTAGGAGGCAGGCAGGTTCGAATCCGTAGTGTGAAGGAGGAAAAGAATGTGAAAAAAATGCGACGTCTTTGCCGTTGCTGTTGCGTCCACTGCCAAACCGGAAGTGACGAAGGTTTAAATTAAGGCTATCGGCGAAAAAAACGGCCCCTCCTTATAGAAATGTGCCCAGTTGAGGGTGAAAGAATGAATTTTTTAGCCAATTTTTCGATATTTGTCGTCTGAAGGGTCGAGCTTAAACACGGTACCAGTTTCGTGGAAATCCGTCGCCTCGATCGAAAGTTTTAGGCATACATACATACATGATGATTGCAACGTCTTGTCAGACGAGTGCCACTCCCTCAGACACTTAAAGTCAATGAGCCCAAAAATGACTTTTTCTTTTAGTCCTACTGGTGAATTCACACGCTCAAGCAGGCATGACACTGAAGATGGTCATTGACATCAATTAATTATCAAGATACTTGCAATAGCTCTTAGTTGTATTCATATAAAAAATGAGAATGTATACATTTCCACCACACATTTCAGATGAAAAGATTTTGAAAAAAAAAACTCCAAAAAACAGATGCTTCCAGCATTTCAAACCTCCATGCGTCACATCTTTCCCATCGATACAGAACCACTTTTATAGACAAATGCCTGAGGGAGTATCTATACACAGATGATGTTACAGAGTCTTAGCTTTGTACGACAGCAAAGTCTCTCTCTCGGTTCAAAATGTTGAGATCCAGCAACAAGTAAGAGCAAGATAGCCAGCAACAAGTTAAACTGCAGACCAGCTTAATGCGGGTACTGGTCTCCCGCTTTATGTTTTTTTTTAATCAGAGATTTGCTTCTCCTAGTAAGGTTGCCTTCACCACGGCTTACAGGAGTCCTCTCCACCCCAACACACACATACACACACGGTGCTAGTTGGCCGTTGACCCCGAAAAAGGATTCATTCGCCCATACATACATACATACATACATACATACATACATTTAAATTTAACACAAATGAGATTTATATTATAGATGGAAAAAGGACACATTTTGAGCATTTTCCAGCCGTTTTTGAGAATTTCATAAACGTAAAGTAATGTTTTTATTAAGTAATCATTACAAGTGTACAATATACTAATTTTAAAAAAATAGGATCTCATGAATTTGCAATAACTACTCAGCAAAAACGTTAGTTCGCACTGGAGCCAAAGGGGAACCTGTAGTTCGTACTTACATTAAACATCGCATTAGAAAATCTGTTTTTTGGGGTTTTTTTTTCAAAATCTTTTCATCTGAAATGTGTGGTGGAAGTGTATACATTCTCATTTTTGATATGAATACAACTAAGAGCTATTGCAAGTATCTTGATAAATGAAAAAAAATGTGAGAGAAAAAAGTAATTTATGTAAACTATTTATTTCTTTTGATGTTTCATTATGGGAACATTTACGGCGTCAATGCATACGGATATATTTTTTTATATGTCTACATATATACATATAGGTGTGCACATATGTAAATATTATGCGATCAATATATACATATGTATATATATATATATATATATATATATATATATATATATATATATATAGCTGTATGGATATATATGTATACACACACACACACACACACACACACACACACACACACACACATATATATATATATAACCTAGCATTAATCCATGTATATGTTATATATATATATATTATGGTGTTAATACATATACAGAATACACACGCACACACACACATACACACGCGTGCGCACATAGATACACACACCCACATATATATTACTGCATCAATGCACACACATATATAAGTGTACTAATATATATATATATATATATATATATATGCATATGGATATATATATGTATGAACATAATATATACGGATATATATATATATATATATGTATATGGATATATATATGTATGAACATAATATATACGGATATATATATATACATATATATATATATGCATATGGATATATATATATGTATGAACATAATATATACGGATATATATACATATATATATATATATATATAATATTAGTGGTGATCCACTTAAAATCGATTTATGTGTGCGGAAATCGTTTGATGCTTTCTGACTGTCATCTGTCATCGTCATGATCAAGGGACTACCATAAAAGAGATACATAATAAACAAACCTAATAACAATAAGCTAATGAATAAACATAATTTTAATAATCAAACTGCACCAGATAAACAGTAAATTGTGATTGCTGACATTCAAGCATAAACGTAAATTGCACAAAACGCGCCCATCAAACAACATAGTTTACAAAGCTACCGTTAATGACCTTAAACAATCAGAAATCTATAAACGTAGTACCCACTAACCTTTCAAGATCGGAATTGACATTTCTCAGAGAATAAAGTTATAAGGCGTTTGTATCTATTAAAGAAATTCTGGAGATCAAAAATTCTAAAACACGTGTGTAATGGATTTTAAAAAAAAACAACATATTTATAGGGCTCTTAATGGTGTATGTTTTGTTTTCTCTTTTTGTTTTATTTTACTTCAGAAATCAAGGGGCCCTCAACCTGGGGCTAACACTTGAACTCTATATGAGATACATAGATATTCGAATGTTCCATTAAAGTTCTTTATCTCTCAAACACTGAGTTAGTAAAGAAATTGAGGATATAATTTTCCTCTCCTTAAATAGCCATTATTATACATTGTAGTGTATCTTTGATTTTGGTCTCTTGGTCTTACTGGATTCCAGGACAAGAATTTATCTAGTCTGGTGGAGTATCAAGCTTCGTGCTATTACTTGAGGTAACATCACTAGGAGAAGGTGCACCGTTCCTCGTAAAAGCTAATGTGGGTTAGCCATAGTGAGGAGATCTTATTTGGGCAGCGAATACTTTGTGATTTTGAATATTTGGTCAGGGTTTACTTCTGGGAAAAAGTATCCTCATGCCAGATTGTTCTGACAAACCTCTCTGTACAGAGAGACCTTAGACACTCGAGGATAGTGTCTAGTAGGCACTCAAGTTCTCTCCAGTAGGCATTCAAGTTGTTTTCTTTAATGCAATTGATTCGTAAGACTGAATTCAGCATACAATGTCTAAATATGTGTTTGTATAATAAGTGCTAAATTTTATTAATTTTTTTAACGTCTCGTTTCATCATATTCTCTCTGACTTTCTTCGGGAAAGAGGAAAGCTTTAAGAAGAAGGCCCCAAAACGGTGCGTATTCTCTCCTGATGACCCAGTATTTTATGTAAGATGAAATACACCCCAAAACATGACTATATAAAAGTTTACGAGTAAATGAACTAAGAAATGCAATGAAATACCTCCCCACCAAAACGATAAACACCATTCTATACAAGTAAAAATCTAAGATGATGAAGTGAAAACAGCTGATAAACATCATTATATACAAGCCGATAAGGTAAGCTGTTTCTTTCAAAACGCAACATCTTCTGTTGTTCGCTTGCTTCATGGCGAGTTTCTTTTCTTTTCATTGCTTTGTTTTTGTCACGTTTCTTTGAAGCATATTTGATTGACTATGATAGACCATGGTCCGCTCATAAATATCGCCCTATATGTCACATTTACAAGCTGATTCCTAACGCCTGTGATTGAAATTGAAACTAAAAACAATCAACAGATTGACCGCTTAGGTAATTAAAAAAAAAATTTAAAGATGAGTTGGCCGTGAATAGATATTCCATCATATTATCACTCAAATTAAAATCTTGTAATCTGGATTATTTAGTCTATTCAGACTACCGTTCTCATTTTGTGTTATTCGCACAAAGTTTCGCCCGATGCAACCTCCGACCTACTTCAGATGTATCTTGTCGAACTTGCATAGAGTCGTGGTATAACGGATAAAGTACTAGGTAAATTCACTTGTAAGAGATAACTTTTCTGGAAGTAGAAGGTTCAATCCTCAGTGCGGATACAATTACAAATTACCTCTACTTCTGCCTGATCATGATTGACGGAACGAGAATATGCTACCCCCGTGGATTTAATAAAAGGTACTGTTCAAAATTCCGTGCTAATTATCAAGCTCGACAGAAAGCCTTGGTGTTTATTGCTTTTTATTTAGGGGAGGGGGGTATTTCATTGCATTTCTAAGTTTATTTACTCGTAAACTTTTATATAGTCATATTTTTGGGGTGTATTTCATCTTACATATAATATTGGGTCATCAGGAGAGAATATGCACCGTTTTGGGGCCTTCCTCTTTCCTGAAGAAAGTCAGAGGTTATATCGGCCGAAACGTTGTGCAAAAAATACTCAAGATGAGAATACTTGTCCGAATTATCCAAATAATCCAAATTATCAATCTTTATCTAAAAAATTCAGAAACATAAAATGTTTTAAATCAACATGTTAATAATAAAGATGTAATATTAACGAGTCATTACTTAACAAGACACAAAAGCAACTCGAGTGTAAAGGCTAATAAGATGAGATGTTTACTAAAGAGGATCGCAAGTAGTTGTTGACATCCGACTTGAAGGCGACTATGATGTAGTCTGCAGGAAAGCAGTCTCGTGACAGTGTGTTCTAAAAGTGGGAATTTCTTGGATAGAAACTCTGTTCATGGAAACTCCGATTGTTTTTTGAATACACAGAAGAATCTCGGGACATTCTTTGCACGTTTACTTAAACAAGATCAAATTGGAATTGTCTTTTATAGGTATAAAACTTACATTCATCTGTTTCTAAGATTGTTGAAAAAAAATAATTGGATCATTCTTTTGCTCCAGAAATTAACCGACTTCTGATGCAATCCTCTAACTATATATGAATATTAAGGTGGAGTATTGTTGCCACACTTGGGTAGGTGCCTCTCAGATCTTTCTTTTTCATTGACAGATTACAAAATCTACTTAATAATCTAGTGGGATGGGATGAACAGGAAACTGATGAAGACCATTAGAATAAAAAGTTAAACGAGCTGAAACAAAAGAAGCAGGAAACAAACCAGAAAATTCATACAACATAAAGAAGTAAGTCCCGGATTAAAGTTTGGTCCATCCTGAAGTTGTCAAGCGAAGATTATACAGTGTTATGACTGATTTATGTTTTTCTTGTATAAAATCCATTTTTGTTCACATGACATTCAAATAGATTACTGGGTATTCTAGTTGGTTTTATAAGTTTTTTTTTTATTATTTAGTAAAGAAAAACATTATCTAAAAAAATAAAAATAAAACAGCGTTGATTAGTTGTGTACAGTCTTGACATATGGCAAAAGAGCCAGGTGCGCGCTACAATGGAGAACTGTTGCCACATCTGTGTAGGAGCTACTCGGCACGCACTATCCTACCTTGATAGAGTTCCAAACTGGTTTCAAAACCTAGTAGGTGATGCCCTCTTTTCTTCCCTGCAACCTCTTTCACACAGAAGAGACGTCGCAAGCCTGTCTCTGCTCTATCGCTATTTCCATGGGAAGAGCTCGTCTGAACTCCAATCTATGGTACCCGCTTGCCAAACTTTCATAAAAAACACTCGACAAGCTACAAGCACCATATATGATTTTCCCCACTTTCTATCTATGCCTAAATGTAAATGCAGATTCCATGAACAAAGCTTCTTTCCCAGAATTGCCCGCCTTTGGAACACTGTTCTGCTGGCATGCTTCCCGACTTAATACAACATGATAGCCTTCAAATCTAATATAAACAAGTTCTTGTCAGCTCGTCCTCAAACAATCAGATTCAACTCAATTTACATCATAAAAGACTACTTCACTACCACCTTACATTCATTAACCCTTATCCTCGAGTGGATTTGTGCCTTGATAAGTGGCGACTCCTAAGTAAAAAAAAAATTACTTAAAACTTTTTTCCCCCGTCATAGCTGACGGAACAAGAACATGATACACCTGTACATTCTCGAATTCGACAGAAAGATTTCCGAATCTGATTAGATACGGCTGAAGAAAGCTGGGAGCTACATCGATCAAAAACATTGTGTGAATAACACTCAGAATTAGAACAGTAGTCCGAATAATGTAAATGATCTAAACTAGCGGGACCTGTGGAAATTCCACAGGGGACTCATTCATATGTAATATATTGATGTTGGCGTTCTGTAGATGTTCAGTGTAAATGGGGATGCTCTGATATTATTGTAGCTTTTTTGTTAAAACTGCAAAAGTATTTATCTAAGCTAGCACGAACGCCCGGCAAAGCCAGGTCGTAAAGTACGCTTAAATATGATATTTTAATTCTTGCAGATTTCGTATATATCATTATAGAGTTAATCTTCTATCGATTTTTATATATTATAAAGTTGCGATTTCAAAAATTAAAAAAATATATCCATATGATTGGGTGTATTAGCCTGAATCGAAAACAAAATAAAAACTTATATATATATATATATATATATATATATATATATATATATATATATATATATATATATATATATACAGCTGGACGTCTGTGTGTGTGTGTCTGGTCATGAGTAGGCTCCTATATGGTTGACTATTATAGAAAACTGATCACATATAATGATAGAAGATGTATCGAGACACATGAATGGGTATGTTTGATCGGGCATAATGATGATTCATTAAAATTGTAGGGTCTCCGTACGCGCCTGGTCCACAAAGTATGGAAAAAAAAATTTTTTAATTAAAAAAAAAAAAAACGTTTACAAGTGTTTTTACTGTAGATGTACATAATAATACTTTGATAAGTATGGTTTAACTGAAATAGGGATGGTATAATAAAATTGTGGGATCAGCGTTCGCGCCTGGCCTCCATAGAATGGAAATAGGCACAAACTTTAATAAAGATTTTTCATATCTATCTGCGTAAGTATACTTTGATAAGTATGTTTCAGTTGGAAGAAGAAAAATGGTATAATAAAATTATGGGATGTTCGTTCGCGCCTGACCTCCATAGAATGGAAATATGTCACAAAGTTTAATAAGGTTTTTTTATATAGATCCACAGAATATTGTGATAAGTGTTTCAGTGTGAACAGGTTTGGTACAATAAGTTATGGGGTTATCTATTTTATTTTTACTTTCATCATATTTTGCTTTGGCTTTGATACCCCCAAATTCGAAGCTATCTCTTTACAACCCTTCCTTTTCATAACCTATCATACTTTCATAAATCAGAGTCCATTTTCTGTAGGCTGTTTTTGAACCCAGTCAACGACAGGTACTTTTGCTAGTATATATATATATATATTGGCTTTGATACCCCCAAATTCGAAGCTATCTCTTTACACCCCTTCCTTTTCATAACCTATCATACTTTCATAAATCAGAGTCCATTTTCTGTAGGCTGTTTTTGAACCCAGTCAACGACGGGTACTTTTGCTAGTATATATATATATATATATATATATATATATATAGATATATATATATATATATATATATATGTATATATATACATGCATATATATACATATATACATATATATGTATATATATATGCATATATATACATATATACATATATATGCATATATACATATATATATACATATATACATATATACATACATATATATATATATACATACATACATACATATATACGGTCGGGTTTCAATCCTGGCTTGAGGTAGTTGCCTGTCTAGCCGCACTGATGAGCTGTGAAACAGCGAAACAGTACTGTATGTGGATGACTATAATGCTCCTCACCTTGAGTTGAGCATATTGAGAAGTGAAACACGAATTACCATTAGCATATAAGCGACGCTCTTTGTGTAAACAAATCGAGCGGAGGTATTTCTGACGATGTCAAAACATCGTTAAACTCACTACTCGTTCAAGCAGCCGCCAATAGCGTAATGGTTAGGAGCCTTGACTGCCGTACAAACGGTCGGGTTTCAATCCTGGCTTGAGGTAGTTGCCTGTCTAGCCGCACTGATGAGCTGTGAAACAGCGAAACAGTACTGTATGTGGATGACTATAATGCTCCTCACCTTGAGTTGAGCATATTGAGAAGTGAAACACGAATTACCATTAGCATATAAGCGACGCTCTTTGTGTAAACAAATCGAGCGGAGGTATTTCTGACGATGTCAAAACATCGTTAAACTCACTACTCGTTCAAGCAGCCGCCAATAGCGTAATGGTTAGGAGCCTTGACTGCCGTACAAACGGTCGGGTTTCAATCCTGGCTTGAGGTAGTTGCCTGTCTAGCCGCACTGATGAGCTGTGAAACAGCGAAACAGTACTGTATGTGGATGACTATATATATATATATATATATATATATTTCATGATTTTCTTGGGGGGTACAAAACTTATTTATTAAGATAATCATGAAGGGAAGACGTATTCCTTCGGAATTCATTTTATATTAAAAAAAAAGACCGATGAGAAAAGGAAAATGGATAGCGACTAAAAAATAAAAGTAGGGAAATAGAGGGGAACATCAAAACGAGTCAATTGATATGTTTCGCCCTCACTCATCAAAATTGGAATCGAGGGATTTATTTTTTAGTAATTTGTTTTCCTTAATGGTAAAATCTAAAAAAAGAGACGGGAGCAACAGCAATCGTATGGGGATGAATTTTAGAGGCTGATCACGTTCAAACGCAACAAGCAGTCCTTTTGCTTACAAAGAAAAGGCTTCCTAAGGCGAACGTGAACAGTCTCCAAGACTTTTAGATGGTATACGGAGTGAACTCGACTATATACGGAGAAAGAGTCGATGCTGAAAGTCGTTGCACAATCCCGGTATTTAATAAAGTGTTCCGTTATATCGGATCCATATGTGTTGTTTACAGCGTCGGTAGGTAGGAATGTTCCATTCATGATTTTGCTCGGTACATGTTGTTGTATGCGACTTTCCAATCTTAAAGACGTTCGACCTACGTAGAAGGCACCGCAACTACATTTAAATAAATAAATAACATTACTGATATGATGAGGGTTAGAACATCTTTTTTATTGGAAGCCATTAATGGTTTTGTATTATACACAACACGAACATTTGAAGCAAAATAATATCCTTCAACAGTTGAACTAATTTGTTTGGTGAATTTTTCACTTACTTTCCCCAACCACGGCAATCGAATATAAACCGGACATTTATCCACTATATTGGGTTTTGTTTGTAAAAAATCTGCTCTTTTCCTCTTAATGGTGGTTTCAATTCCATCTAAAGGATACCCATTATTGGACAAAGTATCTGTAATTGTATTTAATTCCTCATCCAATTTTTCTGACAAGCAGATCATTAGGGCACGATGTGTTAATGTCCAGATTAAATTATATTTGCTCTTGCTAGGGCAGAATGAATCCCAGCGTGTATACAGCCCAGTGAATGTTGGTTTGCGATAAATCGATGTAAGGTAACTAGATGGGGTTTTCGTTACTAAAATATCGAGAAACGCCAGGGCGGAATTATCTTCACTTTCATACGTATAATTTAACGCCGGATGCATACTGTTTAGTAACGAGAAAAATTCGTTTGCCTCCGAATTACTATCAAATAGGCAAAACGTGTCGTATACATATCTAAAATAGACCAATGGTTTTATGGGTCTGGACATTAATTTTTCCTCATAGAATCCCACAAAATGTTGGCCAATGTAGGTCCCAACACAGAGCCCATCGACACGCCTTCAATTTGCCTGTACATTACATCATTAAAACTAAATTCAATGGATGTAACGACAAATTTAATTAGTTCAACAAATACGTGTTCAGGAACGGAAGGTGTTGGACTTTGGCTGCGATATAAAAAGTCAGCACAAATATCTATCGTTTCTAAAACTGGGACGCAAGTAAATAAATTGCTGATATCATACGAACACATAAATTTATTTATACTCGTTGACTTTTGCATGTAGTCAGCGAAATGAAATGAATCATTCAGACAGTATTTACTATAATAATTTGATACTGGCTGAAGAATATTGAAGATCCATTTTGCAACCTTCTGTTTTGAGGACCCTACCATAGATAGAATGGGTCTATATATATATATATATATATATATATATATATATATATATATGCACATTCTATCTATGGTAGGGTCCTCACACACACACACACACAGACACACACACACACACACATATATATATATATATATATATATATATAACTTGAGTTCCTTCAGCCATAATCGAAACCGAAACCAAAGCGTATGAAGAATTCTTGATAAAATTCTTTATAAAAATCATAGATGACTTGTGCCATCAGCTATAATCGAAATCGAAACTACAATTTATGAAGAATTCTTAGTAAAATTATTTATGACAAGAAATGGAAGTGCATAACAATTAAACGAACCGGATGTAAGCGTAACAAAGAAAATAACACACACGCTATCGTATTAATATATAGATTATCACTTTTTATTCATGACAAGAAATGGAAGTACATAACAACAAAACGACCCGGATGTAAGCGTGACAGAAAATAACATACATGCTATCGTATTAATATATAGATTATCACTTTTCAGCTAAAAAAAATTAAGAAACATCATTTATTAGTTATGTACGCTCTTGAAATGAGAATTTTATCACTATCTTGAGGGCGGATAACACACAAACAGTATAGACAAGCAATGAGATATCTCATAAATCTCACGAGAGATATTCGTTTCATGTTTAAATTTGTTCGTTGGAATTCCTGTTTACCACATGCGATGTGACCTTTTAGTAGTTATTCAATCTTTCTCTTAGCAAATATAATTCATTGCAAATTAATTTTTCTCCCCTTTTCTTTCATAATAATTCCTTTTTTTTTTTTCTTTTACCAGAAAAAATTCTCCCTCTGACATTTGAAAATTATTGTTGACATGTTTAGGTTTAGATTTAGTTTGCTTTGTTTTTTGTTTTTTGTTGTTTTTTTTTTCAGCAAAGGCCAATCATTTTTGTTTAATAATATTTACCGAAAAACGCTTACATATGCCAACGTTGAATAGCAGATTTTGACATAGAGCATGGCACAGAAATTAATAGCAAGTATTCAAGCTTTGTTGCATGCTTTTATTTTGCCTTCAATATCTTATTCACTCTGATGTACGATTTTCTAAAGCTGTGTTTTTAGGTAGATGCCATTACTTCATCTTATATATATTTATATATACACACATACATACATACATACATACATACATACATATATATATACACAGAGAGAGAGAGAGAGAGAGAGAGAGAGAGAGAGACAGACAGACAGACAGACAGACAGACAGAGAGAGGGGGGGAGAAAGAGAGAGAGAGAAAGTTATAAAAAAGATATGGCAATTAAGCTACACAGACATATTCCGCGTTTTATCCACGCTAGGATTCATACAGATTCTGTAGCTTAATTGCCATATCTATCTCTCTCTCTCTCTCTCTCTCTCTCTCTCTCTCTCTCTCTATATATATATATATATATATATATATATATATATATATATATATATATATATATGGCAATTAAGCTACAGAAGCCTGATGAATCCTAGCGTGGATAAAACGCGGAATATTTCTGTGTAGCTTAATTGCCATATCTATTTTATAACTTATTCTCTCTCTCTCTCTCTCTCTCTCTCTCTCTCTCTCTCTC
>NC_136489.1:120877269-120899769 GCF_053919585.1 Euprymna scolopes | reverse complement strand
CGTAAAAACTAATAGGGAATAAATTAAAATGAATAAGAATATGCAAATCTACTAAATCTTTTGCAGATGAATGCAATTCCACGATCAATATATAACAAAGTTGTATTTTCTTTTCAAATAAATATGAATATAAGTACACACACAAAACAAATTTATATATATATATATATATATATATATAAAGAGAGAGAGGGGGGAGGAAGAGAGCACATTTATGTGATAGATATTTACAAGAATGGAATCCTTTAATTAGTAGTTTAAACCTATCATACCAGAGAGATCTTGGTGTATGGCTTTGTTTTCAGTTTATCCAAGAAGATAGAGACAGGAAAGAAGATAGAGACAGGAAAGAAGATAGAGAAAGAAAGGGAGAAAGAGAAAGAGAAAGAGAGAGAGAAGCATATTTATGATGTAGGTTGCTACAAAGAAAAAATGTTTCAGTTGGTAATTTCGCCCTGTCTTCCCATCAAGTCTATCCGAATGCTTTCAGGAATGGTAAGATGATTTTCTAATGCTCTCTCTCTCTGTCTCTGTCTCTCTCTCTCTCTCTCTCTCTCTCTCTCTCTCTCTCTCTCTCTCTCTCTCTCGCCATCAACCTCTTCCATAACCCAATTCTATTGATGGCTTATGAAATCTATCAGATCAATATTCTTTTCTCTGCAGACAACTCAATTTTTGTAACTACGTAGCATTAAAGCGGCACATGCATGTGTTTCTTTAAATCATATGTTTTTGTAATCAAAGTTTGAAATAACTATGACCTAGGTCAAAGATCACCCAACCAAACTACTGCTCATAGCCCAAATCTAGCCGCCAGCCAGATGTTACTCATATATTTTGCTTGTGGCTTAATGATGACTGAACGCAGAAGGAAAGCCATTAACAAGATTATTACACACCCTGGAAATGATTGAAAAGATCAAGGTCAATAAGCATCTCCTATCTTTTCGACAATCATCTTTAATTCTTGTTAGCTCCTTACATGAAGTGGCTTTATGATTTGGCTGGAGCGATTTGTCTGGGGCGATTACTATACACACACAAAAAAGGATTTCTATTATAAAAACAAAGTGTCTCTTTCACGCATGTAGAACATAATTCTGAAGTTATACCATTGAGGCCCTGTCGGTGGGACATTAGAATATGCCGACTGCCCCCCCCCCTGCAGAGAGTAAAAGTCCCTCAATGGGGGTCCTGAATATGACCTTAAACTATATCCAGTGATGAGGGCCCCAGCTTGTGGGCTTTGGGGAGTGTGGAGCCACCCTTTAATTACCATTGCTCCCAGGTCCACTCTGACCCGGAGTGGTAGTACCTGTTAGGGTCTCAACTATGGGTTGAATAGAAACCGACGTGAAAACAACAAATCTATTCCATTAAAAATAATGTTCTTCAAAATCTTTGGATTCGGCATTAAATAACCCGAAAAAGGTTGATATTCCGTAAAACAAAAACAACCAACCAACTATACCATTGATTTTCCCAGCATCCCACATGTTTATGTCTATCGAGGATGCAATTGAAAAGAAAGCACCACAGGGTGAATATCAAAGAGAAGGAGAAACGGAGCAAATAGACAGAGCTAGCAAGAGAGCTGAAAGGGAGATGGATGATGAAGAAAATCAAAATGATACCTATAATTGTAGAAGCATTTGGAACAATCTTGAATAACTTTCAAATAATAATAATGTTATTATTAATAAATAAATAATAAAAAGAATCGGAGAAATTGGAATAAAAGGAATGACCGGAAAATTACAACGAACAACAATAATGAAAACAGCTAAGATATTAAGAAAAACCATTGAATGTGAAGACTACCACACACGAACCACAAAGGCAGACCAGACAAATTGCCAAGTAGTCAAGGAAGAAGGAAAGACCAAGGAGTGAGCACTGACAAGACTTCCACTGTATAAATGCAAAGAGAACTGGGACCTTGGGGAGGCTTATTGCCACTCAAATTTCAGTAAAGACCTATGGCCGCTATCAACGAGAAATCAATGGCAAACAGCTGTTGCGATAATGCAAATTTATTTGGGAATGTTATAAAAAGAGGTGGAGAGTACTGGAAAATCTGGGGAGACTTGTTGTCACTCAGCTTCCAGGGAACAGCACAGGCTGTATTTAATGAGATCTTTGATGACCTGTGTGAAAGCTCCTTGTGAGCCAATGACAAGTGAATGCAGCAAGCTAGCCCCAAAAGAATATAAGAATAGGCACGGCTGCATGGGAAAGGAAGTGCGCTGGGAATGGGCAGACAACTGCATGCGGACAAATGGTTCAAACACAAACTGGAGACAATTCTAGAAAACAAAATTCTTTAGGAGATTAAGATACAAATAGATGAACTCATCCAAGCAAGAAAACTAGACGTCATAATAATTAACACGAAGAAAAGAAACTGACAAATTGTTGATTTTGCCGTCCCAGCAGTGAAGATAAAAGAGATAGAAAACCCGAAACAAACACACAGAACTAGTCAGAGAACTGAAAGGAATATGGAACATAAGGAAAATGAATACAATGCCAATAATTGTAGGAGCACTAGGAACTGTCCCAAAGAATTTGGAGAAAAGACTAAGCGAAATCGAAATTAAGAGAAGGGCTGAAATTATACAACGATCAGTAATGCTGAAAAACGCTGAAATCTTAAGGAAAACCTGCGAATGCAGAATTTAATCCACATGAGCCACAAACGTAAAGCAACCTTATAGAAAATACAACTGAAATAAAACAAAAAATGCAACTAAGAAAACGAAATGCATAATATTGTAAGCTGATTAGACCCCCTCTCCTATCACCAGGGGAGAGAAAGCACTAACCAGACTTCCACTGGATAAGGGCAAAGCGAACTGGGGCCCAAATTGCCACCCAAATTGCCACCCAAATTCCAGTGATGACCAATGGTCATTGCCAATGAGAAGTCAATGGGAAGCAGCTTTTGCGATCATACAAATTCATTTGAAAGAGATGGAGAGTATTGGTAATCTGAGGACACTTGCCGTCACCCAGACTCCAGGGAAGACCATGTTGTTGGTAGTGAGCAATCTCTGATGATGACCTGTGTGAGAATACCTACTAAGTGAATAATAATAATAATAATAATAATAATAATAATAATAATAATAATAATAATCATAATAATCATAATAATAATAATAATAATAATAGTAATAGTAATAGTAATAATAATAATAATAATAATAATAATAATAATAAGAAGAAGAAGAAGAAGAAGAAGAAGAAGAAGAATTGAAAACGACTTAGACCAATTATTTTCGCTTTGGTTAAAAAAAGACAAAGAAAAAATGTCGAAGATCTAACCTCCATATTCGACTCATTAATTAAAAGTAAATTTAACTTGATTAACGAGAGAATCAAATTATTGATCGTTTCGTCTCATATCCTGGTTATCAATAAAACTATATGAATTCATGTTGACGCAAGCACATATTTGGCATGAAATAATTGAATAATAAGAAGACAATTTCATTAAAAATACATTGCCAGGAATATGTAAGTATATATACGTATCCACATCTAATAAACCTGATTATAATTATTTGTTCGTCTGTACAAAGGTGTTTAGTTACCTATTCGTTACACCTCTTTAGTAATATCCTTTTGACACATATCTTCTCAATTTAAGCCTTGAAAATATCACTTTTTTTTGTTGCTGCACGGATCAATTAATACACCTTTAACATACAGATCAAATTTACTTAAGTATTGGATCCAACGTGCGCTTCACAACACTCCTAATTTGCAACTGCCTTGCTGTAATGATCATACCATGATAGGGTGAGTGTGTAGCTGCAATTTATACCTTAGATTCATTGATCTCTAGCGGTAAGACAGCATATACTCGCGACTTAAGATTTTTAATAGTCTTGTTTTATAAAGTTATATCTTTTATAACTCTTTAAACCTTATCCTCGAGTGGCCTCTGGGCCTTGATAAGTGGTGATGCCTATGTAAAAAAAAAAAACACGAGACAGCTTTGCTGATTGGTTGTAGCTTTTATATTCCTTACTGACTTGTCCAATCAAAGACTATCAGTCAGTTGAGTTGATCACGTGATAAAGTTTATAAAAGGTGAAACACGCGGCAATTCTCTCTCTTTTTTTTCCTGGCTCTCAGACTGAAGGGGTCTCCATATGGTATGGACCAATCCCCAACTACTTTCTTGGTGCGTCACACAATCCATACAGGACTTCGGGCCCGGGGTTCAACTAAGACGATAAGACAAGGAATCCACCGTGGCTACCGCCGAACAATAATTTCAACCACACAAGGTATCAATCATACCAGTCATTATAGGAGCAACCGGGATAATGAAAAAGAATTTCAAAAACTATCTGGCGAATATACCCGGTGAAACAAGTGCAAGAGAAACACAAATATCAGCACTTATAGGGACGGATAGAATCTTAAAAAGATCTCTCGGTTGGAGTAACTAAACTAATGGGAGAATGTTTGGCTTCTGATAGAGTGCCCCATCTCCAGCAAAAACAAAGTGATAAGAAAATTAAAACAAAAGGAAAAACTCTCTTTCTCCCAATGGACTCTCTAATCTATTGTCCTCGTCCATACATATACGCACGCTCCGACTACTAACTTCAACAAGTATCCATGAATTCTCTCTTTCAATAAAATGTGTCTAATCATTCCACATGGTACGGACCAATCCCCCAATTGTCCCGGATTATTTGTGTGACGTACCAAACTCCCGGATGGAGTTTTGTGACGTACCAATACTTTGTGTGACGTACGAAGTCACGGATGGGTTGTGTGATGTACCAATTCAACACGTATCCATGAACCCTCTCTCTTTCAACATAATTTGGTCTAATCATTCATCAACGTCTCTACACAGAGAACTTGAATGCCTACTAGACACTTTCCTCGAGTGTCTAAGGTCTCTCTGTACAGGGGTTTGTCAGAACAACCTGGCATGAGGATACTTTTTCCATAAAAGTAAACCCTGACCAAATATTCAACATCACATAGTATTCGCTACCCAAATAAGATATCTTCACTATGGCTAACTCACATTAGCTTTTACGAGGAATGGTGCACCTTCTCCAAGTGATATTACCGCAAGTAATAGCACGAAGCTGGATACTCCACCAGACTAGATAAATTCTTGTCCTGGAATCCAGTAAGACCAAGAGACCAAAATGAAAGATATACTAAAACATATGAAAATGGTAAATTGGGGAGAGGAAAATTATGTTCTCAATTTCTTTACTAACTCAGTGTTTGAGAGATAAAGAACTTTAATGGAACATTCGAATATCTATGTATCTCATATAGAGTTCAAGTGTTAACCTCAGGTTGTGGGCCCCTTGATTTCTGAGAACTTCGAATGAAGTAAAATAAAACAAAAATACTAAATGTTTTTCTGACAAGTCATAATAACGAAGATAATCAATAAAGTTATTATTAAATGGTGGAATAAAATTTCTTGTCTTTATTTCTACAACGCTTTATGTCACTCACTGTTAATTAAAGATTGTATCAAGGGAGCACAAATCCATTTTAAATGTATTAAAAACCAAAGCTTCCTTACTGACAATCTCCATCTTTGTATGCATGCAACTTAGCTACTGTCGTGACCGTGTGTGTTATAACACACTGCCATTCACTATCAACTCTATCGTTATGAAACAGCACGGCTTTGAATTTAAAATTGCAATACATAAGTAATATAATCGATACAGCATAATTAAGTTGGCACACCGGTTCTCACCAGATCACCAAAGTTAAGCAACGATGAACCTGACCAGGAACAGATGGGTAGCCATTTGCGAATACTAAGCGCTGTATGTTCACTCCGCTTATCTTGGTATTGTTTCCAGTCGTCAGTTCTCCACATCGCTTCAAACACTTTCACACACATAAGGCTAGTATCTATCTCTTCAAATTTTACCATCAGACCCTGTATGGAGTACTGTTGTTATATTTAGGCCTGTGAATGTTTGTCCCATCTTTTAGGGTTCTTGACAACGTTCAGAAACATAGCTGTAATTTGAGATAAGACCATCATTCCTTTTTTCTGTAATTCTTGCTCACAGACATGGTGTTGTTGATCTATGCCTTTCCTATAAATACTATCTTTTTTTATGGAAATCGCTTCAGGAAACAGCGATCCTTTCCCCTTTGTCAGAAACGTCGTCAATGGAATGTGAATGATTAAAGGACAGAATAAGGGAAGTGTGAGTAACGAAGTTGCTGGAAGTAAACCCAAACTCAGCTTTCTACTCTATTACGAGATGTGATCTTTCCCCTGCTTTCTTTGCTTCAGCTTGTTTGACTCGTTAGTCTAGTTGTCTTTGCCAATTCACTGTTTTGACACTTCGTAATAATGCAGCTTCCTATTGCAGTAGATTGTTTCCAATAACTACATGCTTGTAGGGCTCTTTTCCTGCTGCCTCTTTGCCTCCTACCAATAGGCATGGTTTTTCAAGACTAAAATAAATAGACATCTCCTGTCTTTGTAATAATCATCTTGTTTTCTTATTAGATTCTTACATTAAATGACTTCACACCTTGTCTGAGGCAATTTTCATAAAAATAATTGTTTAGATTGGATTTAAAGACTACTATATTGTACAATGGCAGGGAAGCAATCTCATGGTAATAAGTTCCACAAATGAGAAGTTCTTGGAAAGACGTACATGTTTAGTAGGGGGTTATATTTCATCTGTATATTCATGTATGTGTAAATAGGTGTATGTATATACGTCGTATCATTTAGCTGATCGTCTAGTGTGTATATTTAAACATTTATGCAACAGTTCTAGCAGAAAACAATTGACGTGAACGTATAGAAACAGTTGTCGACAAACAGTTCTTTTTAACAGATGTAAATTACACAACACATACCTGGATTATTTACGAACATTTATTTTCATGATTCCGGCCGACATCTTCAGAGATTACAACGTCTTCAAATCTTATCTGCATGAGAACACGCCGCTCCCTGCGTTATGAAGAGACCAACTCCCCTTTGAATCGTCCGTTCTCTCTAATGTTTAGCTAACGACTGACTAGAATCTCCCCAAATCTACATCTAATCACGTGTCTAAGACCCCTAACCGCTGACGTAACATAAATCTGATTATTTGTTTATCCAAACCAAAAATTATGTTTTCCCTGTATTTTCTAAAATCACATTTTTTTTTAGTTGTTTATTATTTAGTTGTCAATCACTTTTTCCAAATCTAATTGTTTATTTTTCGAATCATAATAATCGATCCAGTGACCCGCCGTCGCTCGAACCAATTATTAATAATAATGATGTTTTGGCCCTTGACCCTGACTGCAAAATTTAATACAGATACTACGTGATGATCACAGCCAAGGGTCACAACATTACAAATATTTTTTGCGTAATACGAAGATGTAATCACAAAGATTAAGACGATTTATAACCAAGAGTGATAAGAATAAATCAATCATGCACCAAAATCGCTGTATAAAATAAACTATATTCCTTTGAAATTTTCAGTAATATTAGGTTGTTATTAGGTTGGTGCAAAAACAATATGCTTTTCTCACATATGTTATTTTATATATGATTTCTTAATTAATTAATTGATATATATGGCCAGCTTATATATCATTTTGAAGCACGTTTTTCACTCTATCGAATCGTGTTATTCGTTACCGTTCTCAATCTCTTGTTTTTCGACAGCATGGACAAATTCAAATCCGCAAGATTTTCTTGTTCCAATTCAAACTAGGCCGAAAAGCTGGCGAGGCAGCTCGTGATATCAATGATGCATTTGACCCGGGAACTACTAACGAACGTGTGACATAACGGTAGTTCAAGAAATTCCGCAATCGTGATGAGAGCTTCGAAGATGAAGACGTTCACGGCCGGCTGACTGCAGTGGATAACGAACATTTGAAAGCCTTAATTGAAGTCGCTCCTCGCAAAACCAGACGAGAAGTTGCTGTTGAACTCGAGGTCGACCACTCAACAGTCGTTCGCCATTGAAAGCAAATATGCAAGTCAAAAAGGTTGCCGCGTGGATTGAACGATGATAAAAAAAAAACTTCGTCGTTTTGAGGTGTTTTCTATGCTCTTTCTGCACAACAAAAAAACGACCAATTTCTAGAGCGGATTATGATGTGTGATGAGAAGTGGATCCTCTACAACAACCGGAGACATTTGGCACAATGGTTGGATGCAGGAGAAGTTCCACGACACTTCCTGAAGCCGAAATTGCAACAAAAAAAGGTTATGGTGACTGTTTGGTGATCTGCGGCCGGTCTCATCCATCACAGCTTCTTGAATCCAGGCGAAACGATTACAGTAGAGAAGTACTGCCGACAAATTGACGAAATTCACCATAAGCTCCAACTTATGTGCCCGAGATTGGTCGATAGGAAAGGACCAATTCTCCACCATGACAACGCTCGTCCGCATGTTGCTCAACTGATCCTGCAGAAGATGAATGACCTGGCCTTATACGAACAGCAAGGTCACCCCCAAAACATTAACGCGGTGAGGAATTTGTTTTGAAATCTCCCCGACGGTCTGCCCGCAAAAAAGCAGTTGCTCCTGGGTGGTCTGCTCGTTCTGTGAGACGAATCCTCAATGAAGAATTGAAATTTCATCCCTACAAACAGTGGCGTAGCTAGAGTAAAAGTCACCGGGGGGGGGGGGAGGCTCGCTCAAATATCAGCCCACTGACCCCCATTTCACCCTATGCTGAATCGTTAGCTATCGTTAAATTTTCAAACATGCTCTACTTACTTCCTGACCGGTACGTTACTGCTTACATGTATGATCAAAGACAAAATGAAATACGAAAAACCAATCAGAACCGACAGCAAAATTACAACTTTCTGTTATGCAGCGAGTAAGGCATCCACGATCGTAGCACCCTGCCGTCATTTGACAATGAGGAATAAAACCAGTTTGGAGAAAGTTGCCACAATTCACCTTTAACCTTTACACCTGGTCTTTTAACTTACTTGAAGGCCCCTGCTTATTCTGGAATGGCTCGCTCCCCTTTTTGATATCAATTCTGACACTTTCAGGCACAGAAATTTGCCATGATGACACATCGTTGAATGTTGAAAAATTACTGGCGGTGCTGGCGGCCGACGCTTCAAACTCTTCTTCTGATCGAGCTGAAATTGCTGTATCAAATGATCTTAATATAAGTTTGTTCCGTGTCGCTGTCTCTCGGTTGCTCTCTATCACTTTAAAAATTGCTTTCAAACTGTTTTTCATGCAACATTCTTTTAGCTTCAATAAAATAAAACCGTTGACAGTTTCTGGTTTCTGTATCCATTTAATTCATGTAATTGATTTTTTTTCTTTAAATATCAAAGGTACTTAAAGGCGTTTAGTTTCACACTTATATATATATATATATATATATATATATATATATCATCATCATCGGCGGTCACTCGTGTCCGAGTAAGACTGTCCTCCGTTGTGGCTTCTGTGGGTCCTCAGGTGAGCATAGAGCCCAATCCTAGACCCAATTTGTCTTGTGCAATTTGGGCAGATAAAGGTAGTGGTGGTGGGGTAGGGTTGGGTGTGTCTGGTTAATAATCTGTCCTTTCTGTGCTTGCGCCTATCCTCAGCAGCTTTATTTAGGTCACTACTATAAAGCGCAGCACCTTTGTGGACAGCGCTCCTCCATGCCAACCTGCTCCCAGCCACGTCCTCCCATGTCTTAAGGTCCATGTGAAACCGCTTTAGATTTGCTTTGATGTTGTCCTTATACCTCATCTTTTGGCCACCCTGGGCACGCTTTCCCTCAACAAGCTGAGAGTAGAAAATCTGTTTTGGGAGGCGGAGATCCGGCATTCGGACAACATGACCAGTCCATCTGAGCTGGCGTTGAGCAACAGTAGCGGTGATAGTGGGAATGTCAGCCTCACTCAGGACGCTGGTGTTGGTGCGTCGGTCCTTCCAACTAATTCTGAGGATTTTTCGGAGGCATCTTTGGTGGTACGTCTCCAGGGTTTTTACGTGCCTCCTGTATGTGGTCCAGGTCTCCGATCCATAGAGAAGAGTGGGCAGCAAGACAGCTTTATATACCATGATTTTGGTCTTTGCCAGAAGGTCACGGTTCTCAAATACTCTCTTCCTTAGCCTTGAGAAAGCCCCACTGGCACAGCTGAGACGGTGTTGTATTTCATCATCTATGTTGGCTTTTGATGATAGGATGCTGCCTAGATATGGGAAGTGGTCCACATTTTCCAGTCTTGCGTTGTCAATGGAGATGTTTGGGGGTGAGACTGGAGTACTGTTTGGTGGTGATTGATGGAGGATTTGGGTTTTTTTTATATTAATTGTTAGTCCTAGCTGTTTGTACGCCCTCGTGAAGGCAACCAGTGTACACTGTAGGTCCTCTTCTGAGAGGGCTACAAGGGCGTTATCGTCTGCATACTGTAGCTCCATAATGGATATGGTGTTCGTTCGACCTTTGGCCCTAAATCTGTTGATGTTAAAAAGTCGGCCGTCGGTTCTGTACATAATCCGAACTCCATGGGGAAGATGTTTGTCCGTAAGATGGAGGATAGCAGTAATGAAGATGGAGAACAGGGTTGGGGCAATGACACATCCCTGTTTCACTCCCGTGTCAACCCTGAAGGGCTCTGTTTCATCTCCACTACTACTGAGGACTGTAGCTGACATATTGTCATGCAGCAGTCTCAGTACCCGAATGTACCTCTCTGGGCATCCAAACCTTGCAAGAACCAGCCAAAGGGCTTGACGGTTCACAGAGTCAAAGGCTTTAGTAAGGTCTATAAAAGCCATGTATAATGGTAAATTTTGCTCCCTGCACTTTTCTTGGAGTTGACGAGCAGTGAAGATCATGTCCATCGTGCCTCTATTTGGTCGAAAGCCACTTTGGGACTCGGGAAGGATGGTTTCTGCAAGGGGTGTAAGCCTGTTGGCCAAAACCCGAGCTAGGGCTTTCCCTGTGGTAGAGAGGAGAGAAATGCCCCGGTAGTTCCCACAGTTTGCCTTGTCTCCCTTCTTAAAGATGGAGACAACTAGGGCATCTCTAAGTTGTGCAGGGATTTTCTCTTGTTCCCATATTTTGAGCAGCAGGGCATGGATGTGTCTGAGAAGATCAGGCCCGCCTTTCTTCAGGATTTCTGCTGGGATGCCGTCAGAACCAGCCGCCTTATTGTTTTTCATCTTCCTAATTGCATCCCGCACCTCTTCCAGACTGGGTGGTTCTCCCATGCTCTCAATTATGGGCTGTTGGGGGAGTTTTTCAAGGGCCTCCATCTCTGGAGTGGTGTCCCTGTTCAGAAGATCCTTGTAATGCTCTTTCCATCTATTTGTTATTTCTCCCTTTCCTTTCAGCAGTGTGAGCCCATCCTTAGACCGAAGGGGGGTCAGAGAACGGTAGCTGGGGCCGTATACCACTTTTGTGGCTTCAAAGAATCTTCTGGTGTCCCCAGAGTCAGCAAACTGCTGGATCTCCTGAGCCTTCTTCATCCACCAGATGTTCTTCAGCTTCCTGACTGTCGATTGGACAGCCGCTTTAGCCTTGGCATGGGCAGCTCTTTTAACCTTGCAATTGATGTTATTCTGCCAGGTGATAAAAGTTTGCCTCTTGGTGTCTATAAGCTGTTGGATTTCGGTATCGTTTTCATCGTACCAATCCTGATGTTTCCGCTTTTTCTGCCCTAGGATGCTTATACTGGAGTCCATGATGGCAGAAGACAGCTTGTCCCAGTGCTCTTCAGCGTCATGCGGATACTGCTTGGGCAGGTCCGCACTAAGAACCGCCTGGAGGTGTTGTTGGTAGGTGATATCGCCCAGCTGCTCGATGTTGAGCTTTGGTCGGCTCTGTCTTTTTTGCATCCTTTGCTTCCGCATTAAATGGATAGACATGATGGAGCGAATAAGACGGTGGTCGGTCCAACAATTGTCTGTACTGGTCATTGCCCTGGTGTTCAGCACATCACAGCGGTCTTTGGCACGGACAATGACATAGTCAATGAGGTGCCTGATTTTACTTCGAGGGTGCATCCATGATGTTTTGAATGCGTTTTTTTGTCGGAAAAGTGTGTTCGTGATGATCAGGTTATGTTCTGAGCACTTTGTCAGTAGGAGTGTACCATTTGAGTTAATGTTCCCAACTCCTTCTCTTCCAAGCGTTCCTCTCCAGTGCTGATGGTCTCGTCCCACTCTAGCATTGAAATCCCCAAGTAGGATAATCTTGTCCCCCTTGGGGGCCCCGGATAAAATGGTGTCAAGGTCAGCATAAAAGGTCTCCTTTATTTCATCATGTGCATCAAGTGTTGGAGCATACGCACTAATCACAGTGGCCATTTGGTTACCCGCAAGCATCAGGCGCATGCTCATTAGCCGTTCGTTGATGCCAACAGGGGGCTCATTGAGGTGGCGGATGAGGCTGTTCTTTATAGCAAAGCCCACGCCATGGATACACGGCTCTTCTGCAGGCCTTCCTTTCCAAAAGAAGGTGTACCCGCCTTTCTCCTCCCTCAGCTGCCCGTCGTCAGCCAGTCGGGTTTCAGAGAGTGCAGCTATGTCAATCTGGAACCTCCTTAGCTCTCTTGAGATAATGGCAGTTCTTCTTTCGGGTCGATCACTTGTTTTATTGTCCATGAGGGTCCTCACATTCCAGGTTCCAAAATATAGGCATAAATTTTGTTCTCCCTGGATCGCCACCTTGTCGTGGTGGAGAACCTTGTGTGTTCCGATGAACCTGAGAGCGATGCCGTCCGGAGCCTAGGCTCCTGGTAGGGCCACCCATGGCGGTAAGGTTGAAGGGGAGGTTCCAGACAAAGAGTGATCCAAAAGACCTCAACGGCTGATGCGGCGGATGATGACAATAATGACACAACGGCACTGAAGGCGGATGAAGGCTGCAACAGAAGAGAGTCTCCAGTCGTCGTGGTTCTCCATGCCATTGGTATCAGGCCCTCCTCTGCCAAGGGGCCGTGTGGTGGCTGCAGGCGCATCAGTCTCCCCACGTTAAAAGACATCACGCGCAGGCATTCTCCCGAAAGGGAACACATCCTACTCTACATCATGGATGGAAAAGTCTTGTGACAGTCTTAGTCATTAAGCTCCCGGACTGAGGCAGAGAGAGCTCTCCCTTAATTCCCGGATAGAAAAAGTCCTGTGGCGACCAGGAAGTGGTGACGGGAGCAGGACAGTGTAGTCTGGCAGCTCCTAGCTGCAACCTGGCACATAGGCGGTGGGTGCCAGATTCAGTCGCTAACCTCACGGACCAAGGCAGAAAGAGTTTTTCGGCAGCTGCATCCATGACTGAGCAGCCCTGTTTAGGATCCACTCTGCTCACCCCAGTAGGGGAGGGGGGTTAGAAAAGGTACCCCTAAAAATAGCCTGCCTCAAAAAAACCCGTCTGGACTACCGCATCCAGAGGGATCACCACCACGCGGTCGGAAAAAGAAAGAAAAAAAACTTATATATATATATGTAGGCGCGCTCACACACACACACACACACACACACACACACACACACACATATATATATATGTATATATGTATATATATACACATATATATATATGTGCATATATATATATGTATATGTGTATATATGTATATATATGCATATATATACACACACATACATATACACACACATATATGTGTGTGTTGTTAGGAGAAGCATATATACCCCCCTCCTTATATCATAATGGATATATAGATATGAGCCAGACAGACCTCCCCTTCCCCCCTTCCAAGTCAAGCAGCAGACCTCCCCTTCCTAAGTTGAACAGCGAACAATCGAACGACACAACCCCTCCTTCACTCACTGATCAACTATAAGCAGCAGTCAAACAACCACGCAAACATAGGTAACCATGACAACCGACATCAGGCGATCATGACGTTAAGCGCGGAAAGAAAACGCGCGAAAAAGTTCAGTTTTCGAGCTGACAACCGTTGTGAAACGACGGCAATATTTTCTGCTCCCCAAAAAGCAGGAATATGCACCCGCGTGGACGACGCATCGTGACCGACAAATGATCAGCTCAACTCAACTTGGCGGACGGCCATGAGACCAAAAAGAGACATTTACTCCAACATGGAATCACCTTGGTCAACATAATTTAACGAAAGCGATTCTCCCCTAGAACTTTGTCAGGACAAACCGCATATCGAAGATGACGAAGAAAGAAAAAGAAGTGATTAAGAAAAACTAAGGACATTATCACGTCATCGAAATGCGCGCATCAGGGGAGAAATTCCCACCAAAAAAGCTAAATATCGTTCGATATCCATTCTCTCATATTTCACCACCCCCTCAGCCCACTCAATGACATTCGAGTTCTTTCCGTGAAATAATTTCTTTCCTCGCCAAGCATAAAGGTGAAAGAATTGGAAAAAGAAAAGAAAGATAAAGAGAGAAAGAACATTGTTACCTAACTTTAACTTTGATTGTTCTAATGTTTGTTTCAACTGTGACTTTATGCATCATCAAAAGAAAAGAGAAATCATAACCCCATCCTAACCTGATATAGTCTGCGACCAGACTTTCATTTTGATTATCCTAATATTTTGTTTGGTTTGTGTCTTTATGTTTTGCCAAAGTTTGTGACCCGACTTTCATTTTGAATATTCTAATATTTTGTTTTAGCTATGACTCTTTGTTTTATCAAAAAAGAAAAGAAAGGAACGGAGAGCAAAGGAAAAGAAAAAATAATATATCTCCACCAATGACCCCCCTCCTCATCCTGATCTGATGTTGTCTGTGACTGGACTCTCATTATGACTGTTTTATTATTTTTATTTCCTACATTTGTTTTTTTTGGTTGAATAATAAATTTTTATATTTTAACGTTATTCATTTGGTGTCCGACCTTTTTCATTCCCTGCCATATTTATTATTAAACGTGAATGTCATCGGGTAGTCCATGACGATTCCACTGATTCGAAACTTGGGAAATGCCATGCGGTTGTGATAGTATTACGGCCGGCAAAATTCCACACTTTTTCTTTTTCTTACGACGTGTATTTGGGCATAGAATTTCTTGCGAAATTCCTAACCCCTAGGCTAGACCCGGAACACGTCACAGTGTGTGTGTGTGTGTGTGTGTGTGTGTGTGTGTGTGTGTGTGTGTGTGTGTGTGTGTGTGTGACAATGTTAACAAACAAAAGTCGTATGGAAGATGTCGGCCGCGAACGGATGTAAAACTTGGAATAGAACGCAAATTTTAGAGAAACGAAATTAGCGAGTCGGCTATACAGCCCAGCAAGAACCCCCCCCCCAAAAAAAAACAACAACAACAACAACTAATGATTGTGTTTTTATTTTTAACTACTCTGGTACTTGTTATGAATATGTTAATAATGAAATGAAAGAACTAAAAAATGTTTTTGTTTCTTTCAACTAAACTGTAGTTTCACATAACATTTTAATAAACAAAAGATACCGTAAAAATTGAATTTCATCTTCCTTTCTCTGCAAAACCAAACAATGAAATGTGAAATAAAACAAAACAATGAAATTAAATAACAAAACAAAATATGTAATCTTCCAAGAACAACAAATAAAGCAATTTTAATTTCTTTTTTAGTTAAGTGTGAAAAAAAAAATGCTACGCTGTACAGTCGACTCGCTATTTCATTTCGCTAAAATTTGCGTTCACTTCGATTTTTTACATCCGGCCGCGGCCGCCATATTGCGTACGATCTTTGTTAACATTACTTATGTTTGTATAAATAAACACACACACACACACACACCTTCCAAGTCAAGCCAGACAGGCCTCCCCTCCCCTCTTCCAAGTCAAGCAGCAGACCTCCCCTTCCTAAGTTGAACAGCGAACAATCGAACGACACAACACACACACACACACACACACACACATAAAAAAAATAAGTCGTAGTGGAACTTGGGTGGGGCCAGACTATATATGCAGGCGACTCAATATGAATTTATTTACATTAGACTTGAAGACGACCAGATTATAGCCAGCCGGGAAGCAAATAAATGGGAAGAAACTCTGAGATATTGTGCATTTTCCAGTGCGGCCAGGAAAGCGATAAATTTGTCTAAAAACAAACATATAACAAAAAATGTTACCAAAGGTAAGATAAATTATTCCTCTACCTAGTAAGAGAGTATATTTAATTTTACAAAGAAAACAATTCAAACTTGGCCGCAACTTGTTACAGGTATCGGCCATTTCTTCTTTTTCTTATCTAACCTCGACACGATTTATTTTTCGGTCCAAATAAACATTTTAAAGTGAGTAAAGCCACTAAAAACTTATTCAGAAAGGTAGAAGAGTGACTTATCTTTTCTTTGATAACATTATTCATTATATTTTATTTTGACGACTTTTTCATACCTATTGGTTTGTAAAACAAGGCCATAATTAATTTTCAATTCATGAAACACATTTTGATTGTCTTTAAAATAGTTTTTAAAATGTACACTTACATTTTTATCTTGGTAAATTTGTCTTGGCAGTAGCTGATAAACGTAAAAACAAAATTGTTAAACGATATCAAAGACAGTAATTAGCAAAAATAAGTCTGGAAGTTTATTGCTTTATTTTCACCTCGTACAGACACATAAACTGAAACCAAAGAAGAAATGTTGCCAAAATGTGTTTTTGCGTAGAGGTGCGAAAAGTTTTGAATTCACTAATTCCATTAATGTCCACTTTATTTGACGCCACTGCTTTAAAATTGTTAGAAGTTTTTTTTTTTTCACACTCTTTTAACACCCCTTGTAAGGTTTGCTAATGCCGGCTAGGAGACCTCGGACAAACACACACACACACACACACACACACACACACACACACACACACACACACACACACACACACACACACACACAGAGGCACGCACGCGCGCACATACACACACACACACATACATATATATATATATATATATATATATATATATATATATATATTATCGTTTATATATTTATGTAGTTTATTTTTTACGTCCAAAATAAAAAATGGCCAATTTCTAAAAAATACATCCGATTTTCAAGGTGAAGACGCTAACCTCAATATCGTTTAAAAAAAATCCACAACAAAAATTTACATGAATATATAAACGATAAAAACTAAACAGTAAATCGTCTATGGCATCATAGCGTAATAGATAAGACGGTGTCCGGAAAATTCGTCCCGGGAAAACTCGCCTCCAGAAAACCCGTGCCCGGAAAACCCGTACCCGGAAAACTCGTACCCGGAAAACTCGTACCCGGTAAACTCGTACCCCAAGAACTCCTCCCCCTGTTTACTAGGTAGGAAACACATTTTATTACCGTTCTTGAAGCAGATATTGTTTTTAAAAGAGACTATGCACACCCATAATATTTTTAAAAAAAATATTTTTAACACTTGCTTAAAAAAAAAGATTTAATCACGGAGTCAAGATACAAAAAACGAAACCAAATATTTATTTAAAAAATACTCTATAAAATAATTGCTTTCTTTGATAATACGTGTTTTCTTTCTTTATTTTTGTTTCGTAATGACACAAAAAGTGTTAAAACTAGAGTATTTTTTAAATAAATATTTGGTTTCGTTTTTCGTATCTTGACTTCGTGACCAAGTTTATTTTTCTCAAGCGAGAGTAAAAATATTTTTTTTATATATTACGGGGGTGCATAGTCTCTTTTTAAAACAATATCTCCTTCAAAAACGGTAATAAAATGTGTTTTCAAACGATATTTATTCAATAAAGGACCAGTTTTCCTACCTAGCAAAAAGGGACGAGGTTTCCGGGTACGAGTTTTCCGGAGACGAGTTTTCCGTAGACGAGTTTTCCGGAGACGAGTTTTCTTAAATTCAGATAAGACGCTGGACTGAAATACATAAGGTCAAGGGATCCAGTCCTAATAACAGTCAAGCTACGCTGAAGCGGGGTAGGGACCCGAAACATGCATGTACGTAGATTATTATTGATTTAAAAATAAATAAATAAAAATATTATATACATATATATATATATATATATATATATATATATATATATATATATATAACCACTTAATCCTTTCTTTCTATTTTTTTCACAGTTAAAAATGAAATGGGTGTCATTAAAAACTTCAAAATACAGGGTTTACAGTTTTCAATAAAAAAAAAGGCAAAAAGTTCTTTAATTACTTATTAATTTTTTTAAGAGTTTGTAATATTTTAGAACAGATTTTTTTAAACTTAAATACTTTAAAATTACATAATATATGATAAATAAATTATATTTCCGACTATTTTCCCACATTAGCCTGGCCGAAAATATTTTGGGGAGTGAACGTTTGACCAGTTAGGGCTGTGGAATCAATTGCATGGAAAGAAATGATATTAGAATTTTTTCGATAGGTGCATAATATAAGACTTATGGGTAGGTTTAGATCTGATAATCACCGAGGAAGATCAAATCTGGACAGTATAGATCAATTTTGGAAAACTCTCCCCCGGAAAACTCGTCTCTGGAAAACTCGTCTCCGGAAAACTCGACCCCAGAAAACTCGTCCACTTTTGCTAGGTAGGAAAACTAGTCCCTTATTGAATAAATATCGATTGAAAACACATTTTAAGACCGTTCTTGAATAAGATATTGTCTTTAAAGGAGAATACACATCCCATAATATTTTTAAAAAATATTTTTACTTGTATAAACTCTTTAAAATAAGTTGAAAGACCAAAAACTTCCAAAGCTAAGTAGAAAACGTTGTTTTAAAAAAATTTAATTAATTTTTCTAAGTTTTCGTTTTCTACCTAGCTTTGAAAGTTTATGGTGTTTCAACTTATTTTAAAGAGTTTATTTAGTTAAAAAAAAAAGTAATGTCGAGTGTTACTTATGAACAAAGAATGTCCGACATAAGATGATCACGTTTTAGGAGGATAATTGCTCAAAAATAGAAAATTAAAGAAAATATTAAGGTAGATATAGTTTTAAAACGAGACCTCCCCCCCAAAAAAAGAAAATAAATTTGTATATTTTTAGGTAATAATGCACATCCCATAATATTTTTAAAAATATTTTTACATGTTTATTGTTTTAAAAAAATTAAATTGATTTTTCTAAGTTTTCGTATTCAACCTAGCTTTGTAAGTTTTTTGGTGTTTAAACTTATTTTAAAGAGTTTATTTAGTTAGAAATAACAAGTAATGTCGCACTCGACATTACTTAGTAAATATTTTTTTTTTTAATTTCCGTAAATTAAAGAAAATGCTGAGGTAGATATAGTTTTAAAACGAGCCTCCCCCACTTCCAAAAGAAAATAAATTTGTATATTTTTAAGTACTGCACAAGCGCCCCGAAATGACTTTTAAACGATCCCCTCCCCTCCTGGCTTTCGAAATAATAACGTTATTGTTTCAGCGCGGTACCAAAATTACATAATGTTTTCTTTTTTCTTGTTTTGTAATAACACAAGCATTATTTAAACTGAATTAATTCTTCTAAATAAAACAATTGCTTTCTTTGATGATACGTGTTTTCTTTCTTTATTTTTGTTTCGTAATGACACAAAAAGTGTTAAAACTAGAGTATTTTTTAAATAAATATTTGGTTTCGTTTTTCGTATCTTGACTCCGTGATCAAGTTTATTTTTTTCAAGCAAGAGTTAAAAAACTTTTTCTTTTTTTTTAAATATTATGGGGGTGCATAGTCTCTTTTAAAAGCAATGTCACCTTCAAGAACGGTAATAAAATGTGTTTTCAATCGATATTTATTCAATAAGGGACCAGTTTTCCTACCTAGCAAAAAAAGAGGGGGTCGGGTACGAGTTTTCCGGAGACGAGTTTTCCCGGGACGAGTTTTCCGGCCACCGTATAGAGAGATATGTGTGTGTAACAACAGACTTTACTAGTGTGATCACATTGAAACGATGGACGTTATTGCGTTAGTGTTAGAGAAATTAAGAGGTCCAGTTCATAAAGAAAGGTCAAGAAAAATATGGAAATAAAATTAAACTTAAGAAAAAGAGACAAAAATAAAGACCTGTAAAGAACTCGGTCCGTTTTGAAGTCAATTTCTAATAACCGTCCAACGCAAACAAAACGACCATCGAACCGATGCTGCTGCTGCTGTTGCTGCTGCTGCTGCTGTTGTTGTTGTTGTTGTTGTTGTTCATCATTCGGAGTGAATCTGATGGTTACTGTTGGCATTCGTTTACCCGATATCTTTCTACAGGGTGGAACAATAAATTTATCGCCTTAGAAAAGACGACATGACTCCATTTCTGTTTGATGAAAACCGGTTTTCTTTTCTTTTTTTTTTGTTACAGACTACCTTTTAGTTGGCCAGTTGTTTACAAATCACTAGAGCGATAGGAGCCTTCTATCATGTTTGAAAGTGACACAATATTCGGAGATGCACCGCTGTACAACTCTTGCTCTCTAACGATCCAAGTTATAACAACAGGACCATTGCCAGCACCCTTAAAATGCATCACTGGGTTGCCACAAATAGCAGGTACGTGTGTCCAGAGTGATGAAAACAATGTTTACGGCCTCGATTATGGTCTTTGGTGTAGTTTCAAGTGAGGGCCACCTCAAATCTTTAAAGTCAGCTTGAAAGTCAACACCAAAGTGTACCTGAATGTGCTGAAGAGTATGATGATCCCTTGATGCAATGAGGTGCCCGCTGGCAGACCCTGGGTGTGGCAGAAGGACTCTCGGCGCCAGTCCACAAGTTCAAAGAGACCCAGAATGAGTACTAATACTTTGTACTCTTCTCTCACTGGCGCCTCTTCTCCCAAACCTGGACCCGTTGGGCTACTTCATTTGGCCATACGTCCGTCGAGAACATCACCAATATGACCTTCCACAACACCAACGCAGTCTAATCGCCACCATCCGTCGAGTATTCGCTGAGCTCCTGCTGGCGCTTGTGGAAAAGGCATGCTCCTAGTTCCGGACCTGTACCAAGTCGGTGATTTAGACTGAAGGTGTCTACATTGAATAGATGCCAGCTCTACTACATAATCAAGTTAAATGTTTTGTTTTCAATAAAAGTTTTAAAATAAAGTTGTAGTGGTGTTTTCTTTAGGGCGACACTTTTATCGTTCCACCTCGTAGTTAAAATTCTTTAGAAAAAGACATTGGGTACTTATAGCAGGAGGAACCACATGAACGTTGCCAACATTCTTAAATGAAAGTGTTTATGTGGAACGTTCTTGGCAGACCCAGGTTGGCAGTCCATGTTCTTAACCGCTCGACACCTGCTTGCTGCCGCTGTTGTGCTGCTGTTGTTGCTGCTGCTGTTGTTTCTGCTGCAGCTGTTGTTGTTACTACTGTCGTTGCTGCTGCTGTTGTTGCTGCTGTTGTTGCTGCTGCTACTTTTTGCTCCTGCTGCTGTTGGTGCTGCTGCTGCTGTTGCGAATGCGTCTGCTGTTGTGACTGCTGCTGCTGTTGTTGCTACTGTTGCTGTTGCTGCTGTTGCTGCTGTTGTTGCTGTTATTGTTGCTGCTGCTGCTGTTGCTGCAGCCGCTGTTGCTGCTCGTTGTTGCTGCTGTTGTGTTGCTGCTGCTGTTGCTGCTGCTGCAACTGTTTTTGCTGCTGCTGTTGCTGCTGTTGCTGCTGCTGCCGCTGTTGTTGCCACTGCCGCTGCCGCTGTTGTTGCTGTTGTTGCTGCTGCTGCTACTGCTTTTGCTGCTGATGCTGCTGTTTTTTCTGCTGTTTTTGCTGTTGCTGCCGCTGTTGTTGCTGCTGCTGTTTTTGCTGCTGCTTCTGTTGCTGCTGCTGTTGTTGTTGCTGCCGCTGTTGCTGCTTCTTCTGTTGCTGTTTCTGCTGCTGTTGCTACTGTTGTAGCTGCTGCTGCTGCTGCCGATGATGATGATGATGATGATGATGATGATGATGATGATGATGATGATGATGATGATGATGATGATGATTTTTCTTCTATTGGTTCTAATATCAAGATTTAGAATTCTCCTGTAGAATTCAAAGTTAGTTAGTTAGTGACAGATAGAACATCTTTAGTTACATTATTTTAAAACTGAAAACCTTCTAATAATGAATCGAGCGGAATAGAAAACGAAAGAATCCAACAGAACCTTTTCATTTCCTATCAGAGAAGAAAGAAACCGAAAAGATATTTGTGAATGTGTATCTGCACACAAAATGGTAATTTATGCCGTCTCGTTAAACTTTAGTTGTCAACAAAATATATAAGTTTTCACACACACACTATTGGTGGAGGTCATTTTATCAAATAGAAAGTCAAGAGTTTCTTACGCTATCATATTTATGAGATGGGGAATTGGAATTCACATTATTTACCGTTCGTCTGTCACCTACATTTTGGATGCAAGCATCGCACAACAATTCCATCATTTTCGTATCTTTTTCTACTCAAAATTCTCGGGTGTTTAACCACTGAAAAAGACAGTGTTATTAAAGAATATGAAGAGACCAAAGTCTTATGATTACAACAACCGTCATGAGAACACTGAGCAGCTGAGCATAAATATTATTTATCTACTGGTGAAGTTACTTAGGGTTTTCGCGGGAATAATGA
>NC_136489.1:120859769-120874769 GCF_053919585.1 Euprymna scolopes | reverse complement strand
TCAGGTGCTACATTTCAATTTCTTCTCTCTCAGTGGAAGAGAACTTCTTTACGACTAAGACAATTTTTCCTCCACGTTAAAAAACGACCCTGGTGTCTAAATCTGTCCCGTGGGGATGCATTGTGAATAGGTACTATGTTTAATGTAACAAAGTTTTAATATTAAAAAAGTAACTGGAAAAAGTTATTTCTGATTTAATTACAAAATGCTCTGGAAATGTCACTTCTGATTATTTATAAAATGCCCTGAAAATTTTCCGTTCTGATTATTATTCATTTTTTTTTTTTTTTTTGTTTACTTGCTTCCCTACAAGGGCGGAATTGGACATGAGGTCGATTAAAAATTTAGGGGGAAAACAGCTCCCCAAAGAGCCACTCTGGTCAATAACAAAAATAAAAATTGCATCAGTAATGAAGGATTTCTCCTCTGTTAACCAAGACAAAAAAGGGGTGATTTAAGTCGCTGGAATGCTGAAACTGATACTACACCCAGAAATTCATGTTGAAGCAATGGCTGCCGTGTTAATGTTTTTATGTATTACTTTCGAAAAGCTACTGAAAGAGTTTATGATTTAAACATTACTTTATTTCAAGTATATTTTAAGCAGTGGGTTACGGGATATGAAGTCAGTCTCGGAAATTACTCAAACCGTTTACGATTTAAACATTACTTTATTTCATGTATATTTTAACAGTAGGGTAGGGGATATTAAAATGGGTGAAACCGTTTACGCATTACACATTACACATTACTTTAGTTAATGTATATTTTTAACATTGGAGTGGGAAATATGAAGTCGGTTCCGGAAATGGCTGCAACCATTTACGTTTTAGACATTACTTTATTTAATGTATATTTTTTACAGTAGGATGGGAGATAAGAATCGGTCCCGGAAATGGCTGGAAAAGTTTACGATTTATTTATTACTTTATTTAATGTATATTTTCAACAGTGGGGTGGGGATTATAAGTCAGTTCCAGAAATGGCTGAAACAGTTTACTATTTAGACATTACATTATTTCACGTATATTTTTAGCAGTGGGTTGGGGATATAAAGTCAGTTCCGGAAATGGCTGAAACAGTTTACGATTAAGACTTTACTTTATTTAATGTATATTCTCAACAATGGGGTGGCGGACATGGGGCCAGACCCGGGATTGAATGAGATGTGCAAATATATACTATTAGAAAGCGTCGCCCAGAATTGAATGAGATAAGTGGAAAACATATATTAGCCAAATACCCAGCATCGCCCGGGGTCGAATGAGATAGGTGAATGATATATATTAGCAAAATATGCGGCGTCACCCGCGATTGGATAAGATAGATGAAACATATATACTATGAGAATACCCAGAATTGACTGATTTATTTGTAATTAAATAATCAGCCCTGGCAATATATAAAAGTTATTATTTAAGTAAGGAAGAGCGACATAGTGGGTTAAAGTTATGAAAATTATCGTCGAAATTAGTAACATATCCAAGAATTATGAAAAATGACGAAATGTGAGTTACTTGATTGGTGTGTTTGTAATGATATAATAAGTCCAGACAATATATCAAATATATTATATAAGTCGGAGGGAGAGGCATAATGTGGGTTTTTAATTATAAAAATTATTGTCGAAATTAGTAACATATCCAGGATTATGGACAAAGATTAAATGTGAGTTAATCGATTGTGTATTTATAATAAAATAATCAGCCCAGGAAATATATCAAAGTAATTATGTTAGTAAGAGAAGTCGATAAGGATGGTTTAAATTATTAAAAATAATTGTCGAACTTAGTAACATATCCAAGAATTATGAAAAATGACAATATGTTATTTAATGCACTAGTGTGTTTGCAATGAAATAACCAGACCAGACATTATATCAAAGTTATCATTTTAGTAAGTGGGGCGATGATCTGGGTTAAAATGATGAAAAATAATTGTCGACATTAGTAACATATCCAAGAATTATGAAAAATTATGAAATGTGAGTTAATTGATTGGTGTGTTTGAAATGAAATAATCATCCCAGATAATATATCAAAGTTATTATTTTAGTAGTGGGGGTTGATAATGTGCGTTAAAAATATTAAAAATAGTTGTCGAGATGAGTAACATATCCAAGAATTAAGAAAAATGATGAAATGTCAGTAAATTGATAGTTGTTTTTATGAAATAATCATCCCAGACAATATATCAAAGTATTTTTTTAGTAACAGAGGGAGAATTATAAAAAAAAATATTGTCGAAATTAGTAACATATCCAGAATTACGAAAAATGACGAAATTAAATTTAATTGATTGGTGTGTTTACAATAAAATAATCAGCCTAGACAATGTATCAAAGTTATTATATAAGTAATGAGAGAGGAGATAAGGAGGTCTTAAATTATAAAAAATTATTGTCGAACTTAATAACATATCCAAGAATTACGAAAAAATGATGAAATATTAGTTAATTGATTGGTGTGTTTGTAAGGAAATAATTAGCCTAGACAATATATCAAAGTTATTATTTAGTAAAGAGGGAAGGACGAAAATGTGGGTTAAAATTATGAAAAATGATTGTCGAAATACGTAACATATCCAAGAATTATGAAAAATGATTAAATGTGATTTCATGCATTAGTGTGTTTGTAATAAAATAATAAGCCCAGACAATATTTCAAAGTTATCATTTTATTAAGGAGGGGGCGATAATATGGGTATAAATTATGAAAAATGATTGTCGAAATTAGTAACATAACCAAGAATTATGAAAAATGATGAAATGGAGATTAATTGATTAGTGTGTTTGTAATAAAATAATCAGCCCAGCAAACGTATCAAAGTTATTATTTTAGTAATGTTGGGCAGCAACATTGGTTTAAATTATAAAAAAATATTGTCGAAATTAGTAACATATCCAAGAATTAGGAAAAATGATGAAATGTGAGTTGATTGAGGTGTGTATTTGAAATGAAATAATCAGCCTAGACAATATATCAAAGTTATTATTTAAGTAAGGTGTCCAATATGGTGAGTTTAAATGATGAAAAATTATTGTCAAAATTAGTACCATATCCAAGAATTACGAAAAATGATAAAATGTGAGTTAATTGATAGTTGTGTTTTTTTATAAAATAATCAGCCGATACAATATATAAAATTTAATATTTTAGTAAAGGGAGAGGCGATAATATGGGTTGAAATTATGAAAAATTATTATCGAACATAGTAACATATTCAATAATTATGAAAAATAATAAAATGTGAGTTAATTGACCGAGGTGTTTGTAATGAAATAATCATCCCAGGAAATATATCAAAGTTATTATTTTAGTAAGGGGGCAGCACAATTTTAATAAAAAAGTAGAATAATATGATTGTGCCTTCATTCATGCTGACCAGAATGCTCATGCATGCCTAGCAACAATATATTACATATGAAAAATTCTGCTGTGGAATTTCCACTTAGTTTATATATGACTACTTAATTAATATTTATTATATATTTATATATAATTATATATTTATATATGATTATTTTGTTATATATAATTATATATTTATATATGATTATTTTATTATATATAATTATATATTTATATATGATTATTTTATCAATATTTATTATATATTTATATATGATTATTTAATTTAATCACATGAATTAATATATGAAAGTATACATTTATGCGAAAACTTTAAGTATTTACTTCAACAGTGCTCAATGCGTAGGTAGAGCTAGGTAGTAAGTTATAAAATATATATGGCATTTAAGCTACACAGAATAATCCGCGTTTCATCCACGCTAGGATTCATCAGGCATAAGCCTGGATGAAACTCTGGAATTCATCAGGCATAAGCGTGAATGAAACGCGGAATATTCTGTGTAGCTTAAATATATATATATATGGGTCGTTTTTTTTTGTTTGTATTCGTTAGAAGCGCTGAGTGAAATTTGAAGAATAAAACATGTATATATACATTTGAAGCTAAAACTGCAACGCCATATTTTTTATAAAATAAACGAGTATTTATTTTTTTTAGAAATATATTTCGGAGTAAGACTCCTTTGTCAATCTTTTTTCCCCCTCTTCTTCCTCGACATAATGTAGTGGAAGATATTTCGATGAAGAGTCCACGTGATCTTGTTACCTGCAGGGTTTTTATGAAGCTGGATAGGTGACGTGTGGTTGCGCATTTTGAAAATCTAGGTAGATTTTTTGTATTGTTTATATCCGTTAGAAGCGCTGAGTGAAATTTGAAGAATAAAACATGTATAAATACATTTGAAGCCAAAACTGCAACGCCAAATTTTTTATAAAATAAAGGGTGTTTATTTTTAAAGAAATATATTTCGGAGTAAGACTCCTTTGTCAATCTTTTCTTTTTCTATTTATACATGTTTTATTCTTCAAATTAAAAAAGAAAAATTGACATATATATATATATATATATATATATATATATATATATAGAGAGAGAGAGAGAGAGAGAGAGAGAGAGAGAGAGAGAAAATAAAAAAGGAACAAACCGTATTATGTGTCCACCAACGTTTCGTCTTTATTTCGAGACTTCCTCTGAAAGTAAAGTCGAAATAAAGACGAAACGTTGGTGAACACATAATACGGTTTGTTCCTTTTTTATTTTTTTTATTTTCTCTATTTTGTCGGAATACTATTTCCATTATTTTCATCATATATATATATATATATACACACACAAAATTTCCCCCAAACCTCTGGCCTTGATGTAGGGGAGACTAAAATTTGATGCTATGTTTTCAAATGATCTGAAATAACAACAAAGGGAGACTATTTCTCATCTGCTATATTTCCCCTCTTTTGGAAATAGGTTACCATAATGAATATCTCCAGTATCAAAAAATCCTTATACACTGTGAAATGAGAATTATATATAATTGGGCTTTTTGAAGATGATAATACTATTCTGCGGTTAATTCCAGATGATTTGAAACCATAGCAGCAAGTTTTAGTCTCCCTATCTAGGCCAAAGATTTCGGGAAATATCAAATATTTTGTAAGTCATATGCAAAACTAGGAAAACAAATGACTATGATTGGAATATTGATAAACGTGCAGTATTTTTTTTACTTCTTTAAAATTACCACTATTATAGGTTTTCGAGGGTGCTGAAAATGAAAACAACAGTTAAAATACAAGGAAACGAGTAATTTCCATGATATATATATATAAAATTATAGTTTTTAAAAGTGAAAGATTACTTTCCTATATTAATTTAACGTAAAATAAACATCCATTTTATAACCAAAGTGGCCATAAAAATGGTGTTCATTTTACGTTAAATTAATATATAAAAGTGATCCCCATTGTTTAAACAATAATGTGCGACCTTAAGGGCAAATGTCACAGAGCCGATTACACAATTCAGGTCATTAGCTTTCCAACGAACCTTCATCTGTTACATTCTGGTCAATAGTTGCCGAGATTTCGAACTTATAAAATTGCCAAAAATGGTAATAATGATATATATATATATATATATATATATATATATATATATATATATATATATATATATATATATATATATCACCCTGCACTGAAGATTCCCGAAAGGATAAAACACTAATGTCTGTAGGTATTTAATTATTATAGTAAAAAATAATTATGACAGACCTTTTAAGAAACTCGTTTCTTATCGTTGAGCACTTTACGTTGAATTAAAGTCGATCAATTTAGCTCTTATGCATAAGTCATCGTATAACGATTAGATCACTCTGACTGACGTAAAGAAAATTTAAAATTAAAATGTAAAAATTCAACATTATTTCACGCGGTTAATGGTAGCCGAATAGATACGGTCTTCCTAATCGAGCCAAAGATGGCTCATGTTGCCGAGTTCGAATCCGTCGACTGGTGTTAATCGTGACACCCGGCACTGAAGATTCTCGAAAGGATGAAACACTAGTATCTGTAGGTATTTAATTATTATAGTAAAAAAATAATTATATATATATATATATATATATATATATATATATATATATTGGCAAAAGTACCCGTCGTTGACTGGGTTCAAAAACAGCCTACAGAAAATGGACTCTGATTTATGAAAGTATGATAGGTTATGAAAAGGAAGGGTTGTAAAGAGAAAGCTTCGAATTTGAGGGTATCAAAACGAAAGCAAAATATGATGAAAGTAAAAATAAAATAGATAAACTCCATAATTTATTATACCATACCTGTTCACACTGAAACACTTATCACAATATTCTGTGGATCTATATTAAAAAACCTTGTTAAACTTTGTGACATATTTCCATTCTGTGGAGGTCAGGTGCGAACGAACACCCCATAATTATATTATACCATATTTCTTCTTCCAACTGAAACATAATTATCAAAGTATACTTAAGCAGATAGATATGAAAAGTCTTTATTAAAGTCTGTGCCTATTTCCATTCTATGGAGGCCAGGCGCCAACGCAGACCCTACAATTTATTATACCATCCCTATTTAAGTTAAAACATACTTATCAAAGTATTCTTATGTACATCTATATCAAAAACACTTGTAAACGTTTTTTTGTTTTTTGTTTTTTAATTTTTTATTTCCATACTTTGCGGACCAGGCGCGAACGCAGATCCCACAATTTTAATGAATCACCGTTCTGCCAGATCAAACATACCCATTCCTGTGTCTCGATACATCTTCTATCATTATATGAAATCAGTTTTTTTTTTTAAATAGTCAACCATATAGGAGCCTATTCGTGACCAGGCACACACACATTCAGTTTTATATTATAGATACATATATATATATATATATATATATATATATATATATATGTGTGTGTGTGTGTGTGTGTGTGTGTGTGTGTGTGTGTGTGTGTGTGTGTGTGTGTTGATATATCTTTCCTCGTAGCCAAATTGAATATTGATATGCTCATATCTTTGGTTCTATGGGACGAAACTATATGTAAATATGCAAAGTTTTTGAAGATGATAATACTATTCTGCGGTTAAATTTCTATGACAATTGGTAAAAAAAGAACCTGTATTTTCAAGCCAATAAAATATGCCCAAATTTTCCTACATTTGTATATATAGTGTCCTGTCAGGCCAGCTTTAGTTTTGCTGCTTCTGTTGTCTCCCATGTTTTTGCCAGGCCACTAATATATATAATTCTATATATAATATTTGATTGGAGAAATTCCCCTCTGGACGAAATTGCCGTAGGTTTGCACTAACAGATGCCCATGCAAGTTTATTTTTTATGTCTAAACTGCTACCTAACATCTTATGTAACTTTCGCATGTCGTTACAGACACATTTATTCGTTATAATAAAATCTTATATTACATTCTACAAGCGCCATCGTCACGACCGACAATATATTTAGACAAAGTGGTTCGTATTTTTCCTTTTACCCCAAAAGTACTCCAACCTCCTCAGTGAAGACCGAGTAAAAATATACACAATATAAATATACTGCAATGACACCCTAATTAACTGCATCATACACTTATAGACATACAACTACCTTTACACTTCCATATTCGAAATAATGATTTCTCCCCACTTACATTCCAGGTAATGGCTAAAAACGTAAAAATTTGTTATTCTGGATTACACATTCATACTAAAACGGACACTTCACATCTTCGCCAACATGGCCTCTACCTTTACACGAATCAACATTTTTCTGAATATTAAACCAAATAAAAATATTCTAGAACTCTTATAATCATAACTTTTCGTAGTTACAACCTCACGTTTAGCTACATGCTCAATATCTTCGTGTATTGTTTGAAAAAATTTACTTTCCTATCGTTGCCTTATAGAGAAGTTAACGAATATTTACATTACCTTAACGTAATATTTACTTTTTCCTTACCATAAAGTTTTCTCAATACACCTTTAGAAATAAGTTGCAGAATATTCTTTCTTAAATGTTTACATCTGTTGAAAATATTGTTCGTTCGTTGGTATTTGCGTCTTAGTAAACGAAACGAGCTTTTTTAATGTTTCCAATGTTTTCTCTCGTATAAGCTGTATCGTCTGAAGAGGTCTCTTCTTACTAGTAACAAGCGGACCGAAACATGCTCATGACTGTGTAGCAACATATTACTGCTTATACAAAAACAAATAAAGAGTCTACCCTGTTCTACATCGGTATTGAGCACTTTTGTATTAACCTCGTTGCACTTCATTGGTTACTTCACCTCTAGAAAACAATAACCTCGGATTATATATATATATATATATATATATATATATATATATATATATATATATATATATATATATATACGAGGATGAATAAAAAATTATTCGCACTTTTTATTGTTTTTGTTTATATTTATTCTAAAAACACAAAATACGAAAAAGATTTATTATAATCTCCACCCATTTCGATGTACTTGTTCCAACGGTCTACAAGCTTATGAATGGCATGCGAGAAGAAAGCCTTTGGCTGGTAACAAAGTTTTATAATTTTCAGTCCATGCATATGTCGTTTTTTTGCTTTTTTTTTTTGTTTGTTTTTTGTCGATAGTGCATTGAGTCCCTTATGAATGTCTGACCACTAAAATCTAATCACCAAAATCTGAACACAAAATCTGATTACAAAAATCTGATTACAAGAATCTGAACACAAAAATCTGGCCACAAAATTCTGATCACAAAAATCTGATCACAAAAATCTGATCACAAAATATGAACACAAAAATCTGACTACAAAAATCTGACCACAAAAATCTGATCACAAAAATCTGACTACAAAAATCTGACTACAAAAATCTGACCACAAAAATCTGACCACAAAATATGAACACAAAAATCTGACTACAAAAATCTGATTACAAAAATCTGATTAAAAGAATCTGAACACAAAAATCTGGCCACAAAATTCTGATCACAAAAATCTGATCACAAAAATCTGATCACAAAATATGAACACAAAAATCTGACTACAAAAATCTGACTACAAACATCTGACCACAAAAATCTGACTACAAAAATCTGACCACAAAAATCTGACCACAAAAATCTGACTACAAAAATCTGACTACAAAAATCTGACCACAAAAATCTGACTACAAAAATCTGACTACAAAAATCTGACCACAAAAATCTGACTACAAAAATCTGACTACAAAAATCTGACCACAAAAATCTGACCACAAAGTCTGACCACAAAAATCTGACCACAAAAATCTGACTACAAAAATCTGACCACAAAAATCTGACCACAAAAATCTGACTACAAAAATCTGACTACAAAAATCTGACTAAAAAAATCTGACCACAAAAATCTGACTACAAAAATCTGACCACAAAAATCTGACTACAAAAATCTGACCACAAAATTCTGACCACAAAAATCTGACTACAAAAATCTGACTACAAAAATCTGACTACAAAAATCTGACTACAAAAATCTGACCACAAAAATCTGACTACAAAAATCTGACCACAAAAATCTGACCACAAAAATCTAACTACAAAAATCTGACTACAAAAATCTGACCACAAAAATCTGACCACAATGTCTGATCACAAAAATCTGACCGCAGCCCGTTGTTGTTCTCTGGCGCATTGTCAAATAAGATAGGTTGATTTTGGGATGGTAATAGAGCGAGGGCAGGGAAAGTTGCAAATTACCAGAAAAAAATAAGCACATAATTTATTTTTCCCTTAAATGTTGTCGATATTTGAGGAAATGACTTGAAATTGGGCAATAATTTAGGATTCTGCTAAGATAACGGTGTTACCGAACAATGTCAGCCGGTAAAATTGATACAAAAGCAAATAAATTCAGTAAATATATGTAAAACTATATTTTTATGAGAAATATCAATGTTGTTTATCAATAAATCAAGTAATACTTAATAAAAAAAAATGATATATCATTAATTATTTATTTTAAAATACAAATTTAAATTTAGGAATCCGGTCACTCGTGAAACGTAATTATCTTTCTCCAATATTGTTTATATCGTGACATATTGAGAACTATCAAGACCCGTAGGCTGGCGTTGCCCGGTGGAAATCTGCCCCCCCCCTCACAAAAAATTACCCTACGGTGGTGGTGGTTTTTGTTGTTGGTGGTGGTGGTGGTCACTGCAGTCTATAAATAAATGCGGACACTGGCGGGCGTTGTCGAAATGAAATAATCTAGCTTTCACTAGCGATTAGTGCTGGTTTCTGGCGATAATATGCAGGTAGTGTTTGAATTTTAAAAAAAAGGCAATGTGTAAACCAGTAAGCATTAATAAAATTACGGTAAATGGTCCATTAGAATAATAATGGAAAGTAAAAACAGAGGTTTTAGAAGTTAAGGATTCTTACTGTATATGAACTATTTAGAGTGATCGAAATCAGTGGTAGCAGTCCTAGTTGTTTCCGTTTGTTGTTCAAGTCTTCCTCTTCTTTTCAACTCTTCCACCAATAGTATTAAAGTAAATTCCAGTTTTATGTAGTATTTTTGAATAGACACCACCAACTACCCCATCTTAACAACGCCGTTCAGAATAGACACCCCAACGTCCTCGTGTAAAGAACGGCTTTCAGAGTAGACAACCCTTTTTGCTTTGGGGGAGGGGGAAATAATTCCCCCAAATTTAACCGTGATAATTGTTGTCAGCATACCTACCCGCAGATGCACAAAATATTTGGGGATTGCAGTGTCGGTAGGAATAAAGTAGATTTGTTTATCGCATGTGTGTACTAACCTGGCAGTCAGTGAATTACAGTACATAATACATGCCTTTATATCTCTGTAACTACTTGTCTCCAGTAAATTTGAATGAGTTTTTCTTAGTCAGCATAATCGAAAAGCAATAAAAGTCGTTATTTTAAAGAAAATTTTGGAGGTGGACTTAATGTTCAAATTTATCTCACCCATAGAAAAGTTAACACGGGCACAATGTCGAGAATCCAACAGATGATAATGCCGAAACATTTATTCTTAATTCAGCGATGATCGAAATAGATCACGCAGGTTTAAAGAAAGTATTTTTAAATAAAATACATAAGAACACATAATTATGTCTGAAAAATATACTTAATTACAAGAAGAAATGAACAAATCTGGCGAGCGAGAGAGAGAGAGAGAGAGAGAGAGAGAGAAGAAATAAATGTTTGTTGTTTTTTCTTCGGCATTACCATGAATAAATGTAAAAAGTGAGTGAGAGAGAAAGAGAGAGAGAGAGAGTAAAAAAGGGAGAAATTTAAGAGTTAATTTTTTAAACGTATACATATACATAACATTATGTAAAGATTTACATAAGTAATAAAATACAAAGCAAAATATTTAATGTGTACGAATATATATATATATATATATATATATATATATATATATATATATATATATATATATATATATATATATATATATATACCTCTTTGGGTAGAGCACTGTCGTAAATAATCTCACCCGCTACTTTATTGGCTGAAAATACGAAGCTCGTTGTTTGTTTGTTTACGAACAGGCGATTTGAGCACTATAAAGTGGTGGCGGGTGTCTATTTAAATAAACATTCCGAGGAGTTACTTTCGGGCGTCAATTCCATGGTCGAGTGGGAGAACCGCCGACTGTCAACACGACGGTTCTAGGTTCAATCCTTGGCTTGGGAGAGATGCTAGTCTAGCGGCACTGATGAGTTGTGATACAACGAAACAGAACTGTATGTCGATGACTACAAATATATATATATATATATATATATATATATATATATATATATATATATATGAGTGTATGACGAACATGTATAACATTGGATCTTTATTCACAAAACTACTCTTTTAATCATGTTTGTAAGCCGTTCTGTTGTTCAATAAACATTGGTTTCGCAACTATTCATAAATTGTTTTTCCGTGGTTAATTTTTACTAGAATATTCTTGGAATGTTTAACTTTAAAATTCAGATGAACATATCTCGGCTCAAACAAAAATTTATTGATCAAAGTAAGCACCATCAGAATTAACACACTTTTTCCAACACAGAACAAGTGTATGTATGCCGGTAATGTACAATTCTCCGTTCTAGTCGCGACGAAGTCGCTGAAGGCATTTCTGATATCGCTTAGGTTTTTGAAGCATTTCTCACGCAGAAAATTGTCACGATATGCTTAAAAAAGTGATAGTCTGTAGGTGAAAGGTCTAGAGATAATGGCAGATGAGGCAGAGTTTTGTAGCCTAAGTCTGCAGGGTCGGTTTAGCAACGTGTGGTCGGGCATTGTCATGTGAGGGGAACAGTTAACATGACCTTCTTTTGGTGCAAATCAGGCTTCAGAAAGTGTCGTGGAGTTTCGTCAGTGTCTAATCACTGAGCTGAGCGTCGCTGGTTGTCGTAAACAACCCACTTTTCATTGCAAGTAAAAACCCAGTCGAGAAACAGGTCGTGCTTGTTGCGTAAAAGAAGGGTAGATAAATGGGGGCCTCGTGAATTAAACGACTACCAGAAGAAATGTAGTAATGTAATAACGGCGTTTCTTTTGGCTGCCATTTAATTCGTGAGACACCCATTTATCAAGTTTTTTGTCTTTCATCTCTCTCTCTCTCTCTCTCTCTCTCTCTCTCTCTCTCTCTCTCTCTCTCTCTCTCTTCGAAATGATCGTATACATTACGTCTAATTCAAAATTCGAAAGCAAGTTTTCGAACAGCTGTGCGTGGATTGGTTTCAACTAAATCTATTTATTGATCGTTGTGAACATCCGATGGCCGATCACTACGCTCATCATCTTTAAGACTCTCCTCACTACCATGGAATTTCTTAAACTACTGTATGTTGCATACTGGTTATATTTTAGTAGAGATGACGTATGAATTTGTTGTTCGTGTTAGAGAGAGAGAGAGTCTTAGAGTGTTCATGTTGTGTGCAGATATCGCGTATATATAAATAGACAAGGTGCACGTCAATACAGGAGAGCCGACGGCATGTAATACACAATGAGAGGAGATTTGATATATAGATAGATAGACCGAGAGATAGTGCGTTTGGCATTTATACTGTTTGACAGTTCTGTGAATGGGAGTGTTTCTATAAACATTGACATATATATTTCTTTACCTATTTTTGAGATGATGATTTTCACAAAGTTCTTATAATATAAATTCACAATAACTTTTCGTTGTTGAATAACATAACACGAAGACGCAGATACAAAATTATGATGATATTCGTTTATTCCATTCCGACCGGTCAATGGCTTTGCATCAAGGAATTCAAGTCTTTACATGATTCTTTCTTCTCCCCTTCCCTCCCAAGGTTCCATGTCAGCTCTGTCTCTGACTCCTCTCTTTTCCCCTGACTGACTGACTTCTGACTTACCCTTTGCCAAGCTCCAACTATATTGAAAACTCATGACGTCAGTGCATGACCAACACGTGCATATCAGACACGTGGCCTGACACGCCTCACGTTTTCACAAAGCCGACTCTCTAACCTAATTTTTGATTAACCCACTTTACAAATATTTTCCATTGTTCGTTTTTAAATTCCTTATTTTAATTTCATTTCTTTAACAGAAACAAAATTCATCATTACATCCCTTTTTCAATAAACAGATACCTAACTATTTTATGTGAACTAAACAATGGCAATTCTACATTCCATTTTCAATCAAATTTTGTATTAATTATTTTAACTTATGATCAGAATTCTCAATTTCAAATTTAGCTTTGCAAGTTCGAATCCTCGGCTATCTCATCTCATATTTACTCACTTACAAGAACAGGCGGCTGTTCTTTAACACTACCATTGTGCTGTGTGTTCAGTAGTAGTCCATGGGCCAAACGCTTCGTTGATATTGCGAGCTTTTCCGCCTAGCTTGAATTGAAATAAGAAAATTGTTCAAATTTGCTTTTGTCCACCTTGTACTCAACGTTCTGAAAAGAACACATAATTGTTTTAAAACGACTGTAATTTAAAAGATTAGACAGGGCGAAAAACGCTCTTTAAAATGATATATAAGGTAAAGCTATTCTGACGAAAACGTATTTGAAAATGCATGATTTAAAATCAAAATTTAAATTCCGCTAGAACTTTCTTTTCAACCTAATACGAGAGTTTAGAGTCGGGCGACTTATCTGAAGGGATGTCTTTGACTTAGCATCGATGTAAACCTGACAAATTTCTATTATTATATAAAAGGAACTCTGTGTGTGTGTGTGTTTGTGTGTGTGCGTTTGTGTGTGTGTGTGTTTGTGTGTGTGTTTGTGTGTGTGCGTTTTTGTGTGTGTGTGTGTTTGTGTGTGTACGTTTGTGTGTGTGTGTGTACGTTTGTGTGTGTGTTTGTGTGTGTGTGTGTTTGTGTTTGTGTGTGCGTGTATCTGTGTGTGGCTATGTGAGTTCATTTCCTATGGACTCGAAAACGGCTGAGCCGATTTTGATGAAATTTCACACGAATGCACTTTATGTCTCAGGCAGTGTTCATACATAGGCTTTGTATCGGAATGTCTTCGATAAGTATACGTAATAGATAATTGAAATAATCCCATGGAACAGCAATTTTACGCACGTTAACACCTTACACAGCCTAATATCACAAGTGCATTTGAGAAGTTTTATTAAGACACAAGCCGAAAGGCCCGACATATAAGATCAGCAGTAGGTTCTGGTATATGACAGGGGGGGGGCATTTCAATGTTTCTGTTTAAAGAACTATTGCACTATGATACTTGACTTTTTCATTTTAAGCTTTAATTGAAACCATTATCACTGTACAAGCAGTAAGGCAATACATATAAAATCAACAGTAGGTTCTTTACAGTACGATGTAGATTACAATGTATTGTGGACTAAGTCATTGCAGGAAGGTATGTGAAGCTTCCTCCCGATGCACCGAGATGAATCCCCAATCAGAGCAAGTAACGAATCCATTTGATTGAAAAAATGGCGATTTCATCGATTTTAATATGTTGAGTGTGAAACATTTGTTGATCATCATTCGATCCCGGGCAGCGTTGGGTCTCCCTGCTAGTATTTCATATTTAGCTTTTACGTTTTAGCAATCGTGCT
>NC_136489.1:120667269-120847269 GCF_053919585.1 Euprymna scolopes | reverse complement strand
TGTCCGCTTCCAGAATTCCCAAGTATTTATAGTCGCCTTGTTTCCCTATTGCTATTGTTTCAGTTTTTTGTTTGATTGGGTAGTTCCATGCCTTCTGTCGTTTCCAGTTTTTCCTTTCTTATAACTAGTTGTGCACACTTTTCCATTCCAAATTCCATTTGGATATCCGGTAGTGTTAATTAGTGTCTCTAGCTCCTTTTCCGTCCTTGCAAAAAGTTTCAGATCGATCATGTACATCAGGTGGTTTATTTTTTCCTCTGTATTGGAGAACTTGTATCCGGCTTGGCACTTTCTCAGAATACCGTTCAAGGGCATCATGGCTATGATGAACAGTAGTAGTGATAGCGAGTCTCCTTGGAAGATGCCTCTTTGTATGTTAATTTCTGTTATGTGTTGTCCATCAGCTGTCAATTCCAGTCTCCATGTTTTCATTGCATTTTCTATTACATTGGTGATCCTGCTTGGTATTTTATACATTTTTAGACATTCTATTATCCATGCTTGGGGGATCCTGTCGTATGCTTTTTTGTAGTCGATCCATGCCGTGGCTAAATTTTTTCTCCTCCTTTTTACCGCCTTTAGGATCTTTTGATCTATATATAACAGATGATGTGTTCCTCTTTTTCTTTTTTGGCATCCTTTCTGCTCCTCGGGGATGAGTCCACGATTATTCAGGGAGTGGTAGATTTGTTCCCTCAGTTGTGCTGTCAGTATCTTCCACATAGTTTGTAAGCACGTGATTGGCCTATAGTTGCTAGGGATGGTTCCTTTCTCCGTGCCCTTCTGTAGCAGTGTGGAGATAAGGCGTATATATGTCATCCAGTCTGGTACGCTTGCTTCCTGTATACATCTTCTCAGGTTTTGGGCTAGCCTTTCGTGTAAGGTTGTGAATTTTTTGAACCAGTATGCATGTATCCCGTCGTGCCCTGGTGCTCTCCAGTTTGCCATTTTTCCTATGGTTTTCGTTAGTGTTTCCTTGCTGATTTCATTCACTATTCCTTCTTCTATTTGTTGTAACTATTCTTTAATGTCTTTCAGCCATTCGGCATTTCTATTGTGGTCTCGTCACTCTTCCCATATTTTACTCGAGTAGAGTTTTGTTTCTGTCGGATTTGGTTGTTCTGTTTTTGTTTTTCCTCCGTTCACATTTTGGTAGAATTGGCTTTCATTAGTTTCAAATGTTCTGTTTTGTTTGCATTGTTCAGATTTATATCTATATCGTCTCAATCTCGCTTCTTTTGCTTTTATTTTTTGGTACAGTTCTTCATGTTTCTTGTTTAGCCTCTCCCTGTCAGTTACATTTCCAATATTCCGTTTTCTCCACATTGCTTTCTTCCTGTTGATCATTTTGGCTTCTTTTTTATGTTTGTGTATTTGGGTTTCTAGTCTTATTTCCCATCCAGGTTTTGTCGGTCCGCTTATCCCCGGTTGTTTTTCTGATTTGAGTTTCATACTTACCATTTTGGCGCCTGCGTAAATTAGGTTGTTTAAGTCTGTGATTGTATTTGGTGGGATGTGTGGGAGGAGTTTGTGAACATTCTCTGTTTCAGTTTTTAATTTATTCTGCTCTTGGTTCTTTAACGATGGGAGCTTTGTTTTTTCTTCGTTCATCAGCTGTATTATTTTGTTTATATCATTTGCTTCATTCTCTGTTAGTTCTGTTTCATTGTTCTCGGTTTCCACGTTTGTAGATTTCGTTCTTTGTTGGTCCTCGGCCTTTGGTGTTTTTACTTGTGAGGCTTCAACTTGTGGGGTTCCTTTACGTCCGGTTCCGTTGAGGGATGCTTCTTGTTCAGTTTCATAATTTATTTTTCGCTGGATTTCTGTTAGTTCTAGTTTAGAGAGCCAGCCTTTCTTGAGTATCAATCTTGCTTGGTCCGCAATTCTTTGTTCTGTCGTATGGTAGTCACTGGATAGGTCCTATAGTTCTTTCATTCGTTTCCGGTAACCTCCATATCTATATTTAGGATGACTTCTATAGTAGCATTCCATTACGAGTCTATTCTCTTTTGTTGTTCATTTCTTTTGTCGGTTGTTTTTCTTTTGATGGTTATCGTGTTATGTTTGTTCGGTATCATTTTGTTCCCTGCAATTTGAGGTTATACTTACCTGTTCAGCGTCCATGTCATTTGAGTTTGTGAAACTAGAAAGTTGGCAAACATTCGCAGGATGATGACCGGGTCCCTCATGCTGGCTACCGAAGGAGCACCTGCCGATCATGACACCCAATTCTTTGGGTCCCAAGGTTTGGATTATTTGTAATTGACATTTTTCATTATTATTATTATTATTATTATTATTATTATTATTATTATTTATTTATTTATTTATTTATTTATTTTGTAGCTTTTTTTTTTACTATAGGTTTTGTTCTTCAGCTTTAACCGTAATCCCAAAAGGAATTGATTTACCATTAAATAAGCCAACCAGATCAAATGAAATTAAATCTTCTGTGTCAGATTATTGATGACCTCTACCTGATAATTCAGTCGTTGCATCCTTTCTCCTGACAAATTAGAGAAGAGTATCAGAACAAACAAATAGAATTTAATATGAACTCATCTTCTTAAACCGTAATTAATCATGTCTGCTCTAGACAGATGCTACGCGTAAAGTCGTTGAGAATGAATCAGTTACACTGAACTTTCCGCCATCTTACTAAATTTATCCATTTGCTGGTTTCGCTCTGAATTGAATTAATGAGTTCTGATTCTCATATTCAAACGAATCTTTATTATTATTTCTTCAATCGGCTTTTAATCAATGTTATGCTTATTTGTAAAAAAATTATAATCTATATAAATAAGGGATATTCCTTGTTTTTATCCTCTTTGTTTTTGATGGGGATAGAGGTATATTACCAGACGAAAGACATTCACTCGCTATTTCAAAGACTCCAACTGGGATATTTATTTTTAGGATTCCAACCTTACTTTAAGAACAATTTGTGTGCATCTCTCTTACACTTGGTTCCCTGGGTATATTCGCAAAGTAGTTTTTAAAAATTTGTTTCTGAGTCCAATAGCTCCTATTCTAACGGTATTCACGTTTACCTACAGGGCCAACACGTTGTAGCAGATTACGTCGCAAGGAACTCACTTTTGTTTTTTGTAACAACGTTATTTCCTGATATTTTCCTGAATAAAATGTGATCATCTTCTCTCACGTGATCGTGCTCCTTCTCTCTGACCTCAGTACTCTGGTTGGTTGGTTGGTTGTTTTTGTTTTACGGCATATCAACCCTTTTCGGGTTATTTAATGCCAAATCCAAAGACTTTTAAGAAAATTTTTTAATAGAATATATTTGTTGTTTTCAAGTTGGTTTCTATTTAACCCATAGTTGGGACCCTAACAGGTACTACCACTTCGGGTCAGAGTGGACCTGGGAGCAATGGTAAGTAAAGGGTGGCTCCACACTCCCCAAAGCCCGCAAGCTGGGGCCTCACCACTGGATATAGTTTAAGGTCTTATCCAGGACCACTGTACTCTGGAACGTCATCCACATCTCTAACGTGATCTCGGAAGTACTCTTGAACGTCTTTGCGTACATGCTCCCATAGTACTCCTGAATGTGCTCCTTTGTCTGTTGCACACATTCTTTTTTTATAGTCTTATTCTTTATCCTTACAGTGACGTCATTTCGCATTTCGTATGCATTTGCAAATGCGTGTCCGCGATCTGTTACACTGTGATTACTGGATTGGTAGACATCTTCCTAAGACTCCAATTTCTTTTCATATTGTACATATGATCTTGCTATTTATGTTATATTTATTGCAATGTTGTATTTAGAGGTACCAACATGGCAAAATAGTCATATTATATAGTGAGGTGGGAAGATATGAAAGCAGTTATATTGTATTGAGAGGTGGGAGATATGGTTCTTATAACGGGATCCGATAACGTATACATTGTATGTATTATTGTTTAGCAAGATTAGAGATATCGACGTATAAACTGAATCATGTTGTATCAGAGTTATCACACGGGTATATATTACAGTTCATATTTACATAAGGTATCATTTTTTAAGAAGAATAATATATGTTCTATACCTTTCTTTCTTCAAGAGTTCTTCTATCGTCACTACTAGGCTCCGTGATGAAACATGAAATGACAAACCATAACCATTAGAAACCTCTGTTCTTTCTTCTTTTGTGAAACAACAAAACAATACTTTATATTTTTAAAATATAAATTTATTTCAGTTGTCTCAAATGGTCTTCACAAGAGTCTACATTTCGTCTACATGCTTATTCTTCACAGCCTCGCTTCCTAGCTTCAGGTACGTCTATTCACTCTCGTGACTAAACTTCAACTCTCGACTTTAAACTTCCCGACCTCTTGACCTCAGTTCCGTTACGTCATCATTCAAAAAGCACACATACCCCTAACGTGTGACCTTTCCACGTCTGCTTTCCAATGATTATTTTGTTTATTTAACCAAGCTAATTTATGTAAACATCTTCAGCTAAAACCCATTGCTACACTTTATTCTATAAACAATAAATAGTTTCCAATAAAACCTATTTTAAGAATATCATTGAATAGATAGATAAATAGATAGATAGAAAGATAGATCGATAATAACTAAATAACTTTTAACAATGTTAATTTTTTTTTACAAGGAGGTCACCACTTATCAAGGCCCGGAAGCCACTCAGGGATAAGGGTTATTGCAAGTACAGTACGTTGTACGTTAGTGTTGAGATTTAATAAAGTGTCTACTAAAGGGGGCGATTCATCAGGAATTTGTTTACGGGTGTTTTTTGTAAAAGATTGGCGAGGGGGGGCAGAGATTGGAGCTCAGACGAGCACTTGCCATGGAAATTACAGTAAAACAAATGCAGGCTCGCAACATCTCTTCTGTGGGAGAGAGGTTGCAGGGAAGAGAAAAGGGCATTCCCCACTAAGCCACGAAGTCTATTTTGTACTCTGTCAAGGCAGGATAGGCTATTTTTAGCAGCTCCTGCCCAGATATGGCAGCAGTATTCCATCCTTGGACGTACTTGGCTTTTATATAGATAGAGAATGTGCTTCCGGGTTGCACTAGCTTACACCACTGCATTTATATTTGCCCTCTATCGCCCCCACAACAGCATAGTTACTATCTTTAAGAGTATATCTGAGAAAATAGACCACATCCTGTCTGCACATCCCTCGGCTTACATTCACATTTGTGGTGACTTCAATGTCCATAATGTGGAATGGCTGACCCACTCAAATAAGATAGATGACGAAGGGAGGTTCTGTCATGACTTTGCCATTGCCTATGACCTCACTCAGATTGTTCGCGAGCCCGCCCGAGTGCCAGATACTACCGTTCAGTTTGCAAGCCTTCTAGACCTTTTTCTCTCAACCTCCCCTGAGCTATGTTCATGCACTGTTCTTTCTCCTCTAGGATCCTCCAACCACTCTGTTGTATCAGTGAAGATAAAAATGAAATGTAATAAGTCCCCAGACGTACCCCTCTACCGTACTGTATACCGATACTCCATGGCTGACTGGGATAGCTTCCGTACATTCATATCTGATCTACCGCTGCATTCCATGTTTAAAAAGGAAGTGTCCTCTATAGTATCAGACCTAACCGAATAGTTAATTGTAGGCATAGACCGACTCATACTATAAAAAAAAAAATTCCAACAAAAACCTAACAGCCAGTTATGGTTTTCCCTAGAATGTGCTGCTGCCATTGTACACAGAAATCACTTTTTCCATAGCTACGAACGTAATAGATGCACTGAGACTAAAGCTGCTTTCAGGACTGCCAGCAACCACTGTAAAAGAGTAATAAAAAATGCAAGAGAGCTATATGCTCAGTCTGTTAAATCCAAAGTAACTGATCAGCGGCTTGGTTCCCATCAGTTTTGGCAAATAACAAATAGGATCCTGAACAGAAGTGTGTCTTCTTTCCCAACCATTTTCAATGGACCAGAGGTCATCTCGTCAGCATCAGACAAGGCCAAACTATTTGGAAAGAACTTTGCAGCTAATTCTACCCTATGGGACGAAGGCCATCAACTCCCCATATTTCCTCCTATAACACAAAACACGCTAGGTAATATACAAATATCTCTGCGTGAGGTCGCCACACAAAACACGCTAGGTAATATACATATATCTGTGCGTGAGATTGCCAAGCTAATCAAGAACCTTATCCAACATTTAGTTATTTTTCCTTCTCAGCCATGTTTAAGCCAGCATCATTAAGAAAACTGAATTCAGTTAAAGTTGCTAATTTCTCTTTCTAGTATCATATCAGTATGTTCGGATTAACAGCTCCGTATTCTAGATATATAGCTTTAGGGATTGCATAATCATGATGGATTGTGTATGATTTATTTCGAACGGTTCTTTCATGTATAAGTTTCCAGTACTGACTGTTATACTGGATATTCAATTTTTTACGTTAAATATTCCATTGAAGAAATTTACATACTTCACTATGTCGCATTGTATAGTAGCCGCCCACAACAGGACCTTATTCGTCCATTTGTCTGTGCGTTCTGCTAAAACTCCCAAAACTCAAATATGCAGACGAAAGGAACGTATAAATACTAATTGAATATATTCGTAGCAAGGTTTAGTTGAAAAGAGAGTAAAAATCTTTGGCAATTAAGTAAGATCTATATCATGACTAGCCTGTGCGCCAGGCGTTGCCCGAGTGTCTGGAGGCGTGTGATGAATAAAAAAAAAAAAAGTGGTAGTAGGCAGGCAGGCGCGAACCTGTACTGCGAAGGGGGAAAAGAATGTGAGAAAAAAACGTGATGTCTTTGATGTTGCGCCCATCGCCAAACAGGAAGTGACGAATATTTACATTAAGGCTAGTCAATCGAAAGGAGGAGATGATTTTCGAAAATATGGGCGAAAAAAGCGACCCCTCCCTGTAGAAAAGTGCCGTTGAGGGTGAAGGTATTAATGTTTTTAGACAATTTTTCGATATTTGTCGTCCGAAGGGTTGAGCCTCAAAACGATACCGATCTCGTGAAAATCCGCTCCTTCTGTCGAAAGTTTTAGACATACATACATACATACATACATACATACATACATACACACATTTAAACAGACATTTATGATATTTATATTATAGATGAGGCGTTTCATGTTCGTAGGTACGATATCACACATTAAAAAATGGAGGCGTCCGATCAGCAAAGATGATGATTTGGTGATTGATAGGGCTATCACAACAGCATATTCTTTTCATTGTTTTGACTCTCAAGTATATATCCGACACAGTTAGACGCAATTAATCAACCGAGAACCACATCACACACCACATAAAAAAACGCATAAGATATCAATGGATATGTACCTGAGAATCAAGACAAGGAAAAGAATATGCTGTTGTCGTAGTGATTAATCTTATATCGCTAATGTACAAATTCTAACTTTAATCATTCTAAAATGAAATGTTTCAAACTTGTTCTAAAAACAGTTTAATCTTAAGTAAATATATTTTAAAAAGTGACATCGTTTTATGGATTTATTTCAAGAAGAAATTAATTCAATCAATAATTTAATGATGAACTTATGCTGAAATAATTAAAGTCAACTTTCACTAACCTACGGCTTAAAGAAGGGAGTGAAAAGAGGAGTGGGCAGTCGGTTGGAAGTTTTAGAGTGATTTGCACAAGTAAAGAATGACATAAGATCGATAATAAACGAATAAACCAAAGGGCCCGAGCTGAGAATGTTTCCTTATATCGCTGGCAGAAGAGAAAACAACGTCAACATCTCAATAAAGTTTCCTTTCTTCAAATTTATCAGTTCTTGATTATTTTTTGAAACATTAATTTCAGGCGTCTCTGTCATGTGACGGATGGACAACACAATGGAGGAAATTAATTGTGTTACTGTATTTTATGATCGCATTGATAAAAAAAATGTATTTTATTTGGTTGAAATTTGTAAGACACCGAAACTTCTTTCGAAGGAGAGGTATATGTAATTCTTACAAGACAAAAATATTTAAAGTTTTCTACATTTAAATGCTTTATAATTATTATAAATTCATCAAAATAGTTTTTTTTTTTACATTTAACTTTTTGCTACTAAGAAAATATTAAAGTGTATGAAATCTCTACTTTTATTCACTTTGTGTGTGTGTGTGTGTGCATGAGTTCCTTCCTTATGGGTTCCGAAACGGCTGAGCCTATCTTTTGTAAATTTTACACAAAACTAATTTATATGTCTGGCAGTGTTCTTAGATATGTTTTGTACAGAAATTCATCTGATCAGTATCGAAGATCGAAAAATTCCGATCTTAAAAAATTGTCTTTCACTGTTATAGATAAAAAAGAAGAATTTTTAGATGAGGGATATTTTACATTACACCGGCCAAGGGAGATGATAAAATTTCAGCAAATGATTACTTCTTAAAGCAAACAGATTTATTATAATCTGGAGGTATAGCTTAGTGTGAGAGCATTCGACTACAGATCTACTGTTCAAGCCCGGATGTACCTCACCATTCTATTTTAATTTTTTCTTATTAATGAGTTCGATTTACGATAAAAAGAAGAGATGCCATTTAAGATCGCTGCAAATCATTTCTTCGTTTGCATATTTTAAAACCAAATATTAATCAGAAGTTACTTATCCAGAACATTCCTCGTTAAACCCAAATATCAGCTGACATAATATTGTAAACAAACATACACAGAATTTGATGAACGACATTATCATTATTATTTTTTTCGTTTTATTATTTACTAGCGGGGGTACCCGGCGTTGCCCGGGTGTTTGAAGGTATTTGCAGGTATTTAATGCGCCAACCCAAATACCTGTATAACTGCTAGGATGTCTCTTCAGCCAGTTTGGTGAGATAGAACAGGTGAACCCAGTACGGTCAAAAACTGGGACTCACTTGGGCTGTTACACAATAGCAATGAGGCTGAAGAGGGGGGGGTTCGGGCGATACCAGCGCTGCTGACATACAAGGATGCCAGCATGACAGTAGTGGTGAAGGACCGTCGTCCGCACTGCTGGTTCTGCCAAAAGCAGGGCCACATGGCTAGGAGCTGCCCCCAAAGGGTAACCCCTAATCAAACGACCCAAAAGGCGGTCACAACCCCTGAGACAGCATCCGCACCAAAACAGGCAGCAACAACTCCTGCAACCGCGGCACCAACCCCAGTTCCAAGGAAAACCCAAACCACCCAGGAGGCCAAGAGGAAGGAATGAAGCACAGTAGTGAGACAAAAACAGAAGCCCATAATCCCTTCTGCCACCGTCCCACCATCAGCCCAAAAATCAAGGCAGCAGCCTCTGCAAATGCAGCAACAACAACAGCCACCACAGCCGATGCCGTGGAAACAGTTGCAGCAATCATAATTACCGCAGCAGCAAAAGCAGCAAGTGCAGCAAAAGCAGCAGCAGCAGCAAGGACACCAGTGAGAGCAGCAGCAACATAAACAGCCACAGCAGCAACTAGAGGTGTAGACACAACCAACGGTCCCCACACAAATCGAGACTGGGATCAGGCAAAGAAAAGACTGCTCCTCTGAGGATGAATCCGCAAGTAAGAAGGAGAAGAACTCAACCTCACCTCTCCCCAGTTCATTCGAAAGAATAACAAAGAAAAACAAAAGAAGAAAAGGGGGAAGAAAAGGTGGCCCCCATTCCCTGTGAACATACACCATCCCTATCAACAAAATCCACTTCCACCCCCAAACCAGACACCGCACCAACACCAAACACCGCACCAACAACAAACATGGCACCAACACCAGACACCACACCAACACCAGACACTGCACCAACACCAGACATCGCACTAACACCAGACACCGCACCAACACCAGACACTACACCAGGCACCACACAAACACCCGTCCCCACACCAATCCAAACTGAGCCACCACCCCCAAAAAGAAAAGGAAAAGAATGAACGAAGGGGGGGAAGAGACTCCTCTGCCTCTCGCAGACCAACCAAATTAAAAGCCCTTACTCCCGAGGAACTATGTTATGTAGACCCTCTATCTGTGGCAACAGACATTTCCCATCGACAGAGGAAAAACTTAAAACCTCTGCTCGATTACAAACAGATAGAGGGGAAAGATGTAAATATCCCCTCAAATTTCCCAGGCGCCCCACTCCTAATAACTTTTGTCAGAACTGCAGAGGCCTGCAAGACCAACTTGTGGACAAGGCTGCAGGCCGCTGAAGGGGCGTTTCCGGGAATCGAACTGGTGAAGAAAAATGACCCTTTTCTTGACGAACTGTCAAAACAATGCAAGAGAAGGGTCTCAGTGTTGGTCCATCCGTCACTCTACAGGGCTATGAAATTAATTTATCCTTTGGACATCAGCGGCATTGCAAGAGAAGGTCAGGATATGAAAAACCTGATCACCTTGAGCATGGCACATAACGTCGGTGTCCTCTCCCCGGCTGACTTCGGAGCTGAGTGTGACACATTCTAAGGTAGGTACCATGGCTTTGAATTTGGCTAGTTTGAATGCGAGGGGCTTGAGATCACCTGGCTGGGCGGCTCGCCCCCGGCACGACCTCTTGTCCCTGGGAGTGGATGTGGCTGCGATTAAGGAGACGCATTTCATTTCCTCTGTGGACTGTCAGGTGCAGGCCTAAGATTTTGAGGTTTTCTCAGCATATGGCAGCATGTGGGGGAAGGGAGTTTCCGTGCTGGTTAAACGTACCCTGTCGGCGATGGTCGACGTTGTTCATGGGGATGTGGTGGGCATGCTGGTTGTGGCCGATGTTTCTGTAAAAGATTCTGTGTTTTGGGTGATCGTGGTTCATGACCCAGCACCGCTTGTGAGAGGGTCTCATTCTTCAGTCACCTTGACGCGTTTGTAGATTGTCAGAAGCGGGTAGTGCTAATGGGAGATTGGAACGCTATCTTAGACACCAAGATAGATAAGGTAGGATGCGATGCTAGAGGATCGGAGAGGTGCAAGTCCAGCCTGGCTGATCTGATGGCTAGATGCGGTCTGGTCGACAGGTTTCGGGTCGAGCATCCGGGGCAGGAGATGTGGACGTGGACCAATAGCGTTTCCTCCTATCCAAACACTTACTTGGACAGGATGTTAGTTAGGAGAGGCGAAATAGACTTCTTATCTAGTTATGGCCCAGCTGAAGCTAGGAAATAGGCCTCTTAGTGGCTCACTGGAAGTTAAATACCTCCCTTCTGGAGATACAAGACTTCCAAGAGAAGCTAATAGAATTAATTCAAAAAGCACTAGTGGGGGCGGTTACTGGGAGTAAGTGGTTGGTAGGTCTAAAAGCCAAAATTAGACCCTTCTCCGTCAAGTATGCCCAGTGCCTCGCACTAGATAAGGCGAAGACAAAGAAGAAGCTAGAGCAGAAACTAGTCCGGGCTTTGGGGGAGGGTGATAGGGTTAGTCAGGAACTAGCTAAGCAGGACCTTCTGCGTGAGAATAGCGAACGTTATGAAGGTCAAGTAGTTAGAGCTAGGCTTAGAAAGGTAGGCAATGAAGCAGTCAACTCCAACACTGATGCACGTCGTGAAATTTCTAGGTGTGGCTCAGACAAGTACATTGCAAAGGTAGGCATCCGGATGAACGCACCCTGTAATCGACTCGGGAGATCTGCGAGGGGTTTCGAGAACATTTCGAGGAGCATTTTATGCAGCAGCCCGATCTTCTGGTCCTTGAGTTTAGCGACTATTTGGCTGACTCTCCTCGCCTCGAGGCAGCTAGAGCGGCTAGTTGTGAGGGCCGGGTGATGGAGCGGGAGGTTTTTACTGCGCTGAAGCAGGTCAGCTGTGACAGATCGCCAGGACTCGATGGTCTGCCATATGAACTGCATTTGAGGCTGTCACCCATGTTTCTGCCTCTACTGACGGATGTGTTCAACCATTGGTTTGCTCAGGGATCCATCCCGGGGCAAGTCACCAAGGGATTGATCACATTGCTGAGGAAGGTGACGCGCATGGTGGGTAAGAGTTAGATGGCTGTGGGTTGTTATCAGTGAGTTGGTTGAACCAGAACAGAACTACGCTGTGAAGGGGAGATCGATTCAAAACAACTTGCATCTGATACGCACGATCCTAGAGGGAGGGATAGATGACAACACGGAAGCTGCGCTAATCAACTTAGATCAGTCCAAAGCTTTCGATAGGGTCGACCATCGTTTCTTGGCATCTGTCTTAGAGGTCGCCGGTTTTAAACCGGACTTCTGCAAGTGGATCTCCATGATGTATCAACAGCCCACAGCTGTCATGCAAGTCAACAGAAAGCGCTCGAAACCATTTGTTATCTCTCAGTCGGTTCGTCAGGGTTGTCCGCTGTCACCCCTGCTCTATGTCCTAGCTTTGGAGCCCCTGCTCTGCAAGCTGAGACGTGGGGAGGCAAATTCGGCCCTGCACGGAATTGCAATACCCGGTGGCTCAGCCGCCAAGGTATCCGTGTTCACCGATGATGTCACGGTCTTTGTGTCGAGCTTCAGAGACATCGAGATCGTATCAGAGGCATGTATGAAAGAATTACAGGGACCAAGATAAACCGCAGCAAGTCAGTAGGACTGCGGTTGGGCGCCTGGAGTGGCAATGCCAACCTCCTGGCACCCTTCAGCTGGACGGATGGCCCGGTTCGGATCCTCAACGTGTGGTTCAGACCAGGTCTCCAGCTTGACAAAAATTGGTTGGAGGTATAGTCAAAGGTGGAGGCTGCAGTCAATTCGTGGCTTCCTAGGAAACTTTCCTTAAAGGGTAGAGCTGAGACGTGCACCACTTACATCTTTCCTCTCATCCTTTACCAACTGGCCGTAATTACCCTGCCTGCACAACACCTAACAGCTCTTGTTAAACTCTTGTCTTCGCTTCTTAGGGACAGAGGAAGACACTGGGTGAGCAGACAGGTCTGTATTCAACATGAGGGAGGCTTGGGAATGCCGGACTTGAAGTGTCATCGAGACGCTGAGAGACTGGCCTTCCTAATATATGCAAGATGACCAACCGTGGCACCCCGTGGTTACTGCTGCCTTCCCTGACCTCGTTCTTGACCCTTCTATTGAGAGCCGTCGCAGGCTGCGGGGAGAATCTGCCTACATGAAAGAGTGCCGAGCCATGCTAGAATGACTAATAAGGTCCAGTGACCTTGTGACTGCAAGCCGTAGGGAATTCCACAGGGATCTAGTGAAGGGGGCCGCCAACGACCCGCTATGTGCGCATTTGGGTTGGCAGCAGAGTGAGATCCACTCCGCGTGGAGCTGGGCGCCAGGTTTGAGTCATCTGAACAATTTGGAGTTCTCTCTGACCTGGCGATTGGCCCGAGATACACTTCCACTCAACAACATACAATGCAGTCCTGGGTTTTTGGAGTTGCCTGATTGTCCCCGTTGTGGGCAACGGCCGTAGAAACGACTGATCACGCTTTCTTCGATTGCCATGAACTCCGCCGGTACTGGTCGTATGTCAGCGAAGTGACGACTCGCATCGATCCTGAGCATCCTCGCCCAATTACCGTATCCAATGTCGTTGACAACGTGAGGCCGCCGTGGGACCGGGAAAGACAAATGGTCTACGTTACGATCCTGGCTGTGGTGGGAATGGTGATTTGGACGTCGCATCTGCAAGGTTTCCGGGGGGGGGGTCTTTTTCTGACCAGGATCTGATCGCTTTCTTCAAACACCAACTACGGGTGAAGATCAGATGTGATAGAAGAAGGCTGCATCGCGTGGCATTTAACAGAAGATGGATACATGTAGCAAGTCTGTGTGTACAAAGAGGAGCCAAATTTGAATACGTGTTCCCCGCCTAGGTGTGGAACGCGCTGTTCCATAAAGTAAAATTAAATGAGTAGCCTCTCAGCTAGCTGAATGTGTGTTCCATTCCTCCCCGATTAGGAAGCCTCCAAGATCCCCACCCCCTCCTACTTGCAATTTTTGTTTTCACCCCCTCCTCTAAATTTCACCCATCTTGGAAAGAAAGAAATACAAACTAACCCCCATTCCTTACCCACAAAATTTTCTTTTCTCCATTCACCCCCATCTAGAGGGCATTCCCACTTAGAGACTGACCCGCAGAAGCGAGGTTCCTTTTACAAACCTAGTGGAACGGGCAGTCTATCAACTAGATGGAGTTCGGAGGGTCCTACTAATCACCTTTTGTTTTTTCTTCTCCCCGACACAAATGAATTATTGTACCATTTTTATTGTCATCTTTTTGTTTTTACATGTCAATAAAAAACGTTTTAAAAATTGAGAGTTAAGTAGGACGTCCCCCAGTACAAAAGGGTGAATGCGATATTATGGTGAAAGAAGATACTAGCTGGGAGAAACTTTTGATTTTGTTTAGTTCTGAAGTGACAAGGATGACCAACGACCCCTAAAATCCCCCCTTTTGAGTTGGCCATGTGCCTACGTTTTTTGCTCATTGTTGATTTTCACTGTATTTTTAACATGAATAAAGGATTTAATATCTCAAAGTGTAGTATCTGTTCCGGCAGATACTGCAAGCAAAGACCATATGTGGGGGCAACCCACATATAAGACCTTGGTCAATGTAGGGGCAACCCTTCATACCAATTGTCATTATCCAGCTCCCCTACTTCCCGGGGAGTTGGTCCCCATTTCCCCTTCACTCCTCACATTAAAAATCAGCCTGGTGCCTAATTTGCTCAGTGGGAGAGCAAATAAATACCCTTTTCTTGGCCTTTTGGCCAAGATCAAAATGTGGTATCTGTTCTTACTATATGCTGTACTTATGTTTGTAACTTTGTGATATAAAGTGGGGGATCACTTTTCTGTATTAATTTAATGTAAAATGATCACCCACTTTACAACCAGTCAGTCTCAAAGCCATTCAAGTCATTCTCCAGATCATTCATTCATTTTGAAGGATTCCAGTTATTTTTTAAGCATTCAAGTCATTCTTAAGGTCATTCAGTTCATCCTTAAGTTCATTAAAGTCATTCTAAGTCATTTACTTTTTATTTATTTAAGTCATTTCAGCCCATTTTTCGGTCATTTTAGTTTATCTTTAAGAATTTCATGTCAATCCTACATTCACGCATTCATTCATTACACGAGAGCACGCGACTAATGGCTATCGGCCTTGTTTTCAGAGCAAATAAACTATCTATAAATATCAGCCATTTAAACTAAAAAATTAAAACACTTAAAATTGGAATCTTCTGTTTATATAGTAACTAGCCTGGGTGTCTGGCGTTACCCGGCTCTTATGAGGTGTGTGTTGAGCAAAAAAAAAAGTGGTAGTAGGCACACAGGCTCGAACCCGTGACGCGAAGGCGGAAAAGAAAGTGAAGGTCTGTGTAAGGGTATTGGTTGAATAAAAAAAAAAAGAAAGAAAAAGGAAAATTGCGAGTGCAAAAAAAATAGTAGTACATACATGCATACATACATACATACATACATTTAAACAGACAGGTGAGATTTATATTATAGATGTCCTAAGTATAATTCTCTGTTTATATAGCTATGTCCTAAGATGGAATATTGATGCAACAGTTGGATAAGTCCTGCTCAAGACACTTTATTTCATTGACCGAATAGAGAACTGATTTCGTAATCTAGTGGGAGAATGTACCTTGAAAGTCTTTCTCTACTACAGCAAAATTTACCTTGAAAATGCTCAATTGAGCTCCAATATCTGGTTCGTATCCGTAGGAAACATTTGCTATAACAAATGCATGGAACTTTCTCTTATCTATCCATATCCTTAGCATTAGACAGAATTATAAAGCAGCTAATGTTTTTTTCCTCAAAACTTTCAATTTGTGAAATACATTACTACGAGATTGCTTCATTGACGACTACGATATGATCGCCTTTAAATCCAATCGCAACAAATATTGTCATAAACCGCACCTTTGTTCATTTTTTTCACCATTTTCACGTCTCTCATAATATTCTTTATCCAATTGACATTCGACCCATCTTATTAATCCTCATCCCCGAGTGACTTTTGATCTTGGTAAGTGGTAACACATAAGTAAAAAAAAAAAAAAGAAGGCACTTTGAATAATTTTGCCAGAAGAAATCCGAAAAGATTTATATTTCAAGAACTTTATTGGTCTTTCATGATCGAAACTAAGAAATAAATCTGGAAGTACCTGAGCTCCATTCTATGGTTCCCCCCTCGCCAAACTTTCACAAGGAACACCCGTCTAGCAGAAAACACTATCACTAATTTCCCCTACTCTTTATCTATGCCTAAACCTAAACGTAGATTCCATGAGCAACGTTTTTTTTTTTCTTAGAACTGCACGCCTATGGAATTGTCTTCCGTTTTTCTGCTTTCCAGCTGACTACAATGTGGTTGTCTTCAAGTCTAAAGTAAACAAGTTTTTGATGAGCCGTTCCATATAAGTTAACAAATTTACCGAATCTCCATTACTAACGGTTACTATATTGTCCAATTTCTACTGCCTTTAACCCTTATCCTCGAGTGGCTTCTGGGCCTTGATAAGTGGTGATGCCTATGCTTAAGCAAAAAAAAAGTATCTGCTTACACAAGAAATTAGCAAGAACAAACAAGACCAAAATATAAAATGGTGAATGCAGAAGATGTCAGAACAAATCAAGTAGTTTTGTATTTTATTATGACAATTTTTATATTTTTTTTTTTTTTACTTTTTAATTTTTTGATCGTCTCTGATGAATTTCAAAGGAAAGAATATTTTCAACTTGTGTATGTCAACATTTCTTTTTTTTTTACACTCTTGAAAGTCTTTGAATGTCTTTGAATCGAAATAGCAACTGAATTCTTTGAAGAATTTTCTTTTAATAGATACGAATAATTTCACAATCAAGTTGCTAAAGAGATAAGCGAAAACAGTATTTCAAAATATAAACATTATAAAATAAAATTAGGACATTTAAAAAAAAAGAAGATAATACATGTGACAATACGGCAGACTTACATATCTTTTATTATTATTATGGTAGGGTTGTTTGGATGAATCGGACTAATGTTCTCATCTTGAGTATTGAGCATTAGTGTGATTAATCCAAAAAATAGAAAAAATAATATTTCTTACCGGAACAGTAGCAGAAACTCGCAATGAAGCGAGTGATTGACAGAAGATATTGTTGTTTGGAAGAAACAGCTTACCTTGCAGACATGTATATAATCAAGTTTATAAGATGTTTTAATTTGTTGGGTATTTCATTTCAGTCTTCAGATAATGTCGGGTAATCAGGAGAGAATATGCATCATTTCAGAGCTTACCTCTCCCTGTAGACTTGTATATAATAAAGGTTATCGTTTTTTTTTTCTTGTGAGGTAATCCATTTCGGTCAACAGGTAATGTCGGGAGAGAATACGTACCGTTTCAGGTCCTACCACTGAAGATAATACGAACAATAATCCTTCTTCTAAAAAATTCAGAACAGTGCTGTGCAAGACAAACGGGCTTATAGCAAAGTTTCCAAGCTGATATGTTACTCCTTTTCTTTCTTTCTTTGTTCAGCTTAGTGTTTCCTTTTCTTTCCTTTTCACTTCTTTCTTTCTGAAAAGGGAGTCATTAATAAAATCAAGTACTCTAAAACGACAGTGTGATGTCGAATTTTTACATCGAGATGCGTTGGAACTAATGTCAAAAAGCGAATGGCATGTATAACCACCGTCTTTCTTTCTCTAGTTTGTTTCCTCTTCATCCCAAAAGCAAGTCAGAGTTTTCACAGGAATGTATTAACCCCATATTTTCCAACCTATAAAACACGTTTCAACCCCCAAAAACGAACACATATATGTTAAATTAGCTAAACCTATTAAAAGAGTGACAGTCAGCAAAATCAGAGTTCTTTAGGGTGACAGATTTGATGTACCTCATCTCAGCATCAACAACGCCTATGTCAGAAACAGCTACCGGAGTGCCCCAAATCGAAATTCCTTTAAGCCTGCTTCTATCTCTCCAGCAACAACTCAGCACCCAGTAGGTAAACTCATATACATACAATGGAACTTTGGAACGAACTTTCTGGCGCATTTTGTCTAATTCTTACCCAATGACTTCTCAACAAACTTAAGTCTTTCAGCATGCATTTTACATATCTGTAAAGACAGAAGGCGAAGAAAAAGCCAGCGCACCAAAAGGGTTTTTGTGTTACTAAGGTGTAACTACTTATCAAGGCCAGAGGCCACTCGAGGATAATGGTTAAATGAGAACAAGGTGGACGGTGAGACAACACCGTGATGATCGGTTGATAGTAGTGATTGGTAAGAATTTATTTATTTAAAAGGGCAGCTCGACTAAAATTTGTTTGCATTGAACTTGAAAACGGCCACGTTGTAATCAGCTGGAAAGCAACACCATGTTCTACAGATTGGCAGTTGTAGTAAAGTAACTTTGCTCCTGGGAGCGTCGTTTAGTTTTAGATAGAGAAAGGGAGAAGGGGAAACTATTGACAGTGGTTGTAACTAGACGAGTCTTTGCTGCGAATGTTTTACAGGATGGTACCATATATTGTAGTTGAATCGACCACCTGCCACGAAAATAAGTTACTGCAGAGAAAGACTAGCAACATCACTTTCGTGAAAAAGAAGTAGTAAGGTAGTAGGGAAAGGAAAAGAGAAGCAACCACTAGATTTCGAAATCGATTTTGGGGTATTTCGCAGAGAAACCAACAAACGACTACAACGAAATATATTTATATTTATATATATATATATATATATATATATATATATATATATATATATATATATATATATATATATATACGAAAAATAAACGTTAAAAGTTAATTTTATACCTACCTGGCTCATTTGTTTTGGTCTTCAAGTAGATTTTATTGCTCTTTATTTAATCTCAAAAATTCAGATTTTCCGAGCAGTTTTGAAAAAAAAACCTTATCCATCTCTCTCTTGGATATCTATGTATTTCTCTAGCTCCCTCTTACTTTAAGTGAATTGAAGTGAGAGTAGAGTCCCTATTTTCTTTCATATGTGGATATAATGTTCTTTTTAATTGTGACAAACGTTTTCTTAACATTTCCTCTTTTATGGATTGTATCCAATATTTTGATGAACTCATTGTGAGATATTCATCCATATTTTTCACTTGTCCGACTTTTTCATATTTATACACTTGTAGCATTTTTTTCGGGCTATGTTTTTTTCTGTTTTTTTTTTTTTTTTTTTTTTTTTTACCTAAATTTGCTGCTATGAATTATAGATTTTAGTTTTACTGGTAGTCTAAAGTCAATACATAGTTATCCCTTTATCATTAGCACCAATAATAGCAAATTAAGTTTTAAACAAAAAAAATAAGATTAATAAAAAGATTCGGTTTTGAAATCGGACATAAGGGCAAACATTTTCCGATTTCAATAACGATTCTGATTACCTAAACAGTTCCGATTTTTCTGATTCCGATTCCAATTAATCATTCCAACACTATTATATAGATTCACTACTGTTATTTGATTTTTAATCTTCATTAATATATATATATGTGTGTGTGTGTGTGTGTGTGTGTGTGTGTGTGTGTGTGTGTGTGCGCGCGCACGCGCGTGTGTATCATTGTATTATTGAATTTTAATCCAGCTCTTTGCTGTCAAATGTTATCTCCCTTGATTAAATTAAATATTATCTCCCTTGATTAAATCAAATATCATTATATTTTCATTGATTAAATTCAGACAAATAAGAGAGAAATTCACAAAAACAAAAGAAAATTTAAGACAAATAAGAAGAAAACATCTGTTATAACCTGATTACCAAGCATCTGATTGATTTTCATTTGGTAACAATGGCGATACTCAAATCAGAGTACACATGTTGAAAACTGATTGATAACTTTTCCAGCAAAAAAAAAGAAAAAGTTTTTCTCTATTTAACCATATTGATTTCATTTTTTTCTGCTTTTTTACAGCATTAGGACTTACAATGAAAAGACAATAAAGCCAACACGAAATAAAAACATCTACGTTTCATAAAGGGTATCTTGAGCTATTCATGTAATAGAAACACGATCCAAAAAATATGGCAAAAGAATTATCTATCGTAAAGAAAAAAAATCATCCAATTATGAATATAAAATGTAGTTGTTCCAAGCAAAATTTAATAGCATCAATTCAGTTAGAAAAAATATGAATTAGAATTTTAGGTATTAATCGAGTCAGGACCAGCAAAACATAGTTCCCTTTTCGTGTCAAGACGAAAAGCTATAACTGTAAAAATCAAAGGGATTCGGTATGATTTACAGAGCGATTCTTGATTGGTTCGTTTTTATTACTAATTTCATATGCTATAAATAGAATCGTTAGCGTCTTCCAAACGATTGTGAAATATGGAGCGCATGACGTCAGACTTGTGTTAACTATACGAACTATGGAAAAGCAGAAGCGACTTAACGATTTTTTAAAACCTTTGTTTATCTTCTTCAAACTGCAATTAATAATTAATCTTTGTTATAATTCTGTTAGGTTTTAAGATTTACACAGTTTAACGATTAATAATATTATAAACATTTGTATATTAAATATGGTTTTTACTAAATATGTACGAATTTTACTAAATATGTAGGAGTATTCATTTGGTTAATTACCGGCTTCCATACTTTTGTTTGATAAAAAGAGACAAACAAAATATGAGGGTGGTCAGCAAAATGTTTAATTTTGCAATAATATTTTTTTAATTGGTTTTAATCTGGCGATAAAATAGCTGACAAGAGCCATGTTTATATTAAAACTTAATATTTAAAAAGAATTAATGACAATTGATTAAAAATCTATGTTGTAACGGGACATTTTGAAATAATGGAATTTTAATCGTTTAAATCTTTTAAAAATTAATTAATTTTTAGGAAGTTTCTTTTTCTCGGTAATTCAACTGAGTATAGCATATATTAATTGGAAAAAACGTTATCTAAAAAAAAAAACTTAATAATATTAAATTTATGTCATTTTTTTAATTGCAACTTCAAGGTAAGTTTTTGTTCAATAAGTGTATTTAAATTTTTAAAAAAATATATGTTTTACTTATTTGAACTCTCCTGTTTCAGAATGATAGAAATTTCGATAGATTTAAATACATTTTGTTCAAATTTCGAAAAATTAAATATGAGCGAGGGACACGCACAAGAAAAAATATTTCCATTCATATATTTTACGGAAACTGCCTTTTATATGAAACTAGCAGAGGTACTCGGCGTTGCCCGGGTGTTGGGAGGTGTGTGTTGGTGTGGGGAGTTGAAGTAGATCAAAACAACCCTGTTAAAAAAAAAAAACATTGGCCGGGTGTTTGGAGGTGTAAAAGAAAAGAAAGGTAGGCTTGAACCCCCCGAACCTTTGACGCGGAGGTGGAAAGGAAATGAAAAAAAAAAAAAAACCCTGCGACCTAACCAGCTCAACCACGGTAACAGATGAATTGATAAGTGTATTAAGTTGACGTTTATAAACCGAAATTAACAGATGCGGGAACGTCAAGTTGCGTGATGTTTGACCTAGTTTTGCGCTGGAAGCCAGTTTCTGTTTTTCCCGCTACGCGGCGATCACAAAATATCTCGAAAATAGCTTTAAAAGTCGGGTAAATTAAAGATAGCTGCGATCCGAGTTCCATAGTCGTAGATATTATTATTTAGACAGCATATAAAAAGTTTTAAGAAGGAGCAAGCCAACCGAGAATGACGGCCAAAAAAGCCTTTTGTAGACATACAGAAAAAGCGAACACACATACATACATACATACATTTTCGCTTTTATATATATATAGATGTAATTTCATGCTAAAATGGATAAGTATCGAAAATTTCACAAAACTCTGTCCATTAGTTAATTTTTGCTAGATTTATTAAACACGGGTATGTTTTAACGTTTGGAATGTCTACTACATGCGAATGATACTTTAAAGCGCCAATTATGTAAACACGATTTTCGTCTCGAAATTTCATTATTTTCGCACGATGAAAAAATCTTTCAATTATTCCTTATTTATTTTGCATTTCTTCTTTTAAATGGTACAAAAGTTATATTGATAATATTAACTTATAATAAAGTTACATCGTGTTACATATAGGGGGGGGTAATTCTGTGGTGAACTTTGGAGGGGCCTAATAATCGCTAAAATATTTGTGATCATAGTCTTGTATTATCCCCAAAATATTGCAATAGAATCAAATAACGTAAGAAATAAGACTAACCACAAAAAATTGGTCAGTCACCTCATAAGATGTATAGCAATAACATACTGAATCCTTAAGAATCTATGCCTGTACAAAAAAGTGGAAACTTATTGAACGCACCTCGTATATGTATGTAGTGTAGTAATGTATAGAAGTGAAACCTGACAAGTGACTGGTCAGTCCATGCAATGAGTGTTATTTGATACAAGCCTGATGACAGTGCTCAGCCATTAGAATCCAGGCAAGAAGCCATTAATTCTTTATTGAAATGCTAATCGATCGAGGATGCTGCTAAGTATAAGAAATTTTCTTATTTTTTCTTTGAATTAAGTTTACAAACTACACTTACTGTTGTACGCACGCATTTACACGTGAGGTAATTTTATAAATAACACTGACTCCGCCCATCTTGAAGTTGGATGGCAACTTATTTTTTGCTAGAATTTACATTTTTACAATTTTTTTTTATTATTGATATATTAAAATAATAAATCAAGAATAAAAACAGGTCCTGGATATGACCTTAAACTATATCCAGTGGTGAGGCCCCAGTTTGCAGGCTTTGGGGAGTGTGGAGCCACCCTTTAATTGCCATTGCTCCCAGGTCCACTTTAACCCGGAGTGATAGTACCTGTTAGGGTCCCAACTATGGGTTAAATAGAAACCGACTTGAAAACAACAAATATATTCTATTAAAAAATTGTTCTTCAAAATCTTTGGATTCGGCATTAAATAACCTGGAAAGGTTGATATGCCGTAAAACAAAAACAGCCAACCAACCAATAATAAAAACAGTAAAAACGTAAATATTACGTAATCTTATATTTAAGCAAAAAATAACTTGTACCCTATATCAGGATATGAATCATGATTATTTCTACTTCGATGCCAAATAATTTTTTAAATGAGTAACCATCAAGGCCAGAGAGCCACTCGAGGATAAGAGTTAATGAATGTATGGTGATCACGGGGACAGCAGAATAGTAATCGTTAATGGTGGAAATTAGGTATAATTGGATTAGTTAAGGAATTGGCTCAACAAGAACTTGTTTACATTATACTTGAAGATGGCCATATTGTAGTCAGCCAGAAAGCAGGCCAGCGGAACAGCAACTATGATGTCAGTTTAGCCACAATAAGAAAAAAAAAACAGAGAGACCTCTCTATCTACTGAGCAATAACTTGCTAGGTGTCATCAAATCAGCACGACCCCAGCTACTTACATGAAGCGCCATCAGGGGGATAATATGTCGGGATCAAAGAATTGATACCCATAGTGTTACAAACTAGAGATATATGATATTGGCAGGTGTAAGACGTGTTCAAACCTGATATAGGATGCAGTCAGACTGAAAGGTTCCCGAGTGGCAGATTATTTTTTGCTTGTATATAAAGACTAGAATTTACATTTTTTGCTGTTTGTATTATTGGTGTACTAAAATAATAATTAATATATGAAAGCAAGAAAATACCCTGCCTATATTTCAGGATATGAATCCTGATTATTTTTTAATTTGATGACAAATAATCCAATTGAAAATATATTTAATCGAATGAGAAGGCGATGATGATCGTCGAGAAGTTTTTTCGTTTTGGAGATATCACTTGAGCATAGTGTGGGGCAGGTGCTAATGTGATTGCAAGTGGAGTGGATAGAATAAGTTTAAGAAACTTCTGCTTACTAGCCAGCAGAGCGTTACCCTGTCGACAAAAGAAATAGTTTATAAAGCATGTGTATGCAGTGTGATTAGGTTTCTGGATGGCAAATTATTTTTTGCTTGTATAAACCATGGCACGTTAGTAACCCCCCCCCCTCCCCCAAAAAAGAAAAAATTCAAATAATATCAATATGATAGAGAATATTGTTTATTCACCTCCTAGTGAGGGTGAATACGCAACAGTCCCGGATTAACATGAAGATCAAAGTGTTATATAATGGATGGCCCTATATCGGATATTGTATCAGCAAGCGTTAATGCTGTTTTTATTACTGACTAGCGGGGGTACCCGGCGTTGCCCGAGTGTTTTTTTCCGGGACGGGGGGGGAGTTTTAAAAAATGTTATGGTAGGTAAGTAGGAAGGATCAAACCCGGAGTCATGAGTAAAAGTAGGAAAATAAAGTGTGAAAAAAAAAAAAAAAACATCTACAACGTTAACAGTTCGTCCACCAAGAAAAGTCCATTCCAGTTGTTTAGGAAAAAAAAAACAAAAAAAAAACGACTACGGTAGGTCGGCGCGAACGTGAAAATATAATGTGAATTGTCCAGCACGCTAACCACTACGCCACAGAGCACTGCAGCTTAGTTTAGTGATTTTAAATAACTTCACATGAAAGAACTACGAAGCAAAACCGGTGTTCTCTTCTCAACTGTTCCTTGTGAACGATTCCCAAACGGTGTTAAGTGGTGGCAGGGGGAGGAGGAATTTATTAGAGAGAAAATATTTTACCACTTCCATTGATCTTAACCGATTTTGGCCGTGATATCTCAGCAGAAAAAGTATAGAAATCTAAGATTATCGAGGAATTTGAGAAATAATAAGCCTATAACACATCTCAGATATTGTTCCGCCGTTTGTGCATATTATATTTGCATGAAATATCTTGATTTTTAATCCTATTAAGGTCAAAATCCGACGGGAAAAAATGAGTTCATTTTATTTATATAGAGAATATGTATTAAAATAATAAAGCAATAATAATTAAAAAAAAACAGTAAAAACGTAAATTTCTTTATATGAAAGCAAAAAAAAGTTCTTGTGCCCTATATCAGGATAGGAGTCCTGATTATTTTTAATTTCATGCCAAATAATTCAACTGAAAAGATATTTAATCGAGTGAGAAGGCAATGATCGTCGTCGAGAAGTTTTGTCGTTTTGGAGATATCATTTGAGCATAGTGTGGAGTAGGTGCTAATGTGATTGAAAGTGGAGTGGATAGAATAAGTTTAAGAAACTTCTGCTTACTAGCCAGCAGTGCGTTACCGTTGTCAACAAAATAAATAGTTTATAAAATGCAGTGCAATTATGTATGGAAGTGAGGTCTGATCAGTGACTGCCGTGAGTATTATGTGATACAAGCCTGATAACAGTGTTCAGCCAATAGACTCCAGCGAGGAAGCCATTAATTATTTACTGAAATCTTAAAACTTTCCTCATAAGAGATTACTCTGTTTTTGAAACTTACTTCTACTATAACACGGTTAAGACCATAGTGTTCACCGGTATATAAGTATAGTCCTAGGTGGTTCCAATTCAGAACACCCAAGTAAATCCGATGCCGTGATATTGGTCGGTTCTACAATGACGAGCTTGTTATGAGACTCCTGTATTTTCCGGCCTCAACAATGGCTCGCAGGTAAAGAACGAAAATAGAAAAGATAAAAAGAATTTAAAAAACAAAGCGCACAACTCAACACTCCAGGGAAAGTGAGTGTTGCGAGCCACAGTTCACGGGCCGCAGTTCATGGGCGCTAGGTTCGCCAACTTTTCTTGTGCTTGCTGTTTCTTGAAAGAAATTACTTTCATTTGGTATCATTCATTTACGAGTTAGTGATGAATTGAATACGCGGAAAAATATTTGACTCCAGACGAAATCATGGGTTTTTGTTTGTAAGGATTAATTATTAAATAAATTCTGAATATAAGGAAAATGTTAGTAGGAGAAAAGAAAAATATAACTGCAATGTCTTTTTCTTTCCACAAGCAATCTGCTTCGACAGTAACTCAATGGAATCCTTTTTTCTGACAACCGATTATCTCTTCTCTCTCTCTTTATCTGATGGTCAGTGAACGGATGGGGGGGGAGCATGGTACAGGTGGTGGAGTGGACAGCCCTGACTCTCAACTTTTTCTGGGAATTCCTGCTCTCAACTGACTAAAAAAACACCCTGTGCATCCTTATTTTTGGAAAGTAACAGTGTGGAGTTTGAGGAATCTGGGTTTCTCATCCAGCTAATCCATTTTCATTATGTCAAACTGTGAGACGCCCTGATTGGCTAATTGGCCAAATCACTCGTGCCTATTAATTAGGTGATTTCCCCAACACAATTGAACTTTTCCATGGAAGTTTTTCGCACGGCAAAATCCTAAAAGCCTTGACCTCAATCCATATCAAGACAAAATATTACTATTCTACACCATGTAACGATTCCCGTCACAAAACAATATTATTATAATTGTTCCCGAAGTTATTTTTTTTCTTGCATTTTGCATCACCAATCCAACAGTTTGAATCAGCAAGACCATCTAGTTATTGCCCTGGATTGTTCACATAGCAAAAAGCTCTAATTCAGCTCTATTTTACTCGTTATTGATAAAATTTTCAACCCTGACAGATAGTTGGGTCACACTAAAATTCACATAAATTCTTTTATTATCAAATTCCTAATTTCTACTTGGGATGGGTTCATGACGCTTGTGTGTGAGCGAGTTCAATCCCAACTTTACTCGTCTGCATTTTTTATGTTTATTATTTGTATATGGAAATGAAGAGATATGCAAATACATATAAAGAAAAAAGTGTTTTACAACTTAAAAGATTATTTTATTTATTTGTCCTGATATCTTATATAGAAAGACAATACAATGTTTGCTTAAAAATGAAAAATCAAAAAGTGATTAATATTAATTGTGAGTATTTGCCCCAAAGCATTCAATCGCCTCATTTATTCACATTGAGACTTAATTTCTTATTTCTAATTCTTCCAGAAATTGATTCTTATTATTTCTTATTAATTAGTTCTTCTTTCTAAATGTTACTTTTAAATTCTTTTTATATTTTTATTTCCAAGTTTTTTTTCTTCTTCGTTTCTTCTTTTTATTGCTTCATAACTGTTTTTTTTTCTACATCAGTCATCCTTTCTTCTTTCCATTTTTTTTTAATTATTTGTTCTTTCTTATATTTCTTCTTCTTTTTCTTCTTTTAAATTTTTATCTTTTTATTTGGTATTTCAGCCTTTTTCTTCATTCTCATCTTTCTTTTTTAAACTCTCATTTTTTCTTCATTATTTCTCCTTTGCGCTTCTTCTTCTTCTTCTTCTTCTTCTTCTTCTTGAATCTTTCCAAGATTTGGCCCGACTTGTAATAAATGCAAATGCCCCATATCGAATATCATCAATAAATTCTACCGACACAACGCAAACAATTTGAAGTTTAAACCAAAAATCTAAAAACTCAAAAAAACTTTGATATTAACGCATTTGTTACTTCCAAATGCAACAATAAAAATGTTGTTTATCATCTTCATCACCTTTTTTAATCATCTCGTTCTCCTCCTCTTAGTGTAATGCACTCATGTGTGCAATATTTTAAAGTTACACATTTGTTTTGCTTAGTAGATTAGTGCAACGAAATAATAGTTTTATTATTGCTTTAAACCCAAAATCTTTTTATAGTCAATCAGACCAAACAAATAATAGTTTTATTATTGGTTTAAACCCAAAGTCTTTTTTATAGTCATCTAGCGGGGGGGGGGGGTACCCGGCGTTGCGCGGGTTTTTAGAGGCGTGTAAGCGAAGTAATAATCCTGTTTAAATATTATAAAAACAAACAATGTTAAAACTATTTTTTTTTAAATCGTGAAAAAACAAAAAGAGTTATAAAAATGAACGTGATGCAATACGAACTGTCCGGCGGTGCCCGGGTGTTTGAAAAATCCCCATAAAGTTCAGGGAGGGGGGGGGGTCTCGAACTCTAATCATTGAGGCGGAAGTGAAAAAAAAAAAAAAAAAAAACGTGATGAATTTACCCAAAAGTGAATTAGATCAAATATAAATTCCTCAGTGAAGTTTGTTTTGGTTTAGTTTCAGTAGTCCCGCATCACACTCGAATTCTGAATGATTTTTTTGTTTTCTCGAATTCTAAATGAATTTATTTGTTTTAATTTTAATTTAAGTGTAATGCAAGTGAAATCACGATATCGTTGCGTTGTAATAATAAATATTAAAGAATGAATTCTTTGTGTATAAATAAATGTTGAGTTGAAAGCACTAATAAATGAAGGTCATAGTTAGATTTCATGGTTAGAGTCGGTAAAACCGGAAGTAAGAAGCGGTTAGTCCTGCAGGTTGCATCTTACACTAACTAAAAAAAGCAAAAAGAAAATAATATTAATAATCGCGTTTTGTTTTTATTTTTTATTTCTATTTTATTATGGAAAAAACAGAAAGTATAAATCAGGGGAAAAAGATTTAAAAAAAAAAAAAAACGGCGTAAATAACCTTGTACGATTCCAAACCGGTGTTTTTTCGTTCTGTTCCCTGTGAATGCACCCGCTGCCGTATAAATGGGGAACGAGGAAAGGAGGAATCTAATAGAGAGAAAAGATGTTGCAACTTCCATTGAATCTGACTGATTTTGGCAGTGGGCTCTCACCAGAAAAACATAGGAATGTACCATTGTCGAGGAACTGTAGAGCCTATAGCATATCTCAGATAATACGCTACAGTTTGTATGCATTACATTTGCATGAAATGTCATGATTTTTAATCCTATTAAGGTCAAAGTCGGAGGGGAAAAATGAGTTCATTTTATTTATATAGATAGAATAGAAGATAGAAAAAAAGAATAGATAGAAGAAGAAGATAGAATAGAAGATAGAATAGGAGAAAAGAGAAGAGACGAGAAGAGATAAGACCAACCAAATAATAGTTTTATTATTGGTTTAAACCCAAAATCTTTTTTATGGTCAATCAGACCAAATAAATAATAGTTTTTAGCTACAAAGTAAAAATCATAACATATAGTCAATCAGACGAATCAAGTAATAATTTTATTATTGATATAAATCCAAAATCTATCTTATCGTCAATCAGACCAAACAAATAATAGTTTTATTATTGCTTTAAAGTAAAAATTGTGTGTCAACAGATTGTATTAAATTAACAATGCTCTGTTTTTTTTTTTGTACTGTGCACATATTTTATTCCAATGAAGATTCAATGCAAAAAGCAACAATTCTTACACCTTTATCGGAAACACCACTCATGGAATGTGAAGACTCTAGAACAGGGGTTCTCAACTGGGGTCCACATGGACCCTAGAGGTCCATGGAATATTTCTGGAGGTATGCAGGCAAAACATAACAAAATTGGGGTCCACAACGATATTTTGGTGGTCCATGGAGAAAACCAACTCAAAATAGTTTTTATTATTAAAAATTTAATTTCTACTGTAATTTTGTATAGTTTTTGTTTTTAATCATTCAAGTTATTTTTACTATAATATTTCTATTTACCAGGTGTACCTCATTAAATTAGTTTTCCTTTAAAAATAAAGCATAATTATATAATATTTCTTTGCTTATTAAAACCTCAAAATTTATATTAGTGAAAAATAGATGATTGTCTTATGACCAATAGTTATGAAGAAGTCCACCAAGATAAAAAGAAGGGAAAAGGGGCCCATGAATAAAAAAAGAACTAGAACACAGTAAGATAAGGGGAAAAATAAAGTAAAGTTGCTGAAATTTGACACAGGGTCAAATTTCTACTCTCTAAGATAATTTTACTATGATGGTGATTGTGAGCCTGTAGGTTTTTAAAAAAATTTAGGATTTTATTTAAATAGCAAACATTTTAGACATTCATTTTTAATTATATTTCATCTCCTACCGAAGAGTATATAAAAATAAAGCCTACATGAAAATTATCTCTTGTTGGTAAATAGTAAGTAATAATTTGCTAGTATTATTCTCGTGATTTAGATTAGGGTCCAATGTTAGCACATTAAAGAGGCACCAACATCAGTGGGATAGTGAGTGCATTCAATGTCATATCTTCCCTGCTGTGGACTGAAACGGACGTGACATCACATAATTAGAAGAGAGAGGGGGGGGGGGTAAAACGAGTAGGGAGTTGGTTGGGAGCTTGTTAGATGAACAACAAGTGTGGAAAATATCTTAACATCGGCGATATATTAGGGTGTAATGGGTTGAATGGGCAGAAGATTACTTAAGAAGAACCGATTCTCCAAAAGAACGACTCAACAAGTATTTGTTTACATTATACTTGAAGACGACCATGCTGTAATGAGTTGGGAAGCAGTAAAGAGAAAGTAAAGTTATGGAGCGTAGCAAAAGCATTTGTGGATGCTTTTTCGGCAGCCATGTAAGTCTTGGTCCCCCCTATTTTGTCCCTCAGTCCCCATCTCCCAATAATTGATGTTTATTACAAAATTGTTCCCCACCCCCACCAACCACCAGTCAGCAGTTTTGTATGAGCAGTAACTGGAGGGGACCCCCTGAGTTATTCTTTCTTTCTATCTTTACTCCTATGTCGATTGACATGTCCCTAATAAGGGTGCTGAAGGTAAACGCTTTAAACTGGACTGGAATTATACGCCTGATAGTCATGTCGTGTAACAGCCAAGGAGGTTGTTCTATCAGCAGGTACAAAGTACTGGGGCTGCTATATTGCCATTTGGTGAATGGAGTCTGGAACATGCATTAGTCTCTAGTGGGGCCTCTTGATGCCATATTAGTGGGAACTGTTATAGCTTTTCTCTCATCATTCATAAAAAAAAAAAACTTCCCTTTCTCTCTTCCTCTTTCCTTCTCTCTTATCTAAAAGAATCTGCATACCTTTTCCACAAAATTTCCAAACCTCACCATGATTAGAGAAAAGCAATTTTGAAAAGATTAAACTCAGAACCCCTAATTTCAACGTAGATTCCCACTAACAGGTCTCCGTCTCCAACATTAGGTGCCTACGTTCTAACCTTCCAGAAGTTGAAATTAAATTACAGGAGACAAAACCTGATCCGTTGTTGCTTCATGAAACTGGAATTGGCACAACTGATTCCTTAGACGTTTTTTTATTCGGAGGTTATTCTAGCTTAACTTCTAAACCTGACCCTCATGACCGCCATGGACATGGTATGTGTGCCGACATTAGTGATGGCCTCATCTGCAGCAGGGACATTTCCGATGAAGGCCCAAAACTACCCTTACATGTGCTTTTAAGTAGCACTTACAGCATAGCACTAAAGATTTCAACGTCCACAATGTTGAAAGGCTGGTTCACTCAAATAAGGCAGATTATGAGGGGTGTTTTTGTCATGATTTCTTCCTTGTTTATGATCTAACCCTAATCGGTGACAAACTCACTCATATTCTCGATTTTGATGACCAATTTTCAAGCTTTCCAAATCCTTTTCTAATCATCTCCCTGGAACTGTAACCATCCTCCATAATGTCTAAAACTGGTTGTCTGAATTAAGATTAAAATTAAGAGTAAAATGTTCTTAGATGTCCCACTCAAGCACACCGTGTATTGCTGCTCTATGGCTGACTGGCACAGTTTCCATATGTTCATATCAGATATACCCCTTTGCTTCATGCTTAAAATGTATCATCTATAGTATCCGATTTGACAAACTGGCCAAGTATTGGCATTGATAGCTAAATACGCTATAAAAATTTCAAATTAAATCAAATAGCTCACTGTGATGCATCCCTGAACGTGCTTATACAATTGTACATATCAGGTTGACAAGAAAGTTTTTGTGGTTTTTAACTTTTAAAATCGGATAAACATTTCGCGACTCAAACAAAATTTTATTGATGGAAATAAGCTCCATCAGAATCAATACACTTTTGCCAACACAAAACAAGTGTATTCATGCAAGTAATGTAAAAAGCCATTTTTGATATTGCTTACGTTTTTGAAGCATTTCGCACGCAGAAAGTTGCCAAGATGCTTGAAAATGGTAGTCAGTAGGTGAGAGGTCTAGAGAGTATGGTGGTTAAGGCAGAGTTTCGTAGCCTAATTTATTCAACTTTTGCAGTATCAGTTTAGCAACGTGCGATCAGGTATTGTCGTGGGGGACAATTGTGCCATTTCTGTTTGCTAATGCTGGGTGTTGTTGTCGAAGTTTCTGATGCATTTTATCTATTTGTTGGCAGTGCATCTTTGCTGTAATGGATTCGCCTGCATTCAAAAAACTGTAATGCATGAGACCGGTCGCAGACCACCAAACAGTCAGCATGACCTTCTTTTGGTGCAGGAAAGATCGTGGGGTTTGTCAGCATCTAACCACTGAGCTGAGCAATCCAAGTTGTCGTAAAGAAACCACTTTTCATCACAAGTTACAATCCGGTTGAGAAATAGATTATCCTTGTTGTGTAAAAGAAAAAAAAGATGACACTTCATAACAGCGTTTCTTTTAGTTGTCGTTCAATTCATGAGACACCTATTTATCAAGTTTTTTTTTGTCTTTCCAATCTTTCTCAAGTAGTTGGAAATCGTAGTATACGTTATATCTAATTGAGAAGCAAGTTCTCGAACAGTTGTGCATGCATTGACTTTGATTAAGGCTCTTAACTGATTGTTGTAAACATCCAATGGCCGATCACTACATTCCAATTATTGTGCTAAAAAAAAAAAATGCAACCAGAACTAGCTTCAATACTAAGTTATTCAAACATTGCCCTAAACAAAGATGTTTTCGATCACCTTGCAAAATCATGGCAGTCTGCCCAGTATTTATAAATACGTGGGATTGGTCTTCTGCATCTCAGTACAGATCAATCAGCCTGCTGTGCATCATGAGTTCATATTAAATAGAAAAGTTGTCAACCATCCCAGCAAAATCAACATATTCAGCAACATGCAATATGGTTTTCTGTTCTGAGAGATCAACTGATGATGGTAATCTCACGCAGGAGCAGTGAATCTATTGATGATGGCTACGTTTCTAGAGCAATAGCTGTAAGGCATTTGATAGGGTCTATCACAAAGGTCTTCATACTTCATAGGATTTCCAGCTACGGAATAAAATCCTTTCTCAATGAAAGATCTATTAAAGTAGTCGTTGATAGGTAAAAATCGGAAGCTCACAGTATTAATGCTGGCATACCTCAGGGATCAATCCTGGGCTCAACTCTCAACGACTCCCAATTCATATTCTTCATGTGTCAACGTCTACGCAGATGAGACTACTATTTTCTCTGATCTAGAGCATGTGGTACAGTGGAATAAAAAATGGCTAGTCAAGTTTAATGCATCCAAAACCACACTTCTATCTTTTTACTCTCATACCCCTACTTTATTCTAGTTGACATGAATGGCTCTTGCCTTAAAGAAGCATCAAGCTTCAATAAACTTCTAGGTCTAGCCTATACACCTGACTTGAAATGGAACACTGCATCAGATCAGTTGCTAAAATCAGTGGAAAACTTTACAGAGTAATGAATAACTGCGATCAACAAGAAGTTAATGCAGACCAGAGGGATTTTTGCCTCAGAATTCTGAGTTCGGCTGAATACTTGGTGGATGGCGGTGATCAGGTTGGCTTTGGTGTTGTCAGAGGTCATGTTGGTGATGTTCTCGACATATGACTAAACGAAGTAGTTCAGCAAGTTTAGGTCAGGGGAGAAGAGGACTAATGAGAGAAGGATACAAAGTGAATCCAAACCTGGGTCTCTTTGGACTTGTTGGCCGGCACCGAGTCTTGTCACTACACCCAGGATCTGCCTACGGCCACCTGACTGCATTAGGGGATCACCATATACATTAGCACATCCAGGTACACTTTGGTATTGATTTCCAAGCCAACTTCGAAGATGTGAGGTAGCATAATGTGGCCCTCACTTGAAACTGCCAAAGACAATAATGGTGGTCGGAAACTTTGTTTTCATTACCTTTGGCACGTCTCTGCTATTTGTGGCAATCCAGGGATGCATTTTGAGGGTGCTGCCTATAGTTCTGTTGTCATAACTTGGATCAGTAGAGAGCATGAGTTGTACAGCGGCGCATCTCTGGTCTCGCTCATTGAACATTTTGTCACTTTCAAGACATGATAAAAAGCGTCTATCGCTCTTGGGATTCGTACACAACTTGCCAACTAGTAGATGGTCTGCAACAAAAAACAAAACTGGTTTTCATTAAACGGAAATGGAATCATGCCGTCTTTACTAGGGCGATAATTTTATCTTTGTACCCCATAGTTCACATCGCGTTCAAACTGGAATATGAATTATCTAAATGTTTTTAATCTGTTACTGAAAATGACTGGAAAACAAATGTCTTAAAAAAAACACACACACACACATGAGAATTCTCCATTTGATTGAAATATTTCCAACGGATACACAACTTAAATAACTTAAAACTTAGCAAGTAATCGAATGTTTATAAAAATCTGTTTGTTTTGCTATTTGCTTGACATTCTGCACTTCTAGCAATAAACTTTATTATTGGCAAATATTTGCCATTTTGTTCATTCTCCATCTCTATTGTTAGAAAAAAAGCAGCAAAAATACTTATTAGTGCATTTTCCCTTGAGGATTTTTCTGCTTGATTAAACACGGTTCATTAGAAAGCATGAATTTGTGTCAATTCTGAAAGTATCGCGTCTAAACGTTATAATCTAAAGATAGATTAGCAGGGAAATCTAAAGTTGAAAAACCTTTAACATTAAAATAATGCGATGCAGTTTGCTTGCAACATGGCTAGAGGAGTCATACAAGGCTATTATAATGAAAGAAATAGAAATATACTAGTGGTATGAAAGACAAACACGAACTGATTTAAAAAATGTATATTTATGTTATCATAGTAAAGCTTATTTGAACAATTCACAATACCTACACAGTGATCTAATATATGTGACTTTGTTCCATAGTATATGTCGAGGTAAAACCTCTTTATTAAATCATAGGTGTTTTAAACTTTCTGAAACTCGGGTGAAAAATTTAAGGTTTTACATTTAAAATTTTATTCTAAAAATAATTATTGGAAATTTATTAAGCAGTATATCATTTATTAATAATGTGATAGGGAAAAGCATTATCAGTCCACACGAGTCTCAGGTGATCTGAAACACTAACAATTTGATAAAGAGGTCTTTACCTCGAAATATGATATTTTTTCTTTGCATGTTTTTGAAGCATGTAGTCATACAACATATTCATACTTTTTGTACAGTCCTTTGTGTTATTGTTGTACTCTGCAAGATCTTTTTAGTTGCACCAGTTGAGCAGTAAAGAGCAGACTAGGCAGTATTGCATCGTATGGTCATCCTCTCCACATTTGCAGACGGTTGGATGAGTTTTGCAACCTCATTTGTAAAATCAAGGCAACTTTTCATCCCTCCATTCCTTTTTTACAGGACTGGGTGTTTTTCCACTGAACCGGGAGTAAAGACCTCACAAAGGGAGATGTCCATGTCAGTAGGAGGTGTGGGTCTATTTTCTATCTGTTTGGTCCACAGCTGTAGTAGGGTCTCATGATATGTTATTAGTGGTTTGATATGGCTGAAGAAGCTTCACCTTGACTCGGTCATTGCACCACTGACTCACATTCATCAAGGAGATGATGTTCATCACTGATAGCTTTTGAGATCTCTACTCGGCTGACAACTTCCTGCCTCACGTCTGATAGAGAAATTGCCAGTGAGGAGTTGCAGATTGTTTAGATTATTAGGTTTTAGGAAGCCAGTGATCAAATGGCAGGTATTCAATGCTGAGTTTAATTGGTGGTAGTGGGGGGGGTATGTATTTATCTCTCCTAAGGAAGACAAATGTACAACATGGTTGCATACATTAGATTTATGGAAGTTGTGACTAAACAAGTATTATTTACTAAAAAAATAAATAAATAAACAATTTCTTTCTGTTCACCTTCTCAACACGGAGATATTTCCATTTCTTGCATTGTAATAGCTTTCTATGATTATTCTAGATGCATCTTACATTAAAGTTTTAGTTCCGTCCTGCTATTTCGTTTGATCATGAATATCTCCTAGGGTTTATATATATATATATACATATATATATATATATATATATATATATATATATATATATATATATATATATATAGTCATCCACATTCAGTACTGTTTCGCTGTCTCACAGCATATCAGTGCAGCTAGATAAGCAACTACCTCATGCCAGGATCGAAACTCGATCGCCCAAACGATAGTCAGCGCTTCTAACCGTTGCGCTATACGGCTGCTGCTATGTGGGCAGTGAATTAACAATGTTTTGACATTACCTAAGCTCAATTTGTTTACACAAAGAGCAGTGCTTCATACGCTAATGGTAATTTTTATATCACTACCCAAAGCAGGCCGCCCTGCATTGCCCGGTCGTGACATACGCTTAAATATATTTTGATGAATGCAGATTTCATGTTTATTATTATACTAGCCTGCGTGCCCGGCGTTGCCCGTTCAGTAGGCAGGCAGGCTTGAACCAGTACCACGAAGGAGGAAAGGAATGTGAAAAAAAAAAATTTACGTCTTTGCTGTTGCGCCCAAGTGACGTAAGCTAAGTGATTAAGGCTAGACAATCGAAAAGAGCGAATGACTTTCGAAATTATCGGCGAAAAAAATGGCCCCTCCCTGTAGAAAAGTGGCCAGTTGAGTGCGAAAGAATTAATGTTTTTGGCTTATTTTTCAACATTTTTGTCCGTAGGGTCGAGCTTCAAAATGATACCGATGTCGTTAAAATTTGTCGTCTCTGTCAAAAGTTTTTGCGAGACATACATACATACATACATACATACATTTAAACAGACAGGTGAGATTTATATTATAGACGAGTGGTCTCAGCAATGACAACAAGTGTAGCTTCTGTCACACAGAAGTAGAAAGTGTGAGACGCTTCATACCCTGCTGTAAGATTCTACTGGAAAAACATCTGTTATACAATGGAGTGTGTAAATATATTTGCAAATATAGTTGCAGTTCAAATAATTACATGTATATCTGCATTACTTGTGTTTTAATCGATATTCCAAATAAGCAAGTTACTCTGCCCCCCCCCTCCATGTACTAGAAAGAACAGTTAGAAATAAGTTATACGTCATCCACTATGATTATGCAATTCCTAGAGTTATGTACTTAGAAAACGGACGTATTCAAGCTGATATAATGATATGGAGCAGGAAAGAGAAAAAAGCAACTATAATAGAAATTAATGTTTCTAATGATGTTGGGTTAAACGGAGTTGAGAGGAAGAAGATTACGAAATACTAACGTCTTATATACACGAAGAGAGACTGGAATCTTAAATCTTAGACAGTGGGGTAGCTAGACAGAGTCGGGGAGGGGGATGACAACAACAAAGGGGTGACACAAGGCTAAGGTTCGAAAATAGTTTGAAAATAGGATTTATTTATCATATATTATGTAAAGTTTTTAATCTTTGCTAAAATACTAGCGAGGGGTACCCGGCGTTGCCCGGGTGTTTGGAGGTGTGTGTGGTTTTGGGTAAATCAAAACTCCAGGGGAGGGGGATTAAAATAAAAAAAAATGTTTTAATCTAACCCGAAGCCTTGAGGCAAGGTTGTAAATTAAAGTATGAAAAAAAAAAAAAAAAAAAAAAGAGTGCGACGGTTTTAACCATTGGGCCACCGCGAGATGCTAACGGAAGCGCGTTTGAATTTATTTGGCAGGTGCACGTTTTAATGACTTAATGAGGTCAAGTTTGACTGCGGGATAGTATTTCATTTACTGCGGGAACGCTTTTTTAATTTTTATTTTTCCCAAGATGTTATAGGAAAAAGACTAACCCACATGCGGCGAGCGACAAATGTTGAATATTTATCTTCCCGAAGTCGAGCAAATTAAATAGACAGGCGAGCTCCCTTGTTAACTGTGAGATATTACGATTTATATGTGATATAAAAAGTTTTAAGAAGTTGTGAACCGACCGACCGACCGCTTCTCTGAAAAAAGTCTTTCGTAGACCTACAGCAAAAGTGAAGACACATACATACATACATACATACATACATTTTCGCTTATATAGATGAGTGGTCTCAGCAATGACAACAAGTGTAGCTTCTGATTAGAAGCTTTTAGATTTTTTAAAATTATTAACTGAAGAATATTTTTGCCGATTTTTATTGAAAACTTTAAACCCTGTATTTTGTGTAGTTTTTAAAAGTACATTTGAAATAATTTTATAACTCTCATTTCATTTTCTTTTAACTGTGAAATATAATCGGAAAAAGGATTGAGTGTTTATATATACATATATATATATATAATATAACTACTTCATTTATTCACATAAATTTAATATACGAAAGTATAGATTTATGCGTAAACTTTAAGTATTTACTTCAAAAGTGCTCAATACGTAGGTAGAGCTTGTGATACAACGAAACAGGACTGTATGTCGATGACTACAAATATATATATAATATATATTTGTAGTCATCGACATACAGTCCTGTTTCGTTGTATCACAACTCATCAGTGCCGCTAGACTAGCATCTCTCCCAAGGCAAGGATTGAACCTAGAACCGTCGTGTTGACAGTTGGCAGTTCTCCCACTTAGATACGACACGTTATATATATATATATATATATATATATATATATATATATATATATATATATATATATATATATATATATATATATATATATATATATATATATATATATAAATATATATATATATATATATAACGTAGCGTATCTAAGGGGGGGCGGTCCGGGTAACAGCAAAGGAGAGGTGACACAATGTCAGTGGGGTTACATTTAAGCAGACTGCCCCGGCTGACGTGTACTCTAGCTACGCCACTGATCTTAGGAAGATATCCACCATTCCAGTAATCAAAGGTCTTACCGGAAAAAGAATTTTAAAAACTAATTGCCGAATATACCTGGTTATCCAAGTACAAGACAGATACAAACAATTGCATCTAAAGGGACAGTAAAAATCTTAAAGAGATCGCTCGGAATGTGTGTCTGAAAAGCAGGCGATTGTTTGGTATCCGGTAGGATGTTCCATCCCTACCAAAAACAAGGTGATAATAAAACTATAACAAGAGAAGACAACATATGGTTGCCAGCAGCTAGAAATCGGCTTAGTTAAGTAAAATATTAATTCATAAAGTATTATGTTCTGTTAATTGTTGATGGTAAGTGCTAATGCTAATAAGCAACTGATCCAAATTAAAACAGAGGGTGTGGTCGCTGGAAGTCAATGTTAGTTCTGAGATAAGAGCAAAATTAAATTAACTTAGAAAGAAAGCAGGAAAAGAATCTCGACAAGTGAGTATATCAGAATGCTAAGAGCTACTCTTGACATCATCCTGATGATAGCAACCTACAAAGAATCAACTTTAGGAACAGTTGCCTCAGATCTCAGCCTTGATCAAAGAGATACGAATCAGATTTGGTGGTCACTATTGGAGGGCTAAGGATGAAACTGTAAGCAATGTCTGTAACAGAGTGTGGGTGCGTGTATGACAGCAGCAGCAGCAGGTGTATACACATGACCGGCCGTATGCGAGGTGACGTCACAGTGAGGAAGAAAGAAAAGATTATAAAAAAGAAAATTGTGGCGGAGAAGGACAGAGGCAGACGTGTTACACACGTTGGCCGAGAGCGACTGAAAAAAACGCACCCTAAACATAGTTGTGCAAAGAGAAAGTCTTGTTAAGTACATTGGAGTGCGAGAAGACTTTTAAACAAGAGACAAGGCGTTATTCTGAAAGTACATGTAAATAAATGTCTGTTGTTTCTACTGAATAAAGAGTAAGTCGGATTCTTTCCTTGCGACTGTCTGCATACAATGTATGAATTCCGAGTGTGGACATGCAACGATTACGTTACATGTACCTTTGACGATGCCACAACAGGGACGTAATTCAGTGAGGAAAACTGCAGAGAATTAGGTCAAGCGACTAGCGGAGGGCGACACACAATATGCACCTATGATGAACTACTTGGTGAGATTGAGGATTGAATAAGAATGGCATGAGAGAGTCAAGAAGTACCAGCACAAGTAAATGATTTTTTTTCAAATTCATAAGCTGTACAAAAAGATCTGTTCCCGTTATACAATAGCAAACAATTTATCGATACTTTATGGTAATTCAACTGCAAAATAACAAAACGTTATGAATCAAAATTCAATTTGCAAAAGAACCAAGATAGAATCCATCGATTTTGTTTACATGTTTGTTTAAGTTTTTAACTTTTCTTTCTTTAAATGTTTCGGAAAACGATATGTTTAAAAAAAAAAAAACGGATAGAAAATTCCGATATGAGACAGAATGGAGAGTGGGGTGGGGGATGTGGAGTTTGAGGAAGAGGGTTGAGAGGAGACGAAGAGGAGGAGGAGGAGGAAGAGGAGGAGGAGGAGGAGGAGGAGGTTTATCAATATTAATGTAATTTATTTCAATGGCGTTTAAAACCACGATTATTTTTTTTTATTCATTATATTTAAAATGTTAAGAATTTCTATCATACTTTCTATGTCTTACACTCACTTTTTCTTAAATCTCTTTTCTTCTCCTGCTCTCTCTCTCTCTCTCTCTCTCTCTCTCTCTCTCTCTCTCTCGTTCTTTCTGTCTCTTTTTCTCTTTTTTTTCTCTCTCTTTCACACACACACCCCCACACACACACACACCCACATACACACACACTTTTTGACTATCTTTCTCCATAACTCTCATTTTATCTTCATTTCTCGCTCCCTTTCTTTTTAAACAGTTCACACTCAAATCTTTCCTGATTGTCTTAATGTATCTTTTATACCTATTACTCCCCTTTTTAGTCATATCTCCCTATGTCTATCTCCGTTTTTTTGTCTTCCTGTCTATCTGTTCGTTCTACTTTTTTCTCAGAAACTACTAGAACAATCTGGATGAAATTTTGTATGAATCTTTGTTATTATAAGATGCAGCCAACTAAGCCCAAATTTAACAATGAATTTGGCATAAAGCATTTATTCTAAATCAACGGCTATAACTTCCCGTTTTTACTAGACTACAATGTCTAGGTAATAATAATTTGCATTCGATCTTGATGTCATAGTCAAGAAAATTATGATAACTAAGAATATTTGAAATGGTTGAATTTTCATGCATGTACATTTATTTCTCACAGTGAAGGTTTGTCAAAGATAAATGTAAGAGAGACACCATAAAACACGTAATACATGAAATCAGTTGTAGTTACAAAAGAAAGGTTAATAGTTCAAAAGCCAATAGAAAAAGTCATGTATTGCCAGGATAAACAATTTATAGAGAAATACTTTGGCTTTGTGAAAGTAAATACGATTAATTTTTATATCTTTTAATGGTGGCTGTGACCAGCAGAAAAAATTAAATAAATCTTGGAAAGATAACTGCCACTAATAAAGAAAAGTCATGGAATGATATTTGTGACTTGTAAAACGGACAACAGTTGTGTACATTCACCCAACTTAAAACCAAAAGCCAGAACTAGTACTAGTCTCATTCATGCATGGAATGCATTTTTTTCTGTACTTATGGATAGAAGAGTGTATTTTATAGTTGCTAAGTTATGAGTTAGGGGGAAAAATTTAGCTTTGGTCCAAGAGAAATCACTCACGAATATTCCAAGTTAAGTTAAGCCTGCCTTTCTTTTTCTCCCTCTCTCACTTTCTCTCTTATTCCATCTCATATTTATGCTTCTCTTCAATTCGTCTGACAATTTATCTGAATCTTTCTTGCTCTCAGTGTCTATTTCTGTCTATTGCTTTCTCTCTTTCTCTCTTTACATATCTACGCACTCTCACGATGCAAGACTCCTTTTATCTCTCTCGCACTTACTGTCTCTATCTATTTTTTTGGCCACTTTCTATTTCTCATCTCTAAATCGGTCATTCTCTGTTTTTTCTCTATGTATATATTTACATCTCTCAATCATCTTTCTCACATTCACACAGATTATATGTCTATCTCTTCTCTCTCTCTCTCTCTCTCTTTCTCTTTCTTTCTTTCTAACTTTCTATTTCTTTCTCTCCAGATTATTTTCTTTCCCTTTGTCTTGCATGGTAAAGCGAAGCTATATTTATTGTAATTCTGCTGTGTTTAAAACAACGACGGTACTCTAATATATGAAAATATGCATACACTCTTATATAAAAGTCACTTTGTGTATGTGTGTGTATGTGTGTATGTGTGTGTGTTCATTCCTTATAGGTTCTAAAACGGCTGAACCTCTCTTTTGAAAACTCTACACAAATCTTATTTATCTGTACAGCAATGTTCTTACATATGTTTTGTACAGAAATTCATCCGACAGGTATCAAAAAAACCGAAAAAATCTGATAGTCTTTTTTCTCTTATAGATAAAAAAGAATTTCTACAAGGGAATATCCAAGGTTACACCAGCCAAGGGAAATAATATCTCAGCAAATCATATCTTCTTTAAAAAACACACACACACAACAGATTTATTGTCATCTGGAGATACAACTTAGTGGTAAAGAATCCGACTACAACCCGGTGTACGTTACCATTTTATTTTAATTTTTTTCTTATTAATGAGTTCAATTTACGATAAAAGAAGAGATGCCATTTAAAATCGCCGCAAAGCATTTCTTCCTTTGCATATTTTAAAACTAAACATTAATAAGAAGTGATTTTTACATGGCATTATCCTCAAACCCAAATATCAGCTGACGTTATATTGTAAACAAACACAGGCGGAATTTTCTGAACGACATTATCATTATTATTAAAAAAATTTTTTTTAGTTATTTTGCAAATTAGTCCACCGAGCAAATTATTCCTCATGATATATCATAATCAAAAGAGGATTGATTCTATAGTAATACATACGCAATCTGTATAAATTAAAATATTATGTTTAAGCGTATTGTACAACCGGGCAACATCGGGCAACATCGGGCAACATCGGGCTGCCAGCTAATATGACAGTATATCTTTATTGTTGGTGACGGTAATGGATGGTTGGATGTTCGAAGGGAGATAGACGTATAGAAATTCGATGGGTTGAGTCTTCTCGGGGGCCCAAATCGTCAAACAACTCCTACATCCCTTTCGGGTTATAACCATTTCTGATTACCACAAACGTATTCTTGGGGCGGCATTGTCACTGTAGCCATACCGCACGGGGGTTTTATTTGGCGATGGTCGTTTCACTGAATTGATCTGATTTTTGGTTTGAGTTGATTACACCTGTGTATACTTTTTTGCCAAAAAATGACTTTTCAAACATCCATCATTTAACTTTTTTTGACAACGATCATGTTTGTTGTTTCTCCCCCATGCAGGTGTCAGGGAGTCATAATTTTTTTATTGAAATGACCCTTTGGTACATTTAATAATTATTTTATGTTGTTTCTTGCATATCGTCGCAAGGTGCAGCTTTTGTCAAAATGATGTTTTGGTACACACGGACTGAATGTTAAACATATTCACAGTCATTTATTTGAATATAAGAAGTTTTTTTTTGTTTTTGTTCTTGTTTAAATGTTGAAAGAAGAACAAGAAGGCTTGGAAATAGTGAAATGAAATATATATTAACAGAAAATACAGAAACGTATATTGGTTGAGTGGGACTCCGCTCTACTGGGAGAACAAAGTAAGATTACGACCCACTCTCTCTCTCTCTCTCTCTGAGTCTCAGGTCCAGACTGCTCGATCACAGAAACTGGTTACCGGAAGTGAGACTTTGTTTCTTTTATGATGTACGTTTATGCATTTATCCGGGATACAGTAAAGTTATTCTAGTTTTTAATTTTCATTTTTTTGCACATTTTTAAACTTAAGGCAGGTAACTCCTATTATAGTCTTCAAGTATTACTTTTTTCAGCCCAAACTCACCATGACATGATTTCGTCTTTGAATGTTTTCTGCATTCCGTTAAAGATAGTTACACTGAATATCTTCAGACTAATTGGCATGACAACGGTACAACGCCAGAATCATCAAAGAGCCTGGCGCACCACCAGCACCAAAAGAAAATTCACAAAGAGTAATGTTTTCTCATCCTATTAAAATCACTCATTGATCCTATTCAATTCTTGTGTGTTTACATGCAATATTTCATTTAGTATATCGTCATCTTCTTTATCATCTTCTTCATCTTCATCATCTTCATCTTCACCATCTTCTTCAACTTCTTTGTTATCTTTTTCATCTTCATCTTCAACATCATCATCTTTATCATCGTCAACTTTTTTTATTATTTTCTTCGCCATCTTTATATTCTTTTTGCATCTTATTCGCCGTCTTCGTCTTCACCATAGTCTTTCTCATCTTTTCGTTTTCACTGTCTTTTTCATCATCTTCATTTTCGTTTTGAATCTCTGTTTCTTAGGGCTAACAGATTTGAATTAGAATATTCTGACGGAGGAAAAAACCTATAAAATATAGCTACAAAACAAAGCCAGCCATTTTAAAAACACTTCAGACAAAAGAGTTCCTAGGTTCATGGTAGATTATCCATTCTTTAAAGACTTATAATGGTTAGTTGACTCCTTAACGTAGTATAATTGAATAATTACCTATGACTGGCACCATTAAAGAGTTCAGTTCTCCACATCTACAAATATACTGCGTTTTGTTCCTACCCGGATGCTTAAGGAAGAGTATTTAAGTTCAAGTTTCACACCAAACATCGATGTACTCACATACCCACAGACTATTAGCTTACAGTAAACTGATCTACCTATTGTACACATATAGGCTGGTCACTAGCGTGTGACCGACCCACGTGTTACATTATCTTGGAAACGGTCCGCGTATGAAGATCTGTCGATTAGACGTCTTTCTGTCTCGGTGAAGAGAAAAAGCATACTTGAGATGTTGGATGTAGCTGACTCGTTCTTCTCCCAGAATGATGTCTTGTTCCTTGAGGGTTTGACATGGTTGGAATCTTCTTCGCCGGGTCCGCTTCGTTTATTAATGTAGACATTTAAGGCAGACACAAAAAAAACGACGCACGACACGATGGTAATATATGAGAAATATAATTAACTATTTATTTATTTTTTTTTTTTTTGCATGAAAATATTACAATATTTTTACAAAAAACAATTTACAAGTGATAATTAACTTTCACAATTAAAACTAAATAATCTTAACTAATGCTGAGGGCGGGGGTACCCTCCTCTTCTCATTTACGGAGAGACAAAAATATACATTTTACCTCGTGCTGAGATCGAAAAAAGGAAGGGAATAGTGGGATTACATTCTGGTTGCTTACGGCCAAAACACCTCCTGACCATGCAGGGGGGAGGAGGATAACAACCACCAGAATCGGGGCACTAAGATATAGTGCCTCTCTATTACTAGCATAGTTACCTGCTGTTTCTTGGAGGCAAGGATTTTAGACAACAAAATAGAAGAGTTAAAAAAAAACTGAGTGCAACATGTTTATTTTTAAATTTCTCTCTCTTTTCTATTTACCTGTTTATCTATCACCTCCTCTCTATCGTTATCTCCCTGTTCGCCATTACTTACCCCCTCTCCTCTCTCCTCCTTCTCAGTCAGAAAAGATTTTTTCCTCCTCCGACTGAGAACAGATACCGCGTTTTGTTCCTAGCCGGATGCTTAAGGAAGAGTATTTAAGTTCAAGTTTTACACCAAACATCGATGGTAAAAAAGTCGGTCTAAATCTACACCCCCCTCCAACGAGGCTCATCTCAAATAAAGATTATTAACAAAAGAAACGTGTCCATATTTTGTACGAGGCAATGCTGAAAAAGAATACATTAGATTAGCGATTTATTTTTAAATTTCCTCAACACACTAATTGGCCCCTTTTTTAGGGGGGGGGGCGTTCCAACAGTAATGCCTCCTATTTATTTATTCCGCCTGAATGAATGGATCAGAAGAGATTGCAAATTGCATTGTTATGATGACTGAACTTATGCATTCCTAACCTTAAAGTCTCATCTCTCTGTTGCAGATATTGACAGTGTGAGGCTCTAAGAAAGCCAACCTCGCCATGTGCGTGTGTCAGAAGCAGAGATGTGTCATTGAATTCCTGGCAAAAGTGCATTGAGACTATAGAATATGTAGACTATTTAGAAAAATAAATTCTGGGGCACAAAAGGCCACTCGTTTTAATGTAACACTCTCGTCTTCGTAAATTTTCAACTTTTATAGTTTATAAAGGTAGGGGTAGCATCACATTAAATCCACTAATGACATAAAATTTATAAATGTATCTGGTGTAGTTTTCGACTTTTAGCCTGACACACACATACACACACAAATACAGACACACACTCATACTAACACACACATACACACATATATAGAACTTGAATGCCTACTAGACACTGTCCTCGAATGTCTAAGGTCTCTCTGTAAAGGGGTTTGTCAGAACAACCTGGCATGAGGATATTTTTCCCCCAGAAGTAAACCCTGACCAAATAGTCAAAATCACACCGTATTCGCCGCCCAAATAAGATCTTCTCACTATGGCTAACTTTGATTAGCTTTTATGAGGAATGGTGCACCTTCTCCAAGTGATGTTACCTCAAGTAACAGCACGAAGCTGGATACTCCACCAGACTAGATATATTCTTGTCCTTGAATCCAGTAAGACCAAGAGACCAAAACGAATAATATGGTTAATTGGGGAGAGGAAAATGAAAATGATAATGGTTAATTGGGGAGAGGAAAATTATGTTCTCAATTTCTTTACTAACTCAGTGTTTGAGAGATAAAGAACTTAAATGGAGCATTCGTATATCTATGTATCTCATATAGAGTTCAAATGTTAGCACCAGGTAGGGGGCCCCTTGATTTCTGAGAACTTCGGCTGAAGTAAAATAAAACAAACACATGATTTTTAAAAATTTACATAATTGCACATTTTCAAATGCCTGGACAAAAAATACCATTTCATACAAAAGGTAACTAAATAATTTATTTAAAAAAAAAATCGTATCGTTTTTAGTTTTCTCCAATTTCTGCTTAAATACACTTTATTCACACGTTTCAATAACACATAAACACGAGCTCCTGTAAGACAGCTTTGGTTTGGCAATCGAGTTTTAGCTACAGAAAGAGAATTGAGTTTAAGAGTTCCGTCTTACTCTAGAGCTTCATAGCAAGTGTTGAGAAGATGTTTCAACAGCTTTTCTCTACAGCTGTTATATATTCGGCCCCTACACCGGTACGTAGAGATTATTTCGACTAGTATGAATTTCAAAAGGGTTTCTTTACGTGCATGTCAGGACGACTTAGCGACGAACGTGCACCCAGTGAGAGAGGCGATGGGGCTTCAGAGGTAAAACACGCTGTAAGCAAGTGCGAAATTGTGAAATAGAAATTACATCACGTGTTCGACAGGTTTTCGAGGCAGTTTCAGGCAAGGAAGCAGCCGATTAACACATGCTAACAATGTAGAGATCTAAGTTTATCTCCTTAAGACTGTCCGTTCGTTGGTAATGGTGGAAATTGGGTAAAACTCGATTATTAATGAGGATGGTTCAATGAGAATTTGTTTACTTTAGACTTGAAAACAAACACGTTGTGGTCAGTTGAGAAGCAGCCCTGTTGTATTGTATTTCACAGACGGGCGGCTCTAGGACAGAAGCTTTGCTCATGGAATTTTCGTATAGTTTTAGATACAGCTAAAGAATAAAGGATATTGCTGACAGTGGTTGTAGGTAGGTGAGTGTTTGCCATGAATGTTTTACAGAGAGTGACCATGGACACTAATAGGGAGGTGGTCAGAGCGGAAGATTTCAATTACGTGGCTATGTTGGGGTGAGTGATAAGAATTCTTGGGTTAGTAGATGCAGGTCAGTTCACAGGGGAAAGCAAGGAGGAGTGGGAAAATGAACCTCAGAACTAAAGGGATAAATAGACGACCAGTTTTGTTTTGAAAGTCAATTATTTATAAAAGTCGTCCAACATGTGAAAGTATGTAAAACAGATGTTCAACCTAATATGATAGTGTTGTTGTTGTTGTTGTTTCTGTTGCTGTTGTTGTTATTTTTGTTGTTGCTGTTGTTGTTATTGTTGTTATTGTTATTGTTGCTGTTTTGTTGTTATTGCTGCTGTTGTTGTTATTGTTGTTGTTGCTGTTGTTGTTGCTGCTACTTATGTTGGTGTTGTTGGTGTTGTTGTTGTTGTTGCTGTTGTTTTTGTCGTCGTTGCTTTTGATGTTGTTGTTGTTGCTGTTGTTGTTGTTGCTGTTGTTGTTGTTGTTGCTACTGATGTTGGTGTTGTTGCTGTTGTTAGTGTTGTTTCTGTTGTTGTTGTTGTTGTTGTTGCCGTCGCTTTTGCTGTTGTTGTTGTTTCTGTTGTTGTTGATGTTGTTGTTGTTGATGTTGTTGTTGTTGTTGTCGTTACTTTTGCTGTTGTTGGTGTTGTGGCTGTTGTTGTTGTTGTTGCGGTTGCTGTTGTTGTTGTTGATGTTGTTGTTGTTGTTGTTGCTGTTGTTGCTGTTGTTGTTGCTGTTGTTGTTGTTGCTGTTGCTGTTGTTGCTGTTGCTGTTGTTGTTGCTGTTGTTGCTGTTGTTATTGTTGCTGTTGTTGCTGTTGTTGTTGTTGTTGCTGTTGCTGTTGTTGCTGTTGTTGTTGCTGTTGTTGTTGTTGCTGCTACTGATGTTGTTGCTGCTACTGATGTTGGTGTGGTTGCTGTTGTTAGTGTTGTTTATTTATTTAACAATAATAAACGAGACAAAATACTGTTAGAAATTCGCTCAATATATTACCGTTATATAACTGAACATATATTCGGTGTTTTTTAATAGTATTTTGTCTAGTTTATTATTTATAACACCTTTTCCCAAACTTACCGTGTTAAAGAGAGAATCGGGCGCCATTTTGAATTTTTCAATACATCGGTAAACAATGTACGTTTTTCAAGCTGAATAAACATGTTAAATTGAATAAAAACACAAAAAATATATCCAGTTTGGTAGAAAAGTAACCTATCTTGCCTTTGATAACATTTATTTGTTTTTTGATAACTTTTTGAATCTATGTGTACAGTATACAAACCCGAAAAGTCATTGCTGAATATATCATGGAATGATATTTTTTTATTTTTACTCGGTGGTCACCACTTATCAAGACCCGGAAGCCACTCAGGGATAAGGGTTATTGCAAGTACAGTACGTTAGTGTGGAGATTTAATGAAGTGTTTACTTAAGAGGGCGGTTCATTAGGAATTTGTTAACGTTGGACTTGAAGACATCCAGGTTGTAGTCAGGTGGGAAGCAGGCGGACGGAACAGAGCTCCACAAGCGTGCAGTTCTAAGAAAGAAGTTTTGTTCATGGAATCTATGTTTTGATTTGTGACTTGTAAAACGGATACCAGTTGTGTACACTCACCAAACTTAAACCCAAAAGCCAGAATTAGTACGAGTCTCATTCATACATAGAATGCGTTTTTTTTCTGTACTTATGGATAGAAGAGTGTATTTTCTGGTTGCTAATTAATGGGTTATGAGAAATAACTTAGCTGTGGTTCAAGGGAAATAACTCCGGAATATTTTAAGGTAATACTCCTTTAAGCCTTTATTTAAAAAAATCATGAATGGTATTTGTTTTCTTGCTTTAACAAATTAAATTAACTTTTTTCAATGAAATTAAGTATTATAAATATTATTATATTATTATTATTAGTAGTAGTAGTACTAAGTATCAAGATTAATTTAATATTTTCATACATCATTAAAATCATATTTCTCATTCAACTATCTAATTAGCCACATGTTTTAAATGGCTTTGTTGCTTATTTTTATTATCATGTTTAATTTGCTACATCGACTTTAAAGAATTATCTATAAATTAATACGATAGTGTGTGTGTTATTTTCTGTGTCACGCTTATGTCCGGGTCGTTTAATTGTTATGTATTTCCATTTCTTATCATAAATAATTTTACCAAGAATTCTTCATGAGTTTTGGTTTTGGTTTCGATTATAACTAATATTAATTAATTAATTAATTAATTAATTAATTAAGCCATCTATTTTTTTTATAAATACTTTTTATCAAGAATTCTTCATACGTTTTGGTTTCGGTTTCGATTATGACTGAAGAAACTCAAGTTATATATATATACATATATTTTTTAATAAGTTTTTATTTCGGTTTCAATCCAAGCTAATGCACCCAAGTCATATGGATATGTTTTTTTTTTTTTTTTTGAAATCGCAACTTTATAATATATAAAAATCGACAGAACATTAACTCTTTAATAATATATACGAAATCTGCAAGAATTAAAATATCATATTTAAGCGTACTTTACGACTGCCGGGCGTACGCGCTAGCTTAGATAGATACTTTTTCAGTTTTAACAAAAGAGCTACAATAATATCAGAGCGTCTCCATTTACACTGAACATCTACAGAATGCCAACATTAATATATTACATATGAATGAGTCCCCTATGGAATTTCCACATCTCCCACTAGTCAAAATTATTTGTATAGTAGAAAAGTTTCTACGGAGTACTAAGATTTAGGTCCTACAAAAAAATATTCCAATAAAAAAAAAAAACAATTCAATTAAACTAAGACAATTAGAGTAGAACAATAAAATTATCGTCCTAGAAAAGGCGGCATGATTCCATTTCTCTTTGATGAAAACCGTTTTTTTTTTTTTTTTTGCAGACCATCTACTAGTTGACCAGTTGTGTAAGAATCTCAAAAACAATAAGAGCCTTCTAACATATCTGTAAGTGACACAATGTTCACCGAGTGAGATCGAAGAGCACCACTGTACAACTAATGCTCTCTATCGATCAAAGTTATAACAACAGGACCAGTGCCAGCACCCTTAAATTGCATCATTAGATTGTCAAAAATAACAGGGATGTGCCCAGAGCGATGAAAACAAAGTTTCCGGTCATGGTTATGGTCTTTGGTGCAGTTTCAAGTGTGCCACATCATGCCATTTCACATCTTCCAAGTACTCTAAGCACTACACCATGCGTCCTTGGAAAAATCAATTGTAAAAAGTGATATTCTTCTGAAGGTTGAAGGTTCAATCCTCAGTGTGAGCGACCGAAAAATAGATTTGCGAATTACTTGAGACCTCTATCCAGTCATTGCTGACAGAAGAAGAGCATGCTGCCCCTGATGTAAATAAAGAGTTTCACTCGAAATTCCGTCCAAATTCCCAAGTTCGACAGAAACATTCCCGAGTTCGACAAGATACACCTGAAGAAGGTCGGAGGTTACATCGACCGAAACGTTGTGAAAAATCACACTTAAGATGAGAACAGTAGTCCGATGAATCCAAATAATATGAATAACCAATCCTCATCTTAAAAATTCAGAAACGTCATAATGAACACCATTTTCATAGAAATATTAATAAACTTATATATGTTTCATGTTATTGTTTTTTTGTTGTTCAAAAAGTTCATTTGTTGTGCCAGAAAAATGTCAGCTTCATCAAAATATATTTGTTGATTAAATATGTTTCTCATTCCACGGAATTTTTATGGGTCCTGCTAGTTTTTATTATTCTTTTAAGAAAATTATATAAAAAAAAGTATTAACTAATACTAACTCACAATTTGCATATAGCCACTAAAATAACCACTAAAATAACCAACATATTTGCATTATTTTAATTATTCGGATTACTATTCTCATATTGGGTGTTATTCGCACAACGTTTCGGCTGATGTAATCGCTAACCTTTTTCATGTATATTTTGTTGGACTTAGAAATCTTTCTGTTAGACTCGGGAATCTGCACAGATTTTCAAACGGAATCCTTTATCTAACCCACAGAAGTAGCATGATCTTGTTTTGTCAGTCATGATTGGGTAGAAGTCTTAAGTAATTTGAAATTGTATTCTTATTCGCCCACACTGAGGATTGAACCTTCAACCTCTAAAAGAGTGTCACTTACATCAGGTGAACCAGTGTAAGAATAATACTCAAGATGTGAACAATAGTCCAGATAATTCAATCAGTAAAAATGATTAATCCTCATCTAAAAACAATGAACATTCGTTAAAAATGAGTCAATCGAAGAATAAATTTGTATTGTTTGGATTATTCAGATTACTTTCCTCGTCTTGGATGTTATTTTCACAACGTTTCAGTTGATATGGCATCCATCCATCTTCATGTACGTCTTTTTGAACTCGTTTGAAATGTTGTTAGAATAACGTCCACGATGAGAACAATAGTCTAAATATTTCGAATAGTAAAAATCATAAATCCTCATCTCAAAAATTCCAAAAGAAAGAATAAATCTATTATTTTAATTGGAATTCATTGAGATGAGTATTATTTATTAATTTTATTTATTGAGGACTATTATCCTCATCTTTTCTTAGTTGTTTCACGACTTTCGGCCAACTATTCCTCTGGCCTTCATCAGGTGGTAACCGCGAAGGATAGGAACTCTGAATATCCTGACTGCATTCACTGCAATTACTGCCTTCCATAGTTGTTGTCGTCTCACCACGTTTTGGCCAAGTAAGCCTCTGGCCGGCTTTGGGTAGGATTGAAACCGCTATCTTCAGACAATTTTCATCTGGTGGTGAGACGACAACAACTATGGAAGGCAGTAATTGCAGTGAATGCAGTCAGGAGATTCAGAGTTCCTATCCGTCGCGGTTACCACCTGACGAAGGCCAGAGGAATAGTTGGCCGAAACGTCGTGAAACAACAACTAAGAAAGATGGGAATAACAGTCCGCAATAAATAAAATTAAAGAATAAATCTTTGAAAAAAAAATTATCATCCGTTATTTTATTGAATATATCCACCAATATAAAGAACATGAGTTACCATTTTTTTTTGTTTTTGCAGTAAAATTGAGGAGCATGGGTAATAATTCTATTCAATACTTGCTAGTCTGAACGAAAGCTCTAGAAAAAAGACGACTCACTAAGTTTAGTATTTCATGTTAATCATGGCTGAGTGGTGTGGATTGTGCAAAAACAAAACTAAACAAAGACAGCCAAGTTCATATTGTAATTAAAACAGGACAAGTTTCCGTCTAGTAATCTTTATTATTCAATTTAGAATTCGCCTACTTGTCGCTATTTATTTGTTTCCCCACGAAACAAAATGTGACACAAGGTCGTTTTTAATGTAGGAGAAAACCAGCTCCCCTCAAAAGGGGCATTCTCGCAGTTTGCAAAAATAAAATTGCTTTAGTATAGAAGGGCTTCACCCTCCATTGACTAAGGACAATTAATTTGAGTGCAGCATCTGAGCAGAGACCGCACTTCAGCCACCAGTCCAGTGAGAGTACCGGATGTCAACCAACAAGAATTTGACTACCTGTCTACTCGACAAGCAGAGCTACACAGCTTTTATAGTCTTGGATTATCAAGGGAGATAATCCATATCCATAACAAAGATATTGCACACGGGTCAAGTCTCCAGTGTCTCAACGTAGAAATCGGAATATAAGAATGAGATTGCATACAAAGAAGAGTGACAAAACTTTTTTTCTGCCCTTTCTGCAATGCAAAGCGTTTTCTGGAGCACACTTGTGTTTGTATTGTGATTCATGCCAGTGTTAGTCTTGAGTCTCTGCATCTCTGTACAAAGATGAGGTGGCTTGAAGGTCATGGCAGATTCAGATGTAGTTTTTAATACCGTGTTATTAGAGTAATACATATTTTTTGGTAAAAGGTTGCCAAATCAGATTACAAACCAGAATAGTGTAGAACATTTAAGATGGATTTGAATGAATTCAGAAATAATGATAAACCAAGGAATTAATGGCCATTGTTGGGAATTATCATGTGAAATATTGAACAGAATTTGATGTGTTTGATCAACAAATTCATTTAGTCTTTATTGTAGTGTATGGCACGGATCAGTTCTCTAGTGTCTAGACCCAGAAATTGAAATGTAATGGGATTGCAGACAAAGAAGAGTGACAAAAGTAGCAAAAAGAGTAAACGATTAGAATTAACTAATTTATAAGAGAAAAGAATAAGTGGTTAGGTTTAGGGTTAGGGTTGGAGGTTGATTTAATTAAATCTGCCAAATTAATTAATTTCTTTTAATTGCGGACATTTTTTTTTTCAATCTAGAACTTTACTGTAAAGGCAGATTTCGAAAACTAAATCTATTGATATCGTTTCAGAAACACGCTTTCAGATAAGATTATGAAATGGAATTGGATGAATTTAAACAGAATGAAAACAAAAATCGCAATTAAAGGGCCATTGTTAGGAAATATCACATGAAATATTTAATAGAATTGTGTCTGTATGTTGATAAATAGCCTGGGTGACCGGCGTTGCCCGGGTGCTTGGAGATGTGTGTTGAGCAAAAACAAAAATGGTAGTAGGTAGGCAGGCTCGATCCTGTACCGCGAAGGGGGAGAAGAATGTGAAAAAATCGCCAAACTGGAAGTAGCGAAGGTTTAAATTAAGGCTAGTCAATCGAAAAGAAGGGAAGACTTTCAAACAATATCGGCGAAAAAAGCGACCCCTCTCTGTAGAAAAGTGCCCAGTTGAGGGTGAATGAATTAATGTTTTTAGCCAATTTTTCGATATTTTCGTCCAAAGGGTGGAGCTTCAAAACGATACCAATTTCGTGAAAATACATCGCCTCTATCGAAAGTTTTAGTCATACATACATACATACATACATACATACATACATACATACATACATACATACATACGTACATACATTTAAACAGACAGGTGAAATTTATATTATAGATGTATTAATAGTGTAAATAGTGCAATGTTTTTATTGGGTTTGTATTACTGTACACATAGATTCGAAAAAGTTGTCAAAAAACAAATCTATAACAAATAAATGTTATCAAAGGCAAGATAAGTTACTTTTCTACGTAACTGGATATATTTTTCGTGTTTTTATTCAATGTAACATGTTTATTCAGCTCGAAAAACATACAGTGTTTACCGATGTATTGGAAAATTCAAGATGGCGCCTCACTCCCTCTTTAACACGGTAGGTTTGGGAAAAGGTGTTATAAATAAAAAACTAGAAAAAATACTATTAAAAACCCGCCGAATATATGTCAAGCTATGTCACGGTAACATATATTGAGTTTTTAGCAGTATTTTATCCAGTTATTTATTTATAACACCTTTTCCCAAACTTACCGTGGTGAAGAGGGAGTCAGACGCCATCTTGAATTTTCCAATACATCAGTAAACACTCTATGGCTTTCGAGCTGAATAAACATGTTACATTGAATAAAAACACGAAAAATATATCCAGTTTGGTAGAAAAGTAACTTATCTTGCCTTTGATAACTTTTATTTGCTATATATTTGTTTTTTGACAACTTTTTCGAATCTATGTGTACAGTAATACAAACCCTTTTTATTTTTTGAAGGATTGAATTGAGATCATTAAAAACGGAGATCTCTAAAGAGATATGACAGACAAAGCATTTAATAATGGGAATTTGGTATATTGCCTTAACAATACTCTCACTTGTATTAAAAATAGAGATGTGTTATCTCTCTGAAGCCAAGACTAGTCTATCATTTGTATTAAGAATCGAAATTTGGTATCTATTTGAAGCCACAACTGTAGTATCACTTCCATTGTAACATGATATTTTCTGGCAGGGATGTAACTTCCCACTGTGATATTTAGTTGTCAAAGGTCAACTAAAGATAAATTCGTCAATAGAGCCCGGTAAAAGAAGCTAAAGTTGTGAATGACGCTAAAAGTATCTAAAAAGAGAGAGAGAGAGAGAGAGAGAGAGAGAGAGAGTAAACACAGCTGTTGATGAACAAAATAATGCCAATAATGAGAGATAGTTTTATCAAAACGTATGCAGAAAAACAAAATTATTTTCTAAATAGTCTTATATGAAAAACAAGTCTTCATCTCAGATATATCGACGAAACACTGAGTTTCCAAAAAAAAAAAGTACTCTCTAAAATGTATACAACCCTGTAGCATGCAGAGTAAGTAGCAACGAATGGTTGCCCCAGGCTACTAGATTGGGCAAGAAAGCATCGAATTATATTCAAATTATCTCCCTTTCTCATAATTATTCTCAGTACTCGAACTTATTCTTGGGTCTTTAACACGCATACAATCAAGTAACGTGCATCACCATGGTATCATCCAACCTCTGCACGCCACTAATACGGACAAACACGAGATCTGTTACTTGTATGTTTTCCAGGTATGACACAGAGGCATAAAGTAAAAAATTCTATGAAATAAAACTGAAAAAAAAAGTAGAATAGTATTTTCGAGCAAGCCTGTCACGTCGATATGATTTTAAAAGCAAGGAAGCAAACAAATCGACCATAAAACAATAAAAAAAGATGTAACTTATGACATATTTGAAGCAAACAAAACATGCATTCATAAGAAAATGCAATAACACTTTTCTGCTTTTGTCTGAAGAGTATTCTTGGAAATCGGCAACTGTCGAGAAAATAAAGCAGGAGGAAAAGATTCTGAAGGAATATTCCAGTTAATAGTTTGCTTTCTTTGCTTAGCTTTCAAAAAAAAAAAAGTGCAACCCACAAATGGTTTCATTGCAACTACATTGTAGCAATATCCCGACATGTATTCTATATATGTATGCCTCAATATATCACTGTGCCCTTTTACTTAAGAATAAAAAGCAGTGTGTACTAATTGGTATATGTAGTTGTGAGGCTAGAGTTGCGCAATCTCTAACTACATCTCTTCTGATTCGGCACTGTTTGAGTCCAGTGGCAAGAAAATGCCAAAAGTTAACTGGAAATAATGCCGAGATAAGCGGAGAGCACATAGAACACCTAAAATTCCCGAATGGGAATGCTAATATATGAAGTCAATAATGACTTTGTATCTGGGTACGAATCTCCTGCCCATCAGTAATTATCATTTCTTACACTGCTGGTTGCATTATCATGAAACACTAGTGTCTGTAGACATAAAAATAATTGTTAATTATTATTATTATTATTATTATTATTATTATTATTATTATTATTATTATTATTATTAATAATAATAATAATAATAATATATACATATATATACATATATATATATATATATATATATATATATATATATATATATATATATATAAATTACAATTAAATTTACCAAAACGATCCAAGATGGCAAAACCAAAGTATATTATAAACATTAAAGAATTATATCTATAAAGTAATCTCAACCAGATGTAAAAGCTCGATAAAACCAAATAGGAGATAGAGCTAATAATATGTGCAAATAGTTAATAAAATATGTTAAAAAACACTTTGAAAAAGAGTTAAAAATATATTTAATCTGAAAAGGAAACACTTAATAAATGGATAGTCCTTAATCCGCGGAGTTTCGAAGAAATACTTTCCTTCTCATCAGAGTGTAGGAATTAGCAAAATGCGGGATCGGATTTTTGCATACAAAAGTATTTTATGAAACTGCAAGTAAGTCAACGATCTTACTTGATAACAAAAGTGAAAAAAAAATGTGATTACACACGAATGGATAGTCTTCTACCAGACTATCCATTCGTGTGTAATCACATTTTTCTTTACCATATTCCCTCTGCTTCACTTTTTTTGTTTTCAAGTAAGATCTTTGACTTACTTGTTGTTTCATCAAATACTTCTGCATGCAAAATCCGATCCCGCATTTTGCTAATTGCTGGTAAGAAGGAAAGTATTTCTTCGAAACTCCGCGGATTAAGGACTATTCATTTATCTAGTGTTTCCTTTTCAGATTAAATATGTATTTAACTCATTTCAAAGTGTTTTTTAACATATTTTATTAACTGTTTGCTCATATATATATATATATATATATATATATATATATATATATATATATATATATATATATATATACTACCAGGCCGCCTGGCATTGCTCTTTTGTAAAATACGTTTAAATATGATATTTCGATTAATGCAGATTTCGTATTTATTATTATATTATATTGGATCCAATATATAGTAATGATTCTAAAAGTTATAAAAAAAAGTGCCTCGTGCACCATCATCGAGAATCGAAACCAGAATGCGTAGCTTACAGTTTACTTTTTCCTCTGACGTTTATGCCTGAACTATGAAGACATGTTTGCTGCAAGGCTAAAAATTAAAACATGGACCAATATCTATTACGTTACATATGCCATCGTTTGACCTTCACCTGGCAAGTTCCATTTTTTTTAATTTTCACACCTGGCTAAAACCCAAATATAAAGTTTTGCGTGAGTTTGAATACCCTATATGTTAAGTTTCATGTTTGTAGACCAAAAATTGACAGAAGTTTGGTAGGCAATTCTTTTACAAATATATATACGCATGTATATAGGAAGAGGTTTGTGTTCGCAAGTATAAAGCATGTAGAATATCTGCATGAATATAATTACACGTAATAGTTAACTAAAGATGATCGTCCCATAAGAAAACCGAAAAAAAAACTAATAGGAAATTAATTAAAATGAATGTTTAAAAGAATATGCAAATTAGCTAGATGTTTTGCAGATGAATGCAATTTCACGACTCATATATAACAAAGTTGTATTTTCTTTTTAAATAAATAGAAAAAAATGTCGCCATTTTTCTTCTTGGCCTTCAGACCAAGATCGTTTTCTGAAAAAAATCAATTCAGATAAATTGATTATGTAGTAGAGCTGACATCTATTCAACGTAGTCGCCTTCAGCTTCAATCCCTGCCTCAATACGGGTCCGGAATTGGAAGCATGCTTTTTCCATAAGTGCCGTCAGATATTTTCAAAAGAATATCTCGCTCGTTGAAAATGCTACTTTGTCGTCCGATAGCTTCGGCGGGTAACTACTGGTACAATTTCATCCTTTTTCCTTTTAGGTTCTGAACGGATTTCTTTATTTTTCTATTTTTTTAGCGATTTTCAAGACCCCTAAGATATGATATACCCTCATGTCGGACATTATTTCTCGTTCTCACGTAACACTCGACATGTTTTTTGTTTGTTTTCTGTTTTTTTTTTATTATTATTATTTACCGAATAAACGATTCCAAATAAATTAAACAACAAACCACATAGTCGGCGAGATAGAAAAATCGATTTTACCCTTTTATAAACAACAGTAAATAAGTAAATTCTTTTTATATTAATATAAAAAAAATATGCGGTCTCGTTTATGAACATAATAAACGCTTTAAAATAAGTGAAACCACTAAGAACTTAGCCAGTTAGGTAGAAAACGGACACTTAGAAAATCGATTTTATTTAAAAAAAAAAAAAAAACATTAAACAAGTAAAAATATTATGGGGGGGCTATAGTCTATTTTAAAAAACAATATCTCATTCAATAACGATCATAAAATGTGTTTTCAATCGATATTTATTCAATAAGGGACCAGTTTTCCTTCCTAACGAAAGGGTACGCGTTTTCCGGAGACGAGTTTTCCCGGGACGAGTTTTCCAGGCATCAGATTTTATATATATGTTTCAACACACAAAAAATAAATGTAAAAGTTTCAGGATATACTTAATCGTTTACGAAAATTTAGCGGCGCCGCTATATTAGTTTATGACCGCAAAAACTCGACCCAACACAACAAAATAAATAAAGAAACAACAGCCATAAAAAAGAATGTGATAAGAGATAGAATCGACGGCCACCGATAGTTTGGTTATAGACAACTTCAAAGGGATACTCATTCTTGCATCAGCAACCCCCACCCATTGCACGTTCCTGTCAGTTAGTCTATCAAATTTACTGGAATCTTTCAAAGTGAAATGGGATGAAGGGATGGTTAATTTTTTTCACTGGAGTCATTTTGACGTTCTTGCAGAAATCGAATTTTTTGTTAATTGTTTTTTTTTATTTAGATTTTCTTAATACTTATTTCTTTTATTGTTTTAAATATTTTGCCTCATTGGATTCTTCTACGCATGCGTGATTTTATTTACTTTAATTTTTCATTAGCAATCTTCGTTTTGTCCGAAACCCGTGATTATAATACGTTACTATATTTTACATTTTTCTGATCAAGTTTACTTTTCAAACTAAAAAAGACAAAAAAAAAAAAAAACTGAAAAAGAAATTTTGGCTTTAAAATAACCGTAAGTGGATTTCAATTTTATTTTTTATTTTACTTTAAAGAAATTTAAAATGAAAGACTAAATACGTCCTTTTACCAATACGAATATATTTTTTATTGAACTGTTTATTTGAATTTTCAATGAAAATCTTTAGATACATATACATCGCTGTTTGAAACCCTATTTGCAAATTAACGCCAATTCTTACATACAGTTTTTTTTATGCACATTATTACTAATGTTCTTTTTTACCTCGGCTTGGATTCAATTCACTTGGCCTGTAACATTAATGACGGTACACAGACACTTTGTTACCTGTTATATCAGTAACATTTATTTAACAAAACAGCGTTAATCAAAGAACACATACTTGTTTCCATTTCCGGTAGTGGATTATTTGTTTTGCTTGATAGTATTTTAATTATTATTGAATATTAAGTCTAATCTAAAATGAAACGTGCTCACGAATTCAGCGGATCCCAGAAAAGAAAGTTGAAAATACAGAGAGTTGCAAATGCTATTGAAAAGACTCACAAGATATCTGAATTTTTCTCTTCAAACATCTCGCAGTTACATATACATAATAACCCTGGCGTTGACAAAAAATCCGTTTCTAATTTTGAGTCTAAACGTGGAGTGCCAGATGAGCAATGGTCCACCCAGTCAACGTTCGAGCATACTGATCCAACTTATGTGCCTTGCCGTGTGTCTAATGATCCTGCTGATTGGAAAGAATTAAATGAAAAACAGCGTATTAATTTGGTTTCGAAGAACTATATATAGTTTAGTATAAAAAAGTGGTAGTAGGAAGGCAGGCTCGAACCCGTACCGCAAAGAAGGAAAAGAACGGGAAAAAACCTGACGTCTATGCTGTTATGACCACCGCCAAACCGGAAGTGACATTTTTAAAAATTAAGGCTAGACAATCGAAAGGAGAGGATGACTTTCAAAAATATCGGCGAAAAAAGAAACACCCCTTGTAGAAAAGTTTCTAGTTTAAGGTGAAGATATTAATGTTTTTAGCCAATTTTTCGATATTTGTCGTCTGAAAGGTCGGACTTTAAAACGATACTGATCTTGGTAAAACCCGTCGCCTCTGTCGAAGGTTTTAGGCAGACATGCAAACACACATACATACATACATACATACATACATACATACATTTATATCTTGGTAACTGAAAATTTTTCAATCCAAACCGATTAAAAAGCTTGCCCTATCTCTGAATACCCTTTATGTCAAATTTCAAATGTTTAGATCAGAAATTGTCTGCGTAATTTGGTAGAGACCGCAGAGGTCATGTTTTTTAACTTTGACCCCTATTATGCCCCCTTAAAATCTATTGTTTTCGGCTCAAATCAAGTTATCAAGTTAGATCCATGTCCAAGGAACCTATATCAAAAGTGTCATGTGTGTAGACCCAAAATTGTCGGAGAAGTTTGATAGAGTTCTCAAAGGTCAAATCGTTAAACTTTGACCCCTTAACAGCGAAATTTCTGGCCGAAACCGGATCACATCGATTTTACCAAATCTCAGTACCTTGTATATCAAATTTCGAGTCTGTAGACTTAAAATTGACAGAGTTATTGCGTCGGAAAATGTACACAGACACACAGACAGACACACAGACGCGTTTACTTTTACAGATATATAGATTTTTAATATTGAATATTTTCTTTCAGTACTTAATGACACTCTAATAAAAAATATTATTGATGATTTTTTTTTTAAGTTGATGTGACGTGTTATTACATCATTCAAGTTCCGATATGACGTACAAATTTACGTCTTACAAATTAACATAAAGAAGAAGATAGAGGTGGTGGAGGAAGAGAATGAAGAGAAGGAGGAGAAACAGAAGAAGGGGGAGAAGGATGAGGTGAAGGAGAACATTCACTTTTTCGAATTTTAAAATAAAATGATTCCAAATAAAAACGTGCGTTGGTTTTGTAACTATTATTATTAAAAAAATAAAACGTAAAGAAAAAACTTCATCCCCCCCCTTCACTCCACAGTGTCAATTAGCATTCCTGAAAAATTTCATTAAAAAAAATTGTTATGAAAATCAAATTACTGAATCCGGCTATTTTTAATAAAACATTAAAAATCGCTCAAAGGAAGAAACTTTATAAATTAATAATAACAATTATGGGAGTTTAATTAATCAAGCTTTTCTAACATGATCTGAACAGGTTTTCGATCCAGAACAGTTTTAATATTCGAGTTGAATATTAAAAATTTAGCTTGACAACAGGAAATTGTCATTGACAAAGCCTTTTTAATGTTGTTTGCTTTTTTTTTTTCAAATTAAATTTTTGTATTGTTTCATTCAATTCATAATCATTTAAAATGATGATATCATTCAACAATGTTTAACATTCTGAAAAAAAAAATCAAATGATTATATTAAAAATACTGCTGCCCATTGTTTCTATTACAATAGAAAAATTTTCTGGAAGCCTGGAAAAATAATGAATTACAATAGAAAAATGCGAGCATTAAAAGTAATATGGTTAACCTTAAACATGGAAAAGTAAAGGACTAGTTATTAAAACTGGAAAAGAAAAGGACAAGGTATTCTAGTAAAAAATATAATAAATTATAACTTAAAATATTATAGCATTAAGAATTGGCTATATAATGTTAAATTTAATTTTTTTTAATTCTTAATGCTGCAATATTTTCAGTTATAAATTTATTATATTTTTTACTAGAATATCTTGTCCTTTTCTTTTCCATGTTTAAGCTTAACATATTACTTTTCATGCTCGCATTTTTCTATTGTAATTCATGATTTTTCCAGGCTTCCAGAAAATTCACATGTTCTTTGTTTAATTTCAGTCATTATTTTTACCCCTCATAAACATAACATACACATATGTAAAAAAAATGTACGACACTCGTCTGCTTTCATTTTCTCTGTTTCACTTGTTACTTCTCTTCTCGCGAGAACGGTGAATTAGTAGCAATACTAGTCTCTAAAGCGGCGTGGTTGTTATGGAAACCAGTCATAAAAAACTTTGTTCACCTTACGAATTTTTACGATTTTGAACACCAGTAAGTTCATCATAGCTTTTGTTTTATTGAACGAAAATTGAACATTTTCTTCACAATATAGCTGAGAAGGTGATCTATAAACTGTAATAATTGGTTAAAATTTGGTCGAAAAGCGGTGAAGCTTTAAAGCAGTTCTAAATAACTATAACTGCCACTTAACCATATATTTAAGCACTACCATGTTTGAATGATATTTTTCTGTTATTATTTTTCTGTCAAATTAAATAAATATTATTAACCAGTCTTTCTCATAATTAAATTACGTGTATATACTCCAGACAACCTCTTTACAGTCGTGAAAACAAAAAATTTTGCCACTTTTCACGGTTATAGATCAGTCTTTCAACTGTCAAGTGTGACATGCCAGCCTTGACCCGTAACTTGTTCGTCCTTTTTATCTTCTTTTCTGATAGCCTGGAAACATGTCCAAACCATGTAAATCTCTTTGTTCGATAGGCTACGAGCAACTCTGGAAAATACTGGATGGTTCACACACGCAATACCAAAAAGACCATCGCTTGCTGAGCGATGACGCCAACCCTATATTCCGATCAAAGATTTGGAGTCATTAAAAATGGCCTAAAAACATAAACAATCGGACGTCCCACATTCTAACCTGGAGTGGAATTGCTAAAAACGCAATAAAATAACAGACATTTTGATAAATAAGAACATCAATATAAGAGCAACACAGACAGACAGAAAACGAGAAAGAGTGGAACGACCGAACAGTAAAGGTATTTTCAGCATCGCTCACAAAAACCAATACGTCCTATCCACAAATCCCCACGTCGCCCGTCGCCTTTCTAACACCTGTATTCCATTTAAATTCTTGATAGATCTGTTAATATTAAGCCTTTTTCTGATATCTGCATTTCTTAGTCGATCCTATAAAGTTACTCCAATAATAATTATTGAACATTTCATTTAAAAGACATTGAGCTTCCCATTCTACTTCAGTATAATAATCAGTACAATATCAAAAAACGAAGAAGGGTTTTGTTTTCAAATTAACTTTTTGCATTGTTTCATTTAATTCATAATCATTTAAAATGATGATATCATTTAACAATTTTTAGCATTTTGTAAAAATAAAATAAAACTGTCAATTTTTTTATGCTTGTCTACCATTATTTTTCCATCAAATTAAATAAATGGCATTGATCATTAATTCATATACTTGAATTACGTGAATACTTCAGAGAGCTTCGCCACATGCTTGAAAACAAAATTCCACCATTATCACAGTTATGGATCAGTCTTTCAGCTATCAGGATTTGCATACATTTTTTTTACATAACTGGAGTCAGTAACATGCCCAAACGAGGTTAGTCTCCTTACACAAATAACATTCTTGATGGATCTGTAAATATTAAGCCTTTTTTATATCTGCTTTCTGAATCTATCTCATAAACTTACTCCAAGGATAGTTCTTTAAAATATAACTGAAAAGATATTGAGCTTCCTCTCTGCTAGTATAGTACATGTTTCATCTATATATATAAAAGCGAAAATGTATGTATGTATGTGTGTATGTTTGTGCGTCTGCTAAAAACTTTCGACAGACACAACAAACTCGGTATCATATAAAAGCTCCATCCTTCGCTCAAAAAATATCGGAAAATTGGCCCAAAACGTTCATTCTTTTTACCCCGAAATCGACAATTTTTGACCGGTTCTACGCATGCGTCAGATGACGTCATGACCTGATTTACTTTAAATAGTTGAAAAACTGAACAAATTCGCGTCGCGTTAGGTCAGTCGATTCGCGCGTAGGTTCAGTATTTAACAATTTTGGGTTCGAATCGTGGTGTGAGATGTCTTCTTTTTTTTTCGATTTTTTAAAATTAAATATTGAACCAGTGTTATTTAAGTCATTTTTCACGTAACGTTCGTTTTTCTGTTTTTTTTTTTTTTTACTTCGCTTATCCACCCCCGATCACACACCCAAAAACACCCGGGTATCCACCGACCTTTTTAATTTTAATATCGAAACAGGCTTATTTAAGCCATTTTTCACGTGTTCCTTTTTTCTGTTTTCATCGTTTGTTTGCCTTACGTTAGTTTTTTTGTGTGTTTTCCCCCTCTTAAGTGTTAATGTTGTTTTCTTTTTTTTACTTCGCTTATAACAAACAAACCTACGTTGTCGTCGTCGTCGTCGTCGTCGTAACGATCGACGACTTCAGGACGCGCACCTGTCAATTTGGTTCTTACTTAAATAAATTCAAACATTTTTCACAAACTCATTCTGGCTGGCCGATTTTATTTTCAAACTTCGCCTCAGGGCTTCGGGTTCGACCCCCCTCCCGGTGTTCTTTTTTATTTAACACCACACACACCTACAAACACCCGGGCAACGCCGGGTACCCCCGCTAATATGCATATAAAACATGTTTCATATGCATGTAAAGCAATAAAGTAATAAAACATGTTTCATATGCATATACAACATTAAAGCAATAAAGCATGTTTCATATGCAGGCAAAGCAATAAAGAAATAAAACATGCTTCATATGCATGCAAATCTATAAAGAAATAAAACATGTCTGATATGCATGTAAAGCAATAAAGCATGTTTCATATGCATGTAAAGCAATAAAGCAATAAAACATGTTTCATATGCATGCAAAGCAATAAAGAAATAAAGCATGCTTCATATGCATGTAAAGCAATAAAGCAATAAAACATGTTTCATATGCATGTAAAGCAATACAGCTAGAAAACATGTTTCATATGCATACAAAACAATAAAACAATAAAATATGTTTGATATGGATGTAAAGCAATAAAGCAATAAAACATATTTCATAAGCATATAAAGCAATAAAGCAATAAAACATGTTTCATGTGCAATAAACGATACAACATGTTTCATATGCATGTAAAGCAATAAAGCAATAAAACAGGTTTCGTATGCAATAAACAATACATGTTTCATATGCATGTAAAGCAATAAAGCAATAAAATATGTTTCATATGTATGCAAAGCAATAAAGCAATAAAACATGTTTGATATGCATATAAAGCAATAAAGCTAGAAAACATGTTTCATATGCATATAAAGCAACAAAGCAATAAAACATGTTTCATATGAATGCAAAGCAATAAAGCAATAAAACATGTTTCACATAAATGGAAATCAATAAAGCAATAAACATGTTTCATATGTATATAAAGCTATAAAGCAATAAAACATGTTTCATATGAATGTAAAGCAATAAATCAATAAAACATGTTTCATATGAATGTAAAGCAAGAAAACATGTTTCATATTCATATAAAGCAATAAAGCAATAAAATGTTTCATATGCATATAAAACACTAAACAATACCACATGTTTCATATGCATGCAAAGCTATAAAGAAATAAAACATGCTTCATATGGATGTAAAGCAATAAAACAATAAAACATGTTTCATATGCATGTGAAGCAATAAAGCAATAAAATATGTTTCATATACATGTAAAGCAATAAGCAATAAAGCATGTTTCATATGCATGCAAAGCAATAAATAAATAAAACATGCTTCGTATGCATGTAAAGCAATAAAACATGTTTCATATGCATATAAAACAATAAAGCAATGAAACATCTTTCATATGCATGTAAAGCAATAAACCTAGAAAACATGTTTCATATGCATATAAACAATAAAGCAATAAAACATGTTTCATATGCATGTAAAGCAATAAAGCAATAAAACATGTATCATATGCATGTAATGCAATAAAGCAATAAAGCATGTTTCATATGCATATAAACGATAAGCAATAAAACATTTTTCATCTGCATGTAAAGCAATAAAGCAATAAAACATGTTTCATATGCATGTTATGCAATAAAGTTATAACACGTGTTTCATATACATGCAAAGCAATATAGCAATAAAGACTATCAATGCATTATCGAGGGTGTGAATATGTACTTCCTGTTACATATATTTTCTTTAAAACCTCTAAATGTAGAAGTTGCTATTTGTATTCTTCTTTTAATATCAGATGAGTATCCTGGGAATACTGAACCAAGAAATATCTTCATTTTTTTTTTTTCAACGTTTTTTTTATTTTTTGTCTATTACCTTCAGCAGAGAAAATGATTTTGCACTTGTCTTTACTTTACTTTTCCCCACATTTCTGTCAAGATGTTTCAATCTCAAAAGTAGAAAACTTATCAACGACACTGACAACGAGCGTGGTTTCATCCTCATTGCAAATTCTATTTTAACAGGCAGAGGATTTATATGCAAGAATGATCAAAGCTTACTTTTTTTTTGTCACCTTTTTTTTGGGGGGGGACGTCTCATCTACTTTTTATGACACGCTTTCATTGACGGTATTACACACCATCAATTTATCTTTCTGCTTTCTTTGACTTTTTTTTTCATCAGGGAGTCGCACTTATCAAGGACTGACCGCCACTCGAGGATAAGGGTTAATGAATGTAAGGTGGTAGTGAAGTGATCCTTAATAATGTGAATTGGGTGGAATTTGATTATTTAAGGGGACAGTCCAACAAGAACTTGTTTACATTGGACATCAGGGCTACGATGTTGTAGTCAGCCGGGAAGCAGGCCAGCGAAACAGTGTTCCACAGGCAGGCAGTTCTGGGAAAGAAACTTTGTTCATGGAGTCTGTGTTTAGATTTAAACACAGATAGAAAGTGGGGGAAATTGTTGATAGTAGTTATAGATAGTTAAGTGTGTTTTGTGAAACAAGAGTCCTGAACAGTAGCTTGTGCTCTATCCCAACCGTCATCAATGGATCTGAGGTAATCTCGTCAGCATCGGACAAAGCCAAATTCTTTACCAAGAACTTTGCAGCTAATTCTACCATATGCGATCAGGACCGCCAACCCGCCATATGGTCCTTGCCAAACTTTCACGAAAAATACTCGTCTGCCACTATCAATAATTTCCCCCACTCTTTATCTGTGCCAAAACATAAACGTAGATTCTATGAACAAATTTTTTTCTTAGATCTACACGCCTGTGGAACTGTCTTCCATTTTTCCCTGCTTTCCAGCCGACTACAATATGGTCATCTTCAAGTCCAACATAAACAAGTTCTTGATGAGCCGTTCCCTTAAGTAATCTAACTTACTAAATTTCCACTACTAACGATTACCACGATTTTGCCCCCATTTACTACCATGCACTCATTAACTCTTATCCTTGAGTGGACTCTGGGCCTTGATAAGTGGTGGCTCCTTTGTAAAAAAAAAGTCCGGCAAAGGAGGGGTGGGGCTCATAGATTAGATCTCAGACGTTGGTTTTAAATGGTTTTAATTTTCCTCACCCATGAAAACGTTATTTTCAACAAAAAACAAAAAGGCTAGTTAGAATGAAATATCGATTTGCGAGATAAAATGGCATGCTGGTTTAATATCGACAACTTTTCTTTACGTATTAGATATCTGATCTTAAAAGTCGACAGAATATCAACAGTGAAAATCTGGAAAAAGCATTTATAACGAGTACTATTTGCTAATATTGATTATTTATAAAACAGGAAGTGAAAATTATATGTCCCACTGGTATTTTATGATTGGAAAGACTTAACATTAAATTCATACGTTGAAAAGAATCTGCTTTCAGATCAAATTATTTTAGTTATTTCTGATATGCCTCAAAACACTTCAAGCAAAGTGCGACATTAATAAACTCAGTTTTATTTGAGTTTCTTTTTCTTTGAATTTGTGATGTGTGCCCACGAGTTGTCTTCCCTTTTATTTTATTTATTTCTTTTTGTTTTTGTTTATTTTAAAAATGAATATCTGAACATGATTTAATAAGAGACAAATATAGAAGGTTTATATTTTTATTACTGTGCATAATTTTATTTCGCTTTATTCTGTCTGTTTATGGCAAAAACTAGTCGAGGCAGACGGTCATTAATATTATTTTTTTTTTTTTAAGTTTTAAATCCAAACATAACGAGCGCTATTATTATTATTTTTTAAAATTTTTATTTTACTTATGTTAATAAAATGATTTGCCAACATTTACCAGCCGTTTGCAATTGTTTCTAGTTACTTGCTTCCTGGGGAGAGTTTAGGGAATTTCCCTGATAAAATAAAATAACACAATTCTATGAACAATGACAAACAACTTCTTCAACTTAACAAGGGAAAGGTTTATTCGCAAAGCGTACTTTAGAAAGAAAGGAAGGAAGAAAGTAGAGTCGGGTCTCCACTGCCTTACGAGGTAGTTACAGCCAGTGGCTGTCGTCAATACCTTTAGTAGGGGCAGCAAAACGAACAGACGTCTAGCACCGTCCAAGGTTGGTAGCGTAAGAGCGAGAGTTTTCTTCTGGGACCGGAAGCTGTCTGGTCGCTAGGGGTTAATTCGTATTCATGTGCAAGTCCTCAGATTGGACAGTTTAAGGCCGCATCACTCACTCAGAGGAAGCGAATGCATGAGAAGAAAAGGGGTCTATTTGTGTCTGCTACAAGAGCAGAGTTAGACACCAAGGTCGGTTTTTAATGTGGGGAAAGGAACAAAACTAAAAATTGTCTCAGTCGTGAAGGATTTCTCCTCCACTAACCGAGAACAAAAAAAAATTGAAGTGTAGCATCAGAACAGATACTACACTATGAGATATTAAATCTTTTATTCAGACAAAAATTAACATGAACAAAAAACTTAGGCACAAGGCCAACTCAAAAGGAGGGAAAAATGGAGGTCGTTAGTCATCCTTGTCACTCTAGAATTAAACAAAAGTTTCTCTTAGCTAGAATCTTCTTCCACCATAATACCGCATTCGCCCTTTCGTATTTGGGGACGTCCTATTTAGTACCCAATTTTTAAAACATTTTTTATTCGCATGTAAAAACAAAAAAAGATAACAGATACTACACTTTGATCTTGGCCTAAAGCCGTTTGCAATTGTTAAATACTCAATTAATCGGTGACCAAGAAATTAACCACCACCCCGATACGTTTGGCCATCACTCAAATACAAAGATGACTTTTTGAATAAATCAGACAGTTTTATAAAACAGAAGTCTTTCTTTATTTGTTGTATTTTTACTCAGACAAAATGAAGTCATTTCCTATAGCATAAAAGAATTTGTGCAATTTTTTCTTAGCCTTTGGGCCAAGACCCCCGCCCACGACACAAATTAATTTTTTTTTTTTTACATGGGGGTCACCAAAAGCCACTCGAGGATAAGGGTTAATGGGTATACATTAGTCGTTGTGATTTTAGCGTAGTAAACATTAGTGGGAATTTTGTAACTTGGATTATTTAGGAGGACGGTTCAATAAGAACTTGTTAACGTTGGACTTGAAGACAGTCAGATTGTAGTCAGCTGGAAAGCAGGCAAACGGAATAGAGTTCCACAGACGAGAGTTCTAAGAAAGAAGCTCTGTTCATGGAATCTACGTTTAGGTGTAGGCACAGATAAAGAGTGTGGGAAATTGTTGATAGTGGTTCTGGCTAGACGAGTGTTTTTGTGAAAGTCTGGCGAGGTGGCAGGGACTATAGATTGAAGCTCAGCTGAGCATTTGCCATGAAAATAACGATAAAGCAGAAACAGGCTCATAACGTCTCTTCTGTGGCAAAGAGGTTGCAGGGAAGAGAAAAGCTAAGAAGTCTATTTTTAACTCTTTCAAAGCAGGATAATCTGCTTCTAGCAGCTCCTGCCCAGATGTGGCAACAGTACTCCATCGTTGGCCGTACCTGGCTTTTATATAGGTAGAGAATTGCATCAGAAGTAAGATATCTACTGGGGATCCCTCCAGTTTTCCAGCGACTTTGGCATTGGATTTGATACACGTGTTCCATTTAAGATCGGGAGTAAAGGTTAAGACTAGAAGCTTGTCAAAACATGAAGCCTCCCCAAGACCATTCATTTCGATTGATGGCAGCTGGGCAACAGTGTTGATGATGTAAAGATAGGAGCTTGGTTTTAGATGCATTAAAAGTAACCAGCCACTTTTTTCTCCATTGTACCGCATGCTCAAGATCAGAGGAGAAAGAGTCAGAGAGAACTTGGTCGTTTACGGTCTTCGAAGTGCTACCATAGATGATAGTATCATCAGCATAAATGTCTACGAATGATCTAAGGATGTGGTGTGCAAGATCATTAATATAGATCAGAAAGAGAGTTGGACCCAGGATAGACCCTGAGGGACTCCAGTATTAATACTGAGAGCCTCTGATTTCTGCCCATCAACCACTACTCTTATGAACCTATCAGAGAGAAATAATTTAATAGTTGAGAAGACATTTCCAGCTATACCATAGCTGGAGATCTTGTGAAGTAGACCTTTATGCCATACCTTATCAAAGGCCTTTGATATGTCAAGAGCAATTACCCTAGAGAGGAAGCCTCTGTCGAGGGATTCGCCAATCCTATGAGATATAATTGTAAGCATGTCTGCTGTAGATCTAGCAGAACGGAAACCATATTGCATGTCACTAAGAAGGTTATTTTTGCTGAGATGGTTGACTACTTCCTTATATGGCACAGATTCCAGCAGTTTGCTCATGATGCATAGGAGACTTATTGGTCTGTACTGAGAGGGAGATGAGTGATCACCTGAGTTCTTAAATACAGGGCATACTGATGAGATTTTCCAAGGTGTTGGGAAGCATTTCTCTTTAAGACAACGCTTAAATAACTTTGTAAGTATGGGCGCTAGTTCTAGTTGAAGCCTTTTGAGCACTATAATTGGAATGCCGTCAGGGCCAGTTGCTTTACTGACATCAAGGTTTTTGATTAGCTTGGCAACATCATAGACAGATATTTGTATGTCACATAGCATGTTTTCTGATATACAAAGAAATACTGGGGGTTGGTGGCCTTGGTCGTAAAGGTTAGAATTAGCTGCAAAGTTCTTGGCAAAGAGATTGGCTTTGTCTGATGCTGACGAGATTAACTCAGGTCCATTGATGATAGTTGGGATAGAGCTCACACTTCTGTTGAGGATTCTGTTTGCTATTTGCCAGAACTGATGAGAACCAAGCCACTGCTCAGCTACTTTGGATTTGACAGACTGAGCATATGACTCTCTTGCCTTCTTTATTACTTTTTTACAGTGGTTGCTAGCTGTCCTGAAAGCAGCTTTAGTCTCAGTACATCTATTATGTTGGAAGCAATGGAAAAAGTGATTTCCGTGCGCAATGGCAACAGCACACTCTGGGGAGAACCGCGGATGACTGTTAGGTTTTTGCTGGAACTTTTTCGAGTATATGAAACTGTCTATACCTACAGTTTACCATTCCGTAAGGTCTGATACTATAGAGGATACATCCTTTTTAAACATGACACATAGCGGTAGGTCTAATATAAATGTACGGAAGCTATCCAAGTCAGCCATAGAGTATCGATACACTGTACGATCGAGAGGTGTGTCTAAAAACGTATTACATTTTGTTTTTATCTTAACTGATATAACAGAGTGGTCGAAAGATCCCAGTGGAGACTGAACGGAAGATGAGCACAGCTCATGGCAAGTTGTGAGAAAGAGGTCTAGGAGACTTGCATACTGACCATCAGTGTTGGGAACGTGGGTGGGTTCTTGGACAATCTGAGCGAGGTCATAAGCAATGGAGAAATCGTGGCAGAACCTCCCCTCATCATTGGTCTTGTTTGAGTGGGTTAACTATTCCACGTTGTGAACATTGAAGTCCCGACAGACGTGGATGTTAGCTGAGGGGTATGCAGACAGGACATGGTCAATTTTCTCAGTTATGCTATTAAGGATAGTAATTCCACTGTTGTGGGGAGGATAGAGTGCAAATATAAACGCAGTAGAGTGAGCAAGTGCAACCAGGAAGCACATGTAAGGTAAATTAGGATCTTCTCTAGAGATGTCCCTACCACATGTAAAGTCGTCTTTAATGTAGGCACATACTCCATGCCCATGCCGATCTTGGGGGTCGGATTTAGAGGTTAAGCTAGAGTATCCTTTAATTACAAACTCATCTCAGTAAGAAGTTGGTTCAATGCTAGTTTCGCTTATGAATAATAGGTCTGTAATAGAGCTTGAACCTCTCGAAGGTTGAAACGTAGACCCCTGATGTTGGAGAAGGAGACATGGTAGTGGTGGAAGTTGGAGATCTGGGTTTAATCGAGTATTTTTTCTGGAAACCTTTCATGATTGAGATTTGGGATTTGTGGAATAGGTCAACAGACTTGCTTAGAGCAGGGCAGAGAGGGAAGGTAAGAGAAAAAGAAAGGAAATTTTTTTTTTTTTTTTGTGGCACATGATAAAGTAATGCCATAACAATTACCCACTATGGCATCAAGATGCCCCATGGTCCAGATCATTATTGTTATCTACTGTATGGTCCAGATCATTATTGTTATCATTTTTGTTTTTACACATCAATAAAAAAAATGTTTTAAATAGTTGGGTTCTAAGTAGGACGTCCCCCAATACGAAAAGGGTGAATGCAGTATTATGGTAAAAGAGGATGCTAGCTAAGATCACTTTTTGTTTAGTTCTGGAGTGACAAGGATGACCAACGACCCCTCTCCCCATTTTTCTCCCTTTTTGAGTTGGCCTTGTGCCTAAATTTTTTTGTTCATGTTTGTATTTTAACCTGAATAAAGGATTTGATACCTCAATGTGTAGTATATGTTCTGCAGTTACACTTTAATTTTTTGTTCTCAGTTAGTGAAGGAGAAATCTTTCACGACTGAGACAGTTTTTAATCTTTGTTCCTTTCTCCACATTAAAAAAATACGACCTTAGTGTCTAACTCTGCCCTCGTGGGGAGGCAAAGTAAATAGGAATTTAAGATATGCTTAGAAAAAGGAGGACATGGTGAGTCAACACCTAATATGATTAATTGTGTGCGAGATGAGTAAATTTGCTGAAGACACTACGATCTATAAGAGACATAAGGGGAAAACGAATGCACACATATCGAAGGCAATATCAGAAACCTTAGAAAACGGCCTTAGGTATATTAGTGGAATGGGATGAAACTGAATGGTAACCTTTAATGCTACTAAAATTAAGTTTTTTTTCAATAATTACAAGAAACCCCAAACGCCGATTGCCATGACAAAAACACTCTGATAGCTCACCGTTCAAAGTCTTTGATTTAACATTTACAGGCATGGAAATATTACCAACTATTTAAATTGACCAAATAAGAAAATCAAATAAAAGACCGAATTAAGTAAATTAACGAATGGATAAAAATGAGAGAAACAGAATAACCGGGCGACGTTGTAAGCGAAAGAATGAACAAATACATGGAGGACATTGCCTGAAAAGAAGGTGGGCTCCCTCTACCATGCTAGAAATCTACTCACACTTAATAGCATTTTCTATCTCTACAAAGCCATCATTCGCTCATGCATGGAGTATTGTTGCCACATCTGGGCTGGTGCATCTACCAATAGTCTCTCCCTCTTAGACAGAGTCCAAAGAGTCTTCAGTCTAATAAGTTCTTCACTATCAACCAAACTCTAACCCCTATCCCTTTGCGCTTTTGTTCCTTTGTCCCTTTGCTGAAATGTTGCATCCCTGTGTCTATTTTAAAAATACTTTAATGGAGTGCTCGGATAAACTCGTAGCATTTTTACCTCCTCGACGTACATACTCCTGACTAACCTGACAAGCAGCAAAATCTCACCCCTTCACTGTAGAAGTTCCCAGATGCCCCCAAAAAAAACACCTAGGCTAGTAATCTCTTCTCTCAAACTGTTAGATTTGGAATTCTCTCTCTGTTTCCTGCTTTCCTGGCTGTAGTAAATTGCAGAAATTTAAATGTAATGTGAACAAACATCTCGCTGCTTAACTCCTTACATAGTGCTCCTGTGGACATAGTCCCAAATAGTAGCTTCTTACATTCTTATGTCCAAGTGAGCCCCTTACATCCAAGTACGCTTTTCTTGATCGAACTTATCCATGCATGGCATGAATTATTTATTTTCCTGTAGTAGATATTGACGGTGCGAGACTCTAAGAAAGCAACCCCTGTCATGGACATACGTCAGAAGCAGAGATGCGTCATTGAATTTCTTGTAACAGTGCATTGAGAATAGGGTTGAAAATTAGGAAGAAAATGTTGGATATGGGGTATTCCTTCCCCAAAATTCCACCATAGAATCGTTATTATAATTCTACAATGCTCTGCAATGCAGCTGTTTTTGAAATGATTTTTCCCTGTTGACTAAGGTTGAAGTGTGCAGTTCTAGGAAGTCCATCCTTCAAGGTAATTGCCTCTTGTCTTATAAGTGAAGTAAGTTTATTGATTGCTGTTTGAGATGCCCCTACCAAGGAATACCAACGGGACTGCTCAGGCAATTTTTGATAGGTCGGTGTGCTTCAACTTTAGGGGCGCTGGTAAGGCTTTGCCCATATTCTGACCTTGTGTAACATCTTCCTGCAGTAGGAAGGAGGTAAATAAAGCCATATTTGGAACAAATAATCTTCAGTTTCCGCCAGACTTGCGCACTGAGATTCAGTCATGAATGTTTAAACATTTTTCTTTTATCATAAGTAATACAGTAGAACCCCATTAATCCGTTCCGGGGGGGGGGGATTCATAAAGTAGAATCACCATATGGCAGAGCCTAAGCAAAATTTTATACAGTACATATTAAAAATTATTAACAAAATACAGAACAGTATATAATACACATGTATATAATGAAATAACATCATAAATAAATTATAAATAAGGCACGGCAAATACCATAACCAGGAGCCGAAAAACATTGTATTCCACATTGTAACCTGAAAAAAAAATGTATATACTCGAGAGTCAAAACAATGAAAATAATATGCTGTTGTCCTAGCCCTACTCATCAGTCCCACTGTCTAACCCTTCTTAGTGTGGCAAGGAGATAAATACTTTCATCAACAGTAATTTTTTTTTTTTGTTTTTCATCCTTTCTGTTCTACCAGAACATTCTCTCTCTTTTTCTTTTTTTTTTTTTTTTTTTTTTTGACTACTGAGTTCTGGTAAGGAGGCCTTCTGGAAATGTATTTAGGATTTTTGTTTATATTTTTATACACCTACACACACAGCAGACCCTACTGAACTTAAACATGGCTTGAAAATTCCATAGTCCTATAGTTGAATGCCAGCAACAATCTTTACCTTAGCCAATAGGATTCAAACCCAGCTTGTTGATTCGGTATTTATGCAGAATACAGACCGTGCTGAAATAATAAGGTTATTATTTAGAAACCTATTCTTAACATGGGAAGGGGATGCCGCTTTGTAACTATTCTGTATTTCATCTAACAATTTAAAAAACAAAGAATACTGAAAAATTTTATTTAATTTGAAAATTCTGTTTAAAAAAAAGCACGGTCTATATTCTGTATAAGTATCGCTTGTTCTATAGACCACTAGCAGGGAGGCTCGGCATTGCTCAGGATTAAATGAGGATCATCGAATGTTCCACAGGTCAAATCACCTATTTTTCAATCAAATCAATTGATTGCCTGCTTTAGTCGGGGACCAACCACCGTGCATCAGGAGAAAGCTTCACATGCCCCTCCCTCAGTAACTTAGTCCACAATACATTTATATAATTATTTTGATATAATTGCTTGAATTATAGTTTAAAGTGCAAAAGTCAAGTATCATACTTCAATTGTGCTCTAAATAGAAACATTCACTTTGAAGAGAATCTACTGTTGATTTTATATGTCGGGCACTTCTGCTTGTGTGGTGATATAACTTCTCAAATGCACTTTTGATGTTAGGCTGTGTAAAAATGCTCACTCCCGTCAAAATCGTACTGTTTGTTCCCCTAATCAGATTTTTTCGATTGTTTCGATTATCGATTTTCAATACTTATTGGAGGCATTCTGATACAAAACCTATGTAAAAAAATAAAACTCCCAGACACAAAGTACATTTGTATGGAATTTGAAAAGTATCAGCCTAGCCGTTTCGGACCCCATAGGTAACGAACTCATACACACAGATACACAGACACACATACATATATGATGCTTTATATATAAGGAGAGCTATTGGTAATAATTTCATTGGTCTACCCCCTAACCTGTGTAGTGAAGATAGAAGAAATGCATTTATAAATCTCTTGAATTCAAAGTGGCAGAACTAAAGACAATGGTCAGAAAATTATCACAATAGATCATAAAGAAATTCTCTATCTATATAAGAGCCAGGTACGTCCAATGATGGAATACTGTTGCCACATCTGGGCAGGAGCTGCTAGAAAAGACTTGTCCTTGATAGAGCTCAAAATAGACTTCGTAGCCTCATAGGAGATGTCCTTTTCTCTTCCCTGCAACCTCTATCTCACAGAAGAGATGTTGAGAGTTTGTCTCTACTTTATCGTTATTTTCATGGAAAGTGTTCGACTGAGCTTCAATCTATGCCCCCCCTTGCCAAACTTTCACAAGAAACACTCGTCTAGCTGAAAACACTATCAATAATTTCCCCCACTCTTTATCTGTGCCTAAACCTAAACGTAGATTCCATGAAAAAAGCCTCTTTGTTAGAACTGCACGCCTGTGGAATTGTCTTCCGTTTTCCTGCTTTCCGGCTGACTACAATATGGTCGTCTTCAAGTCCAATGTAAACAAGTTCTTTACAAGCCGTTCCCCTTAAGTTAACAAATTTACTGAATTTCCATTATTAACAATTACTATATTGTCACTCTTAACCCTTATCCTCGAGTGGTCTCTGGGCCTTGATAAGTGGTTATGCCTATGTAAAAAAAAAACGAAATTGTTTTTGTTTTGTTTTTTGGTTTTTCATTATTCAAGAGAGACAATCGAGAAATCAGAGAAAATAATTTTTTTTCACCTTTTTTTCTCTTCAGTCAATAAGATTTTGTTTGTCGTATTAAGAAAAGAACGAGACATCAAAACAAGATCTGCCTTTGGGATCAGTAGTAATTAAAAGCTATAGAATTATCAGTGTTGCCGATTCCATGTGTTGTAAAAGATTTACATCTTGATCAACAAAGTTCTATGAAAGTAAAGACCAACTGAGGAACACTGATACTATTTTCCATATCCATACTAGGCAGTCTGACTGTATTCACTTGCATGACCCTGCAGAAATTACATGGTACTTTCTACATTAATCTGTTTAATTTACTGTTAATGAGAATATGTATGACATAATAACGTTAACACACCGGTTCCCGGCAGATCACCAAAGTTAAGCAACGTTGAGCCTGGCTAGTACCAGATGGGTGACCACTTTGGAATTCTAGGCACTGTATGTGCTTTCCGCGGATCTCGGCATTGTTTCCAGTCGTTCTGAACCTCCACTTGCCATGGGTATTCAACAATGTCGACTTGGGAGAGATGTGGTTGAGGATTGTGCAACTCTTGCCACAAAAAATTTCACGTGCAGGCACCCTTACAGTGAGTATCCATAGTCTCTCAAGACTAAAAGAAGCCTTTTTTTATGATAATATTTCTTTTCGAATAGGGTCCAAAAGAGAGTCTTGAACTGTCATCTAGGCTACAATCTCTGTCCCATCGACGAAATGTTGCATTCCATCTGCCTGTTTTACAAGTATTTTAATGGCAGATGCTCTGACGAACACCCCTTGACGTAAATACCCCCGACAAACCTGACAAGCAGCAAAATGTCACCCCTACGCAGTGGAGATTCCAAGATGTAAGAAAGCCTTCTACTCTAATAGTTTCTTCCCCAGAACTGCTAGAAATTGGCACGCCCTTTCAGGTTCCTGCTTTCCCAACTGTACTGAAATACAGACATTCAAGCGTAATGTGAACAGATATCTTGCTGCTCAACTCCCTAAATAGCATCCCTGCAACTTATGGTCACGATAGTAGCCCCCTACATCAAAGTGGCACTGTGCCTTGTTTGGGGTGAAGATGGAAAAAAAATGTATATCAGGTTCATTACTATTTAAGAAAAATGTCTCTTATTTTTTTACAGGATAGAACGATAAAATTATCGCCCTAGAAAAGATGATGTGATCCCATTTCCGTTTGATCAAAACCGTTCTTTATTTTTTTTAATTTTTTTTTTTGTGGCAACCATCTACTAGTTGGCCAGTTTTGTTCAAATCCCAAGAGTGATAAGAGCCTTCTATCATGTCTGACACAATGTTCAATTAGCAAGATAAGAGATGCGCTGCTGTACAACTCATGCTTTCTAGTGATCCAAGTTATGACAACAGGACTATGTCCAACACCATCAAAATGCATCGCTGGATTGCCACGAATAACAGGGACGTGCCCAGGGTGAAGGCCACGGTTATGGTCTTTGGTGTAGTTTCAGGTGAGGGGCATATCATGCAATCTCACATCTTCGAAGTTGGCTTAAAAGTCAACACCAAAGGGTATAAGGGGCATGCAATAAGTAATGCATTTCTCCCATCGTTTGATGCAGCTCTGGAGACCGTTTTTGTAGAACACCCTAGGTTGGTCCTCCAACCACCACGTGACTTCAGAAATAAAGGTTGCATCATCTGGGAAACGCTTTCCTTTCAAAAATAACTTACTGGCTGGGAATAGATGAAAGTCAGAGTGTGCAAGGTCAGGAGAGTAGGGAGGATGGGGAAGGATTTCATAACCACACGGCCGTGCTTCTGATCTGGCGACATGCGAGTTGTGGACCGGAGCATTGTCCTGCAGGAGGATTGTACCTTTGCTGATCTTGCCCCGCCTCTTGATTTTGATAGCTTCCATTAATTTCCTCAAAAGTGAAGCATAATAGGCTCCTTTAATTGTGGTACCTTTTGCCAGGAAATCTGTCATCACTACTCCGTCCTGGTCCCAGAAGACTGTGAGCATGACCTTGCCAGCAGAGGGCTGCACCCTTGCCTTCTTTGGAGGAGATGAGTCCAAGTGCTTCCACTGCATTGACTGGGCTTTGGTCTCTGGATCATAGTGATGGACACAGGTTTCATCCTGTGTAATCAGTCTTTTAAAAAATTTGGAATCATCTTTCTGGCACATCTGTAAATTCACCCTCGAACACTCGACGCATTCTCACTTCTGGAATGGTGTAAGCAACCTGGGAATCCATCTGGCAGACACCTTATGCATATGGTCATGAATGATAGTTTCCACAGACCTTGTACTAATCTTGACATCTTGGGCTATTTGGCGAATAGTAATGCGCGGATCTTCCAAAATGGCAGCCTCAACTTGATGGACAGATGCCTCATCAATGGCAGGAGGGGGGGCGACCAGGTCTGGGAGTTGTTTCCACAGACTTCCGGCCATGTTTGAATTCACGACGCACGCGTTTTACAAGGTCATATGATGGGGCATTATTACCATAAGTTTCTTTCATTTCATCAAAAGTCTCCTGTGGTGTGCGTCCTTTCAAATACAAAAACCGGATCACTGCTCGACATTCAACAGGCTCCATTTCACACCTGACTCAGTTCAAACACGTGTAAAACAGAAACCCCAATTAGTTCAGAGCTGTAATTTGTCACATGACCCCTAGAGATATAAATCATTGCACATGCAAAATTTCAGCTAGATCAGACAACTGAAAGTGAGTCAAGCGCATTACTTATTGCACGCCCCTCGTACCTGGATGTGCTGAAGAGTGTGGTGATCCCCTAGTGAAATCAGGTGGCCGCTGGTAGACCCTGGGTGTATCAGCAGGACGCGGCGCCAGCCCACAAGTCCAAAGAGACTCAGACTTAGTTTCACAAGGAGTGCTACAACTTTATACCCTTTTTTCAGTGGCGTTGTCCTCATCCTCCGACCTGAACCCGCTGGACTACTTCGTATGGTCACATGTCGAGACCATCACCAACATGATCTCCCACAACACCAAAGCTAGTCTGATCCCCGCCATCTGCTGAGTGTTCACCGATCTCCCACTGGCACTTGTGGAAAAAGAATGCTCACAGTTCTGGACCTGAGGCGGTGATTGATGCTGAAGGCGGCTACATTGAATAGATGTCAGTGCTACTACATAATTAAGTTACCTGAATTGATGTTTTCAATAAAAATTCTAAAATAAATATGTAGTGTTGTTTTTTTAGGGTGACACTTTTATCGTTCCACCCTGTAGAATAAAACAGTTGATATATGTATTTGTGTCTGCCTGTGTGTAAATATTTAACCGCTACTAAACTCTTAAACTACTGAAAAGATCACACTGAAATTAACAGGAAATAATCATCATACACCAAGGATAACGAGTAAATTTTGATTTGGATGGATGAATAGCGGTAGAGAAGTTGGGAAGTTGACATGCAAAATGTTCATTTCAACTTGTCAAAATTTATATTAATTTGCGCATGCGTAACCTAATCATAGCTAAAAGTAATTTAATTCTATAACCTTTTTATCTATCCATCGGGTTAGCTCAGACGGTAGCGAATGTAGCTGGAACGCTAAATGTTTGTGCTTCAATTCTAGCTGATGACAATCAAGTTCTTTCTTTTAACTTTTGAAATCAGTATTATATATATATATATATATATATATATATATATGGATATATATATATATGGATATATATATATATGGATATATATATATATGGATATATATATATATGGATATATATATATGGATATATGTATATATGGATATATATATATGGATATATATATATATGGATATATATATATATGGATATATATATATATATATGGATATATATATATATATATATATATGGATATATATATATGGATATATATATATATGGATATATATATATATATTCATATATATATATATATATATTCATATATATATATATTCATATATATATATATATATTTTCATATATATATATTCGTATACATATATATTCATATATATATATTCATATATATATATTCATATATATATATATATTCATATATTCATATATATATTCATATATTCATATATATATATATATATATATATATATATATATATATATATATATATATATATATATGAATCTATTCAATAGAGAATTGGCTTTGTAATAGAAAATACGAAATATGCATGAATTAAAATATGTTAAGCGTATTTTATGACTCGCAAGGTCGGGCGACCGCTGTTAGTTTTCTATAAAAATAATTATTGTCAATAAAATATTTTTAAATAAATAAAACGAATATGTCTCTTCTTTATTTAGTTAAAAACTAATTTGATTATTTTTGAAAACCATAACTGTTCTATTCTATAATATAATTGTCAAGAAAAAACGTGGCTAAAACAGAGATACAATCCTGATCAAAATTTAAGACCACTTGCAAATCTTTAAAAAGAAATCTTGTTTTTTTTAAAGGATAGATTTTAAATTCCTCCCACTTATGGTTACCAATACTACAACCTAAAAGGTTATGGGGGAAAAAAGCTGCATACAAAACAGTTAATTCAGAAATTTATATTTTTATAAAATTAGTCATTTTATACTTGATCCACATTATAAGGCCATGGATATAAATTGTTTTTTAGTTCAGTTACAGATTAGTAATCACTGCATAAAGGGGTCACCATACCTAAAGCAAGCAAACTTACTGAAGTTGAGCGTGCTCCAATTCTAGATTTTCATGAGCAGGGTTTGTCACGGCGGGCGATCGCAGCTAAGGTAAATCGCAGTAAAACTGTGATTAGCAACTTTCTAAAGAACAGTGAAAATTATGGAAATGCAAAATCCACTGGTAGCCCCCCACCCAAAAAAAAAAAAAAATTTTTTCAACTGCATTGAGTAAGAGAATCAGGCGGGTTGTTGTGACAGACAGGGGATTTTCCTTTAGTCAAATTAAGGCAGCCACAGATGCTGATTGCAGTCCAGTAATCATCAGACGTCATTTACGACAGACAGCATGGTAAATAAAAAGCGTAAACAAATTCCTCGCCTGCTTCCACGTTATAAGGTGAACCGCTTAAGGTTGGGTCGTGAATACGAAGCATGGGACGTTGAGAACTGGAAGAAAATCTTGATTTTCTGATGAGAAAAAATTAAATGTAGATGATCCTGATAGCTTTCAACGATATTCGCAGAACGAAAACATGCCTCCTGAAATTTTCTCCACGCTTCATAGTGGCTGAGGGTTCCTAATTGGTATGGGATGCCTTTTCTTACAGAGGGACGATGGAGCTCCAGGTGGTGCAGGGTCGTCAGGCAACTGCTAATTATGTTAGTATGATACAAAAAGCGTTGTTGATGACAAAGTGGCATCGTTTGTGTAGGGATGAATGGTTATTCCAACAGGATAATGCTGCAATCCATGCTGCACGACGGACCTTGATCTTTCTGCAAGAAAATGGGATCCATCTCTTGGGACATCCTGCATGCTCGCCGGATTTGAACCCAATTGAAAATTTTTGGGGATGGATGACAAGAGATATTTATCGAAATGATAAACAATATTTTTTAAAAAATGAACTTCCTGAAGCCATCTTCAGAAGTTGGAGCAACATCTCCCCAAACTTTAATGTTACTGTTTCTGGCATGTCCCAAGGAATTGTTGAAATCATCAAAACCAGTGAAGGTAGAACTCATTATTAAATTTGGTTGTTGAATTTTTTCATACACTTTTCGGACAATTTCATATAATTTATACGCCTGGCCTTACAATTTGGGGTCCTGGATATGACCTTAAACTACATTCGATGGTAAAGCCCCAGCTTGTGGGCCTTGGGGTTAATTGCCATTGCTCCCAGGTCCGCTCTGACCTGGAGTGGTAGTACCTGTTAGGGTCCCAACTATGGGTTAAATAGAAACCGACTTGAAAAAAATATATTCTATTAAAAGATATTCTTCAAAATAACTGGATTCAGCATTAAATAACCTGAAAAGGGTTGAAATGCCGTAAAACAAAAGCAACCGACCAGCTTATAATTTGGAATAAGTGTAAGATGCCTCATTTTATAAAAATGTAATTTTTGGCGATTAAACGTCTGGAATATAGTTTTTCTCCCCATAACCTTTTAGATTGTAATATTGGTAACCTTGAGTGGGATGGGTTTAAAATCTATCCTTAAAAAAAGGTTTCTTTTTAAAGATTTTCAAGTGGTCTTAAAGTTTTGATCAGGAGTATAAATATTATGTTTAAAAATTAATAAATTATTATCCTTACTAGTGGAATACCGTATGAATTCCACGTTGTTGTCTACATCAATCTGTATTTAATTTACTGCTAAAAATAATAATATTCCTTTTGAAAGAACGAAGGTCTGTCAGTATTAATACACGTATCAAATTTCAACCTTACCTACTAGTAGACATGTCAAATCGTGCACCGAATAACCTGCGATTCAGTTCTAGTTTACCGGATTGCATGTTGTTTTCATAAACATGTTACTGATTTTAATCATTTCTTAATAGTTGAAAAGGAAAATGAATGACTTCATTACCCTTCGAATTTTTAAATACAAACTAATGTCTGGCTTTTAAATTCCTAGCAAATTTTCTATTAAAAAATTAAGCGCATTGAATAATTTTATGAAGATTAAAACATTAACATTTATAGTTTTATAACAATTTGGTTCAAGTAAATTTTGTAATAACCAAATGATGTAATAATTAAATTTAACTTCCCAAACGCTATTAAGAAACTCTCCACTGCAATACATGACGTTTACTGAAAGCGGTTTCTTTACCAATAGAATTGGTAAACAAAAATGTGTCTGCCTTTTATTTTAAAATAATTGTTATTCTCAGTTAAATATTTAAATAAATAAAACGAATATGTCTATCTATTTATTTAAAATTGTACAAATTTAATTCTTTTTAAAATAACAAACATCTTCTCTCTCTTACCCTGGAAATGGTTGCCAGCTAAATATTTTCACACCAATAAAAGCAATGTCACTTTCTGAACTTTATTTATTTCAAATTGTACTATTTTAATCGAGGAGACGCCATAACTCTATTTTAGAACAATCCATTTTAAAATTAGCAAAGAAGGTGTTTTTCTACTTATTTGGTTGGTTGTTTCTGTTTTACGGCATATCAACCCTTTTCAGGTTATTTAATGCCGAATCCAGTCATTTTGAAGAAAAAATTTTTAATAGAATATATATATATTTTTTTCAGGTCGGTTTCTATTTAACCCATAGTTGGGACCCTAACAAGTACTACCACTCCGGGTCAGAGTGGACCTGGGAGCAATGGTAATTAAAGGGTCGGTCCACGTTCCCCAAAACCCACAAGCTGGGCCTCACCATCGGATATAGTTTAAGGTCATATCCAGGACCATTTTCTACTTAGCGACATGGGATTAATCATATATTGCTGACCGCAGAATCATATATTTTTAATATGGGCGAAAGGTGATAAAATACGTACAAACATAAAATGCCTAAGCGTATTATAGTATACTTTATTTACATCATTTACAGCGTCCTCATCTTGGTTATATACGAATAATATAATGATCGGTTATACTGATCAAGCGCCACCAACTTGTGAAATGTGTTTGGGGTTAAACGAGGACAGTGATTATTCCAAACAATCAATTATAGACACGCACCTGGTACAACAAGTTGATCCTCGTCTGAATTAGGAAATGATTCGTTTTTGCTGACAAATCAATAACATTTTAGACTTAATATAATGTAATAAACGTACGTGCTTTGCGCCAGTCATCAAAAAGAAAATAATAATGTCCCAGTGATAACGAACACCAACGCCAGACGACTCGTACTACTTTTGCTTGAAACATATTGGACAGTGAAAACAAGATGGGATTAATTCGTTTTGTAAAATCAGTAATGTAAACGGATTTCAGACAGAAAATTGAGTTATTTGAATGAGTTATTTTTGAATTCAGTAAAAAGGGAAGCGGGACAGCACTACTGTTAAAATAAAAGTAACACACCTCTTTATATCAGCTTGTCTGTTGGAAACCTTTGTGCATAGTCGAGTACCTGCATACTCCCCTCCCAGATTAAAGTAATATGAGATCATAGAAGGAGGGTGACTGATGTAATACGGAAGCAAACAAAATTATTTTGTTCATGGTTTTGTGCTGATACAATGGTCAAAACAATAACCCAGTATGGACACTGCTCTGACAGAAAGAAACTGCAACTTACTATCTGTACAACCGCAACAAAAAAAGCTATGGCAATACATCAAACTCTTTGTTGGAGAAACAACTTGAATAGGAATCGGAATCAGAACACCTCGCTCAGTAAAGATTACCACGATAGACAGGTGGCACCTGATCGCCATCAAACTACTCTGATTGGCCGATTTACTAATGGAGTCAGAGATGGCTTCATTGCCGGGTCCGAACCTCTCGAACGGCGTTAATCGTGACACATGATTACCGAAAGGATGAAACACTAGCGTCCGTAGGTATTTAATAATTATTATCGTATTATAGTAAATAATCATATATATATATATATATATATATATATATATATATATATATATATATATATATATATATATACACGTAGTTTTTGTTGTTGTTTTTTTAAACGATATTAAGGTTAACGTCTCCGCCTCGGAGTCCAGTGTTTTTCTTAGAAAGTCGCCCATTTTTCAGTTGGACGTATTTTTTATTTATTTATTTATTTATTATTTTTTGAAAACAGTAATCTACGGACATGCGTGTTTCAGAGTCCTGCTCCTCTTCAGCCTAACAACAGTCAAGCTATGCTGAAGAGGGGTAGAACTTCGAAACACGCGTGTTCGTAGATTACTGTTTTTAAAAGATAATATATATATATATATATATATATATATATATATATATATATATATAGAGAGAGAGAGAGAGAGAGAGAGAGAGAGGGGAGATAGATAGATAGATAGATAGATAACCAGCAAAGAATACGGGAAAGATCGTGGGTAAAAGAAGCAGAGAACGATAGCGAGAAACATATGCTGACAGTCTGAACACATGGGCAAAATAAAAAATAATGAGCAACAATGAATTCATGAATGCTTCGAGGGAGAGAGATAGATGGAGAGCCGTAGCCGCTAATGCCTGTACTAAGCAGGACATCACTTAAATGGATTAAAAATAAAAAGAGGAATAATGGACCATTTGAATTATTATTTTGCTAGACTTGATATTGTTAAGATTGAAAATTTAAAGATAGTGCTTTTAAAATGTATGTTTATGTAGCGAATAAAAATAACATTGTTTTTGCGATTTGTGTTCGCTTCCAGCTGTGAGAGATTGCTTTTATTTAGGTCGAGATTTTTTTTTCCTTTTTGGTTAAAACAATCAAGTGTTAACTGTCTACACTTGCCCTACTGTTAACTATGCTTCATTCCCAAGTAACAGTTTCCCCTGGTTAAATTCAACACACCACTGTCAAAATTCACTACTCAAAATTCGACAAACTGCTACCAAAAATTAATTATTTAAAAACTGGACAATCTGCTGTCAAAACTTGCTACACCAAAACTCGACAATCTGCTGTCAAAAAACTTAACTGCAAAACTCTACACTCTAAACCCCAAAACACGATGCACTGCTGACAAAATTTGCTACTCCAACAGCTAAATCCAAAATCAACCTAGTATCTGAAAAATCAGGCTTTTTATTTCAAACTGGAAGCATCTCATTTGCATATTCGGTGACAATATAGCAAGCATATAAAGAGAAAATGCGGCCATTTTTTTTCTCTTTTTCCTTCATTTTTTGTCAGCATGGGACTCTACAAGCTGCCCCAAAACAGGTTTGTACCAATTTTTTATCACAGAAGAGTAACTTATCTTGCCTTTGGTAACATTTCAGACCACATCCTCTCAATATTCTGACAAAACGTTATTTAAAATTTAAGGCTCTCCTTTTTGGTCCTGTTTGTCGTTCGATTAAAGTCAGGGTGCAAGCGGTGCCCATGTCAAGTTTCAACTTTACATATTAGGAGACATATTTCACCTGTTTAATTTATACGTGTATCGAATAATCTGCGGCTATGTTCTGGTCGGTTTGCATTGTAAACTCGCTCCTTACTGTAATACATGACGTTTGCTGAAGGCGGTGTTCTTTGAAGACTTATAATGCTTGGTCTGTTCGTCCATCAAGTTTTAAATCAACTAAAGACTGGTTGACCTTCGACTTTCTGTAGATCCCGTTTGCTGTTGGAGTCAGAGTACAAATCGTATCCTAATCCATTGTTATTTACAAACAGAAAGTTGCAGGAATTTCAAAACAAAATCAATCAAGTGAAATTAATTGGTCTCATTCCACATTCTCTGCTTTTTATCAAGTATCAAATATTTTTAAAAGTTCCTGTAATAAACTGAAGTTATAAATTTCCTCGTAATAGTTAGTTATATGTTATCTCCCGTAATTCGAATGTTTCAACGTCTTCAGGAATAAAAGCAAAGCTTCACGTCTTTTCTCGTCTTTTGGATATTTTGGAGTTGAACACTTTATTTATATAACCTTAAACTATGGCAGAAAGTGTCTGAATAAACCTGGGAATGAAAAAATGTTGTGACGAAAAGAGTAACAAAAATGCATGCATATGTGTATATATATATATATATATATATATATATATATATATATATATATATATATATATTCGTGTTGAGACGATTAATCGGAATCGGGAATCGGAAGATTTGGGGGTATCAGAATCGGTATCGGAATCGGAAAAATTGATGCCTATTTTCGGATGCCAAAACGATTCTTTTAATTGTCATTTTTTAGGGTTTTTTTTTTTTTTTTTAAGTAAAACCTTCCATTGCTGGTAATAATAAGAAAATAATAAATATTTATTGATTTTAAACTACCAGTTAAGCTAAAATCGATAGATCATCTCCCACACGTGTATTATGACGTTTAGAAAAATATCTGTATATTTAACATGTGTTTTTACGAGAATCGGGGAAAATAACAATCTTATGGTTAAATAATTAGAGATTTATAAAGAATCGGAATATATTAACTTACTATATATATATATATATATATATATATATATATATATATATATATATATATATGCATATATATAAGTTACTATATATATATATATATATATATATATATATATATATATATATATATGCATATATATAAGTTACTATATATATATATAAAGAGAGAGAGAGAGAGAGAGAGAGAGAAAGAGAGATAAAACTAGCTATTTCACAAGTCTTTTGAGAAGAGGAATATAGTCTCATGTGCTGTGAGGTTCACCGCACCAAATGTAGTTTGATAATATGATGGACCGAAGGATTGCATGTATTGCGACCCGTTGCTCTGTAAACCATTTTACATCCACCCTGTGCTTGCATGTTGACATAACTCAGTCAGAGGATTGGTAATGGCCGATCGGCAATTTATTTCTGCTTTGGTCCAATAAAGTATTGTCTTGATGCATAGGTTTTTCGTTGTGCTATGTTTGAGTTGGGTTGTACGCTAGCAAGCTGGAATAAATGTTTGTATGAAAAATGATAAAACACATTTTTCTTCTTTGAAAAGAAATATAAATATATATATATATATATATATATATATATATATATATATATATATATATAGTAATTAATTTATAATATATATATATATATATATATATATATATATATATATTATTTACTATAATAATTATTAAATACCTACAGACACTAGTGTTTCATCCTTTCGGGGAATCATCAGTATATATATATATATATATATATATATATATATATATATATATATATATATATATATATATATATATATATATAACTTTATTATAACTTCCGCCACCCAGCTTCTAATTGAACATCGTTCTCCATTCAATTCCATTCAGCTATTCATTTCTATCAGAAATTATTTTTCATATAAAACGTATCACCACGTCCCGTGATAAATTTAACGAACTATAAAGAATTTTCCGAATTAAAAAAAAATCTTGCATCCAGACATATAAACCTCCTTGGACCAAGACTAAACATGAACGCTTTTGTTTCATGTTTACAATAAACTTATGAATTAAATGCTCTTTAAAATTTTGTGTCGGTTTTGTTCACACTGGAAAAATAAAAATAAAATTCCGACCATTAGTCCAAAGAGAATAAAGCTATTATTTGGATGATTCTTATTCTAGTTCAATCATCATTTAACTCAGTGCTAATGTTGCATAGAGAGATGGATTGGCACCAAAGCAGTCATATTACATATAGAGGTGGGAGATATTGTTCTTATAACAGCACCCGTTATAAACGTATAAATTGTATGTGTTGCTGTTTAGCCAGAGGATATGATATCGACAGATAAACTGAGTCATGTTATATCAAACAGTTATCACACTGGTATATATTACAGTTCATATTTACATAAGGTATCATTTTTTTTTATAAGAAGAATAATATATGCGTCATACCTTTCTTTATTCAAGAGTTCTTCTATCTTCGCTGCTCAGCTCCGTGATGAAACATGAAATGACCAATATCATTTGAGACCTCTGTTCTTCCTTCTTTTGCGAAACCACAAAACAACACTTTATATTTTTAAAATATAAATTTATTTCAGTTGTCTCAAATGGTCTTCACAAGGGTCTGTATTTCGTCTTTACATGCTTTTCTTTACAGCCTCGCTTCCTGGCTTGCGTGATGAAACTCCAACTCTTCCGACTCTCAACTTCTCGACCTCCTGACCTCAATTTCCGCTATATCATCATTCAAAAAGCACACGTATTCCTAACGTGTGACTTTTCCACGTCTGCCTGCCCAAGGTCATTTTGTTTATTTAACCAAGCTAATTTATGTAAACATCCTCAGCTAAAACCCATTGCTACACTTTATTCTATAAACAACTAATAACTCCCGATATAAACTATTTTTTACAATATCACTGGATAGATAGATAACTAGACAGATAGACAGATCGAAAATAACTAATTAACTTTTAAAAATGTTATTATCTCACACTAAGATCAAATCCATAACTTAATAGGAACTTCCCTGGTGCAACACATGGATTTGGTAAAATCTTATTGAAATCTGATGATTATATTTTCCATAGAATTGTTAACAAACGGACAATAAATAAAACATAAAACAAAACCTCCTTTTGAAGGATGAGTGGTAATTTAAAGGGGCGTTCAACAAGTAATGCCTCCTATTTTTCTATTCCGCTCGAATGGATCAGAAGGCATTGCGAATTGAATTGTTATGATGACTGAACTTCTGCATTCGTGACTTGAAGATGTTGCAAATATTGACGATGTGAGACTCTTAGAACGTGGCCCCTGTCATAGAAGCAGAGCTGCGTCATCGAATTTCTAGCAAAGGTGCATCGAGATTGATGGTTACTATGCAAAAAAAAAAAAAATACATTCTGGAGCACAAAAGATCGCTCGTTTTAATGGTACTACTGCCGTCTTCGTAGCTCTTCAACTTTTTTGAGTAAAAAAAAAAATAAGAGACTTTACTTTTGGAATGATTCTCGTATGACGAAGCACACTCCAGACGCGCATGCACAGCCATCGTTCATCGCTGGCAAAAGTGCATTAAGAATAGTGATGACCATGTAGAAAAATAAATTCGGGAGCACAAAAGGTCGCTCGTTTTAATGGTACTATCTCCATCTTTGTAGATCTTTAAGATTTTGAGTTAAAAAAAAATAAGAGGCTTTACTTTGGGGCCGACCCTCATATATATTCATCATCATTATTATTTTGAATAGAAAGATATTGAATTTTGAATAGAAAGATATTAAATAAAATAATTCCATAAAATATCTCAATAATTTGTTAATAAGCGGGACCTGTGATAATTCCACAGGGGACTCATTCATATGTAATATATTGATGTTGGCATTCTATAGATGTCCAATGTAAATGGACACGCTCTAATATTATTGAAGCTTTTTTGTTAAAACTGCAAATATATTTATCTAAGCTAGCATGAACGCCCAGCAAAGTACACTTAAATATGATATTTTCATTCTTGCAGATTTTGTATATTCTTATAGAGTTAATGTTCTATCGATTTGTATATATTATGGTACCAAGTTTGTCATTGTTCGTCGTGTCTGTCAAAAGGTTTTTAGCAGACATACATACAAACACACAAACGTTCGCCCTTTGTATAATAGACTAGCGGGGGTACCAGGCGTTGCCCGGGTGTCTGGAGGTGTGTATGGGAGGAGGGATAAATCAAAACAAAATGGAAAATAAAGAATAAGTGAACGTAATAACCTTGTTTAAACATTATTTAAAAAAAACAGCGAACGTGATGCAAAATAAAGGGTAAGCGAGCGATCTTAAAACTTCTTTAAAAAATCGGAAAAACGAAAAAAACAGTGAACGCGAAGGAAAAATAAATAAACGAACGACAAAATAGCATAAATAAACCTGCATCAATATTAAAACTTTAAAAATCGGAATATATGTATATATATATATATATATATATATATATATATATATATGTATATATGATATCTAGGCTTGAACACGCAATCTTAAGATAATGACGCTGCTACTATAATGACTTGTCTATGATCGCGTGAGCGAAATTGTACCGTTTTTTTATATTTAAACTAATTCAGGAAAGAACTTTTTTGCACATGCGTGTTTGGCTAAATTGTCGTAAAGGAATGATTTTTTTTCTACCTCTCCCTGTATTAAAGTGCCAAGTTGAGAGTGAAGGAATTAATGTTTTGGCCAGTTTTTCGATATTTGCCCTCCAAAGAGTCAAGCTTCAAAATTATATTTATCTCGTGAAACCCCGTCGTCTCTGTCGAAAGATTTTGCGAGACATACATACATACATTTAAACAGGTTTTTGCCCTTTATATTATAGACTAGCTTAGATGCCCGGCATTGCCCGTATCTTTGTAGGTGTGTGTTGAGCAAAAAAAAACAAGAAGTTGTAGTAGGCAGACAGCCTCGAACCCGTGACACGAAGGCAGAAAAGAAAATGGCGGTGTGTGTAAGGATGTTGGTTGAGCAAAATAAAAATAAAGGAAAATTGCGAAAGCAAAAAAAAAAAAAAAAAAAAAAAAAAAAAAAAAAACGTAGTAGTGGGTAGGTAGGCTCGAACTCGTACTGCGAAAGAGGAAAAGAAAATGAAAAAGAAAAACGTGACGTCTTTGCTATTTTGCCTATCAACCAACCGGAAGTGACGCAGGTTTAAATTTAGGGTAGTCAATCGAAAAGAGGCGATAACTTTCGAAAATATCGGACAAAAAAAGAGACCCCTCCCTGTAGAAAAGTGCCCAGTTGAATATGAAGGAATAAATGTTTTGGGCCAATTTTTCGATATTTGTTGTCCGAAGGGTCAAGCTCGTCAAGCTCCTAAATGATACCGATCTCGTGAAAATCTGTCGCCACTGTCAAAACTTTTTGCGAGACATACATACATGCATACATTTTAACAGACAGGAGAGATTTAAATTATAGACTAGCGGGGGGTACCCGGCTTTGCCTCAGTGTTTGGAGGTGTGTTTTTTGTTTTTTTGTTTTTTTTACACAGGTATCACCACATTATCAAGGCCCAGAGGCCACTCAAGGATAAGGGTTAAAGAGTGTACAGTAGAAATTGGTCAATATAGTAATCATTAGTAATGAAAATTTGGTAAATTTAATAACTTATATGGAACGGCTCATCAAGAACTTATTTACTTTAGACTTGAACACAACCATATTGTAGTCAGCCGGAAAGCAGGAAAACGGAAGACAATTCCACAGGCGTGCAGTTCTAAGAAAGAAGCTTTGTTCATGGAATCTACGTTTAGGTTTAGGCACAGATAAAGAGTGGGGGAAATTGTTGATAGTGTTTACAGCTAGACGAGTGTTTCTTGTGAAAGTTTGGCGAGGGGGACCATAGATTGAAGCTCAGTCGAACACTTTCCATGAAAATAACGATACATCAGAGACAAACTCGCAACATCTCTTCTGTGAGATAGAGGTTGCAAGGAGGAGAAAAGGACATCTCCTACGAGGCTACGAAGTCTATTTTGAACTCTATCAAGGCAGGACAAGTCCTTTCTAGCAGCTCCTGCCCAGATGTGGCAACAGTATTCCATCCTTGGACGTACCTGGCTCTTATATAGGTAGAGAATAGCATCAGCAGTGAGATATCTACTGGATCGATAGAAAGATCCCACCATTTTTCCAGCGGCCTTGGCAACAGATTTGATATACGTGTTCCATTTAAGATCAGGAGTAATGGTCAAGCCCAGAAGCTTGTCAAAACTTGAGGCCTCCTGAAGACGAGAGCCATTCATTTCAATTGATGACAAATGTGAATTAGAATGTTGATGATGTAAAGAGAGAAGCTTGGTTTTAGATGCATTAAAAGTAACCAGCCACTCCTTTCCCCATTGTACTACGTGCTCAAGATCAGAGGAGAGAATTGGAGAGAACTTGGTCGTTTACTGTCTTAGATGTGGTACCATAAATGGTAGTGTCGTCAGCATAAATGTCTACAAATGATGTAAGGATATGATTTGGAAGATCATTAATGTAGATCAGGAAAAGAGTTGGGCCCAGGATGGATCCCTGAGGGACACCGGCATTAATACTGTGAGCTTCTGATTTTTGCCCCTCAACTACTACTCTTATGAACCTATCAGAAAGAAATGATTTAATAATTGAGAAGACTTTTCCAGCTATACCATAGCTAGCGATCTTATGAAGTAAACCTTTATGCCATACCCTATCAAAGGCCTTAGATATGTCAAGAGCAATTGCCCTAGAAAGATTGCCACCGTCGAGAGATTTGCTAATCCTATGCGATATAACTGTAAGGACATCTGCTGTAGATCTAGCAGAACGGAAACCATATTGAGTGTCACTAAGAAGGTTATTTTTGTTGAGATGTTTGATTACTTCTGTATTTAACACAGATTCTAGCAACTTACTCATGACGCACAGGAGACTTATTGGCCTGTACTGAGAGGGGGATGAGCGATCACCTGAATTCTTAAATACAGGGCATACTGATGAGATTTTCCAGGGAGATGGGAAACTATTCTCCTTAAGACAACGTTTAAACAGTTTTGTAAGTATTGGCGCTAATTCAGGTTGAAGTTTTTTGAGTACTATAATTGGAATACCATCAGGGCCAGTTGCTTTACTCGAATCAAGGTTTTTGATTAGCTTGGCAACATCACGTACAGATATACGTATATCACATAGCGTGTTTTCTGATACAGGAGGAAATATTGGGGGTTGGCGGTCTTGGTCGCAAAGGGTAGAATTAGCTGCAAAGTTCTTGACAAAGAGTTTGGCTTTGTCTGATGCTGACGAGATTACCTCAGGTCCATTGATAATAGTTGGGATGGAGCACACGCTTCTGTTCAGGATTCTATTTGCTATTTGCCAAAACTGGTGGGAACCAAGCCGCTGCTCAGCTACTTTGGACTTAACAGATTGAGCATACAACACTCTTGCGTTCCTTATTACTTTCTTACAATGGTTGCTGGCAGTCCTGAAAACGGCTTTAGTTTCCATACATCTATTACGTTTGAAGCAGTGGAAAAAGTGATTTCTGTGCGCAATGGCAGCAGCACATTCTGGAGAGAACCATGGCTGGCTGTTAGGTTTTTACTGAAACTTTTTAGAGCGAATGAAATGGTCAATACCTACAATTAACCATTCAGTTAGGTCTAATACTATAGAGGACACATCCTTTTTAAACATGGAATGCAGAGGTAGATCAGATATAAATGTACGGAAGCTATCCCAGTCAGCCTTAGTGTATCGATATACTGTACGATGAAGAGGTACGTCTGGGGACTTATTACATTTCATTTTTATCTTAATTGATACAACAGAGTGGTCGGAAGATCCAAGAGGCGACAGAACAGAAACTGAACATAGTTCAGGGCAAGTTGTGAGAAAAAGGTCTAGTAGGCTCGCATACTGGCCGTCATTATCGGGCACACGGGTAGGTTCCTGAACAATCTGAGTGAGGTCATAGGCAATGGAGAAATCATGACAGAACCTCCCCTCATCATCGGTCTTGTTTGAGTGGGTCAACCATTCGACGTTGTGAACATTGAAGTCTCCACATACGTGAATGTTAGCTGAAGGATAAGTAGAAAGGACTTGGTCAATTTTCTCAGATATGCTTTGAAAGATAGTAACTCCGCTGTTGTGGAGGCGATAGAGAGTAAATATAAATGCAGTAGTGTGAGCTAAAGCAACCCGGAAGCACATATAGGGTAAGTTAGGATCTTTCCTGGAGATTTCCCTCCCACATGGAAAGCTATCTTTAATATAGGCACATATTCCATGCCCATGGCGATCTTGGGGGTCAGATTTAGAAGTTAAGTTAGAGTATCCTGAAATTGCAAACTCATCTAGGGAAATAGCCTGTCCAATGCCAGTTTCACTTAAAAATAAAAGGTCTGGTTTAGTCTCCTGTAATTGGGTTTCAACCTCTGGAAGGTTAGAACGAAGACCCCTGATGCTGGAGAAGGAGACATGGTAGTAGGGGTCTACGTTGGAAGTTGGAGAACCGGGTTTAATCGTGTATTTTTTCTTGAAACTTGTCATGATGAAATTTTGGAATTTGTGGACTAGGTCGACAGATTTACTTAGAGCAGGACAGAGAGGGGAAATTAAGAGAGAAAAAGAAACGAAGACTTTTTTTTTTATTTGTAGCTAATGATAAAGTAAAGCCGTAACAATTACCCACTAGTATGGCATCGAGAGGCCCCACCAGAAGCTACTGCATGGTCCAGAATCCATTCATCAAATGGCAATACAGCAGCCCCAGTACTTTGCACCTGCTGATAGGACAGCCTCCTTAGTGGTTAATCCAAGGTTCGGGTCCCTGACTATCAGGCGGATAACGTCAGCCCAGACAAAACGTTTACCTCCAGCACCCTTACTAGTGACATGGCTACAAGGATAGACATAGAAACAGAAAATTTCCGCCATCTCATGTGCGCATTAGTTTCGCTTTTATTATACGAAAAAGGCGAATCTACACACGGCGATCAAAAAATATTGAATATTTAGCTTTTGAAAGTGGGGCAAATTAAATACACACGCGACCCCCATTTGTAACTCATAGATATTATGATTTCGACGTGATATAAGTTTTAAAAATGAGTGATGGCCTCGAGAAGCCGCCGAAAAAAATCCTTTTTTTGGCATACAGAAAAATGTACACACACATACACACACTAACACACACACATTTTCGCTTTTATATATATAGACTAGCGGGGAGTACCTGGCGTTGCCAGGGTATTTCGAGGTGTGTGTGTAGAAAAAAAACGTTAAAAGAAAAAAAAAGTTTTAGTAGGAAGGTAGGATTGAACCCTGAAGCCTTGACTCGAAGGTGGAAACGAAAGGGGAAAAAAGCCAGACACCTAACCGTCTCAGCCACGAGGGAGAGGAACTGATAACAGTGTTATATGAAGGTTTATGAAGCGAAATAAACAGGTGCGAGGAAGTAGCGTAGTGTCTGACCTAGTTTTGCACTGCAAGTTAGATCATTGGCTTTCGATTTTCGAATACATGGCGAGCTGATAAAATTTGGGCTAATCAAATACACACGCGATTCCCGTTGTTAAGTCGTAGTTATTATGATTTAGACGCAATATAAATTTTTTAAGTATGAGCGAGCCTACCCAGAAGGCCTGGGAAAAAAGCCTTTCGCGGTCATACACAAAAAGCGAACATACATACATACATACATACACATATACATACACACACATTTTCGCTTTTATATTTATAGACGAAGATAAAGTTGCGATTTCAAAAAATAAAAAATATATCTCGATATGACTTGGGTGCATTAGCTTTAATCGAAACCGAAATAAAAATTTTTGAATAAAATATATGTATATATATATATATAAATTGAGTTCCTTCAGCCATAATCGAAACCGACACTAAAACTTGTGAAGAATTCTTGATAAAATTATTTAGAAAAAAAAAATAGATGACTGACTTAAGTGCCATCAGTTATAATCGAAACCGAAACGAAAACTTATGAAAAATTCTTGGCAATATTATTTAGCACAAGAAATGGAAGTGCATAACAATTAAACGACCCGGATGTAAGTGTGACACAGAAAATAACACACGTTATCGTATTAATATATAGATGGGATAATATTCTTTAAATGCATATAAAACAACAGTATATTTTAACAAACAAAAAATCTTTCAACTTCAGATTTACCCTAAAATACATTTTATGTTGGTTAATTTTTGATGGGATGTGAAGAAGCATTAAATACACATCGTTTCGTATTCCAATTTTTATTTATAAATTTAAAATGTCTTCGCTTGATTAATAGTAAAAATACAAGGGGATAAAAAAAAATACTGCTAACTTTGCATATTTCACATGGGCAGATTTTTACTAAACTCTTATTTGTTTTGGTTGTTTTTGTTTTTTTTTGTTTGTTTTTTTTTACGTCACATCAACCCTTTTTTTGATTTTCTGCTGAATCCAGTAATTTTGAAAAGGAGCTTTATGCTTCAGGTTCTTTATATCGTTAAATATTTATTTAATTGCGTTTTGGTTGCTTTTTATTGTATAGAAAAATTTTTGTTTTGGATTTTGTAAAATATAATTGGGTTTTGCAATCGGAAAGAGAAAAACAAAACAATAAAATTAATGTTTGGTCAGAAAGCCAATACCTTCAGACAGCCTGATCCGCTAAACTCTTGGTATGTTATAATACAGACCTTATAGAAATAGGCTTTGTGAAAAAAACACTTGTATTGCACCTATTTTGAGCTTTTGCAAAAATTTAGATTTATTTGATTGGACTAGTTGAAAAGTTGATGAATACAAATCTAAGTGTATTTTTATGAAAATGGGGTGGTGTAGTGATTATAGGCAGAGACTCTGGATCTGGTGTGCTAAGTTCAAATTCTGTTGGGGCTATTGTGTCACTAAAACTAATATTCTTGAGATCATTCATACGTTATCTTTTCGGCTGCAGATTTAATAGTAGAGTAGACGTTCAAGTCTTGCTTGCACAATTAGTCTAAGAAAGGAAACCAGTATTTCGATGCTTATTAAAGTCATCATGGACTTCTCCTTGTCTTTGGACTCACTCGATGCTAATTCAGAAGAGGTGTGGTTGGCGATTTGCAACGTTTGCTTCACTATCAAATCCCTGTGCAGGCATCCTTACAGGTACTATACTCTTTCGATAATTGAAAGGAGGCTTGTAATTTCTAATTTTTCATAAGGACAAAGTTCAATGAAGTTTCCAGCTACGGTTATTGTCTTTGGTTTGGTTTCAAGTGAGGGCCACATCATGCCACCTCACATCTTCGAAGTCGGCTTGAAAGTCAACACCAAAGTGTACCTGGATGGACTGAAGAGTGTGGTGATCCCCTGGTGCAATTAGGTGGCCGCTGGCAGACCCTGAATGCACTATTCCAAAGAGATCCAGGCTTAGCTTCAGGAGTGCTATGACTTTGTACTCTTCTCACACTGGTCCCCCTCCTCCCTCGACCTGAACCAGCTGAACTATTTTGGTTGATCATACGCTGAGAACATCACCAACATGACTTCCCACAACATCAAGGCCAGCCTGATCACCGCCATCTGCTGAGTATTTGCCGAGCTCCCACGGGCACTTGTGGAAAAGGCATGCTCCCAGTTCCAGACCTGTACTGAGACAGTGATTGAGGCTGAATGCAGCTACATTGAATATATGTCAGCTCTACTACATGATCAAGTTATCTGAATTGATTTTTTCAATAAAAGTTTAAACTGTACTGTTGTTTTTTTTAAGGGGACAAATTTATCATTCTACCCTGTATATTGAACAAACAAAAAACAAATAGAATAAATAAAGAGTATGGGTATACATCAGTCTGGCTGCCAAGTGTGTATGATTTGTGCATTACTTTTGTGCCAACTTGTGCTAACGACAAGAGACATATTGTACCAGTCTTTATCGTAAGTTGAAGAATTCAGTATTATCCGTAAGGTGGACACACAACAGAGATGTACCCATATGCAGTTAGAATATTAGCTTTAATTTAAGAAAAATAATTGATTTTAAATGTATAAATAGTTTGTAAGTATTCAGTTATATAAAATTATTAAAACAAAGACAATTAATCAGAATAAAATATATTTGTGCCAATAACTTAATGTAAGAAAAAAATCTAAAAAAAAAAAATGAATAGGCTAGTCCAAATCCAGTATCGATACATCAGAGGGAGTGCTATTTGAGTCTAACTTTTATACATGCACAGTGATTGAAGAGGACTGGTTGTACTTGGCAACCTTTCAAACGTTGCTTGACATAAAGCAAACAGAAATCTACAAATCATTGTCAGATTTAATAAATTGCTTTGAAGTTTATTTGCCATTTTTTGTCACTTCCCTTCCTTTTTATTTTCTATCCTTTATTTCTCATTCAAGGATCTGGGTTGGCCAGTCATGAGTCTATTCAACCAATCATGTCTGATATTTAATTTGAGGACATTTACTTTATCTTATAAACTGAGCAAATATTTTTCTTTAAATGACTACTTCATAAACTAGCTTCAATCCCAATCTATATTGTGTAAGATGTTTTGATATATATTTGTAACCAAATTTACGGCACAATTCTACAATAACTCTCTGTATAAAAGTCAAATACGTCCAAGCGTGGAATACTGTTGCCACATCTGGGCAGGAGCTCCTAGAAGCAGCTTATCCTGCCATGTCAGAGTTCAAAATAAGTTTCGTAGCCTAGTGGGGGATGCCCTTTTCTCTTCCCTGCAACCTTTTTCCCACAGAAGAGACGTTGCGAACCTGTTTCTGCTTTATCATTATTCTCACGGCAAATGCTCGTTTGAGCTCCAATCTATGGTCCCCCCTGGCCTGACTTTCATGAAAAACACTCGTCTAGCTGAAAGCACTATCAATAATTTCTCCTACGCTTTATCTATGCCCAAACCTAAATGTAGATTCCATGAACAACTTAGAACTGCACGCCTGTTGAACTCTGTTCTGTTTACCTGCTTTCCAACTGACTACAATATGGTTGTCTTCAAGTCCAACATAAACAAATTCTTTATGAGTCATCCCTTTAAGTGATCTAATTTACTCAATTCCCACTACTAACGATTACTACCATATTTTCCCATTGCACTCATTAGCCCTTATCCTCGAGTGGCCTCCGAGCCTTGATAAGTGTTGACTCCTTTGTAAAAAAAAAAAATTATATAAAGTTAGGTATATGTATAAGTTTATATTTTTGTATGCATGTGATTCATTCCTAAACCAATTAATTGATCATTATAAATTTTGAAACACAGCTGCTCTGCTTAAAAGTTCCAATTGTAGGCTATATTTAGTTAGTTTTATGCATAGGAGTTGAAAATGGGATGGACTATCCTCATGATATATAAGATATCTCCAATTTTTGTCAAATTTTATCCAGAGGTATTAGGCATCAATTAATAAATATTCCTCGAATTTTCGTTTCTTTTGGAGTATTTTAAAAAGTTTGAAGGGGCATAATATGAGCATGACCTCCAATTTGAAAATCCAAACATTTCAGATTTGCATTAAATGTCATCCGTAGTCAACAGAGATCAATTAAACAAGATTGCTTGAATTTCCGTTTCTTAAACCATTTTAGACATTTTCTAGAATCAAAATCATGTAATGAATGTAAATAAAAATTTGAATAAGGATTCTAAACACAGGATTAGTAGCATTGCAGCTTGGTTTTGATCGTCGTAAGGGGACATAAATGTGGTAGAAACTGTTTGAACACTTAATTTTATTCATCCAGAGTTGGTCATACTTTTAGTTACATTATATTTTTAAAGTCTTTTTCATAAATCAAGAATCATTTTATTATTGAAATACTAACTGTACCTCCCTAAGGCAGAAAAATAATTACAGTTTAATTTTTATTTGTTTTCACATGGTTTTTCGCCCTTTCTAATTTTTTTCTTTTAGGTGATTATGTAAAAAAATAGCAATCGTTTGAAATCGACTAAGAAATATTTAAAATAAATTGTAGCTAAGTACATTATTGCTAATAACATGGTACGACAATAAATAAAATTTGGCTAATTAAAAGCTAAGTGTGATTTACCAGCTTAAATGCTATTTGAGTGTAACTTTGAAAATCTAAGAAAATATATATGCATAATATTAAGTTTTTCTATGCGAGGTTCAGTGGTTATTGATTAATGCTTATTTAGTATGGCTATTATACATGTTTGCAAAAATATTCTTACGATATTGCAAAACTTTCGTAAAATATTGCAAATATATTCGTACGACATTGCAAAAATTTCGTAAAATATTGCAAAATTATTTGAACAATAAAAAACGAAGATATTGTGCTGTGAAAATAAATAATTATTTTAATTTTATTTTAAAAAATATTTGCATATGATGTTTTGCAGTTTGTCCATCGAGATACGGACCGACTTTCGAAATTAAACTTTTAAAGGTTTGTAATTTGGTTAGTTAGAGACGTTCTCTTATTCCTATAAACATACTGACATGACTACCCGACGTTGCCTGGGGAAAAAAAACTAAAGAGAAGTCGTGAAATAGTGTAAAGTTATATTTATTTGCAAAAAAAAAAAAAAAATGATGGATTTCAGATAAACAGTTATCCATTAATGGTACAAAAAATAAAAAAGCACATTAAAAAGAGATTATATATATTAACTAGCAGGGAGACTCGACGCTGCCCGGGATTCAATGATGATCAACGAATATTTCACACTCTATATTTTTATTGTCATCGAAATCTGTGAAATCGCTCAGGAGGAAGTTTCACATGCCTCCATGCAGTAACCATAGTTGTACGATCATACGAATAATTTTTCAATTTCGCACAAATAATTTGCCTATATTGTACCAACAGTTTTTCAAAATTGTTTGAATATATTTACAATATCGTACAAATTAGTTTGCTGTAGTGTACAAACAGTTTCGCAATATTACATAATAGCTTTCCAATATAGAACGAATAGTTTTGTAATATTGTACAAATACTTTTGCAATACTGTAATACAGTTTCACATATTGTACGAATAGTTTTGCAATATCGTACAACGTTTAGCAATAACGTACGAATAATTTTGCAATATCAAATTTATAGTTTTGCAATACTGTAAGTATAGTTTTTCAATATCGTCCAAACAATTTTGCTATATCATACGAAAGTTTTGAAATATTATACGAATAGTTTTACAATATCGTATGAATAGTTTTGCAATATTGTAATGACAGTTTTTTAATACCATGCGGAAGGTTTGAAATATTGTACGAATAATCAGCAATATCGTACAAATAGTTTTGCAATATCATACGAATGTTTTTCAATATTCTACGGCTATTTTTCCAAACGTCTCTCTCTCTCTCTTTCTCTCTCTCTCTCTCTCTCTCTCTCTCTCTCTATATATATATATATATATATATATATATATATATATATATATATATTTGCAATATCGTACGAAAATTTTCCAATATAGAACAAATAATTTTGCTATGTCGTATGAATAATTTTACAACATCGTACGTATAGTTTTGCAATATAGTACAAATATATATATATATATATATATATATATATATATATATATATATATACTAGCAAAGATACCCGTGCTTCGCACGGAGCTTTGTTGCGCACTCGGGTACCAAAATCTGTGGGCACCTTTCCAGTAAGTTGATGTTGTAAGAGCAACGATTGCATAAGGTGATTAACATTTTAACTACCTCTTGTAGTGACTGAAATTCAATCAGGAACTTCACAAAACATTTTCATCAAAAGGAAGGTTACTTGATGTTACATAGTAAATTTTTCATTGAAGTAATTTTCAACTCTTGCTTAAATTTTATCTTGCACATTCAATACTAAAAACTTACCACAATCAGATCATGTCAGTTTTTCCTCATATCCATTTCTCGAACTTTTCACTGAAGAACCTCAGGGTAAACTACATTTCTGCTGCTTTGATTTGGAGCCAGAATGTAGAGTTTTTCTGAACTTCCTGTCCGGCTGATGGAGACGTAGAACATACCGTGACTGAAGCAGTCTGATGTCAAGTCTACGCCAATGGTGTTAAATGTCTGACCTTGACTTTTGTTTATGCTCATTGCAAAACACACCTTCACAGAAAATTGGAGTCTCCGGAATTTAAATGGAAGTTCTGAGTCCGATGGTACTAAGGGGATCCTTGGCAGTAGAACGGTTTCGCCTTTGTAGGGACCACAGGAAATGGTGGCCTCAAGTACATTGGTGTGCAATCTGGTGATAACACATCTGGTTCCGTTTGTTGTTTTTAGCGGTTCCAAGGATCGAAGAATCATGATTGGCGATCCAATTTTGAGATTTAAAATGTGTGGAGGCATTCCAGATATCTCCAAAGAGTTTAAAAACTCCACAGGGTAGTGAACAGCTTCATATTCATTAGTAGCCGAATCAACTGACTTGTATTGCTTTGTGTCTCCTGGAAATTCATCCATTATTGAATTGTTCAAATGATTCACATTGCTGTTTAATGGCGAAATAATAGCCCTCTCAGCAAGCCAATCCGGTGATTTTCCATTGTTTTGCAGGTCTGGGTACACTTTGTCTTTCAGTTGCTTCTGATTACCGACACATTTACCAAGCGCAGTTGGAATCTTAATTGTGTCAGGTGAAGAAGTGATAGGAAACTGACCATTACCGATTTGGAGAAGCAAGTTTGAGAAGTCTGCTGCAGCTGTGTTATCAGAGATATAGGCTCTCATATTAGTAGTCAGTCTCTTCACTATAACGTGCCTCCAGAGATAGGATTGTTTCAAACTTGCATTGACAATGTTAGCCCTTGTGCCATTTTTAACCACTGGGAGGATTTGATGGAAATCACCGCAAAATAAGGTTGGAATGCCACCCATGGGATTCTTGTTTCCTGTGATGTCTTGCAGTGTTCGGTCAATTGCTTCATAAGCACTCTTGTGCGTCATTGGGGCTTCGTCTACAATGATTGCAGAGGTGTCTCTAATTACATTTGCCAAGGCTGAGTTACCAGTAATTTTGCAAACTGGCTGATCCATTCGATGAGTATCCAAGGGTACTTTAAAAGTGCTGTGAAGAGTGCGGCCACCTTGTAGTAGAGTAGCAGCAATGCCACTGAATGCTGTTGCAAGCACAATCTTTCTCATGGATCTAATCTTTGCAAGGATCAAATTGATTACAAAAGTCTTGCCCGTACCACCTGGAGCATCAAGAAACATCATGTTTTTGTTCATTTCACCTTGTGCTTCCAACATTGCCATGAATGAATTGTAAACTTCTCTTTGAGAATCGGTCAGTTTTTCTTGCATATTTTCTGCTTGTAGGGAAAGTTCTTCAAGATTATAAGTAACTTCACGTTGATACTCTCTCGCGAGTCTTTCATCTCTCCCTTGCGTTGGTGCAGGTAATCCATAGCTTGCCAATGGTTGACCGCACATAAGGAGAACTTTTTCTTCAATTAGACAAAGAGTTTTATTGTAGATGTCCTCATTAAAATCTGCTTCTGGATTGTTAACTTCTTGCCTGTATCTGTGAAGAATGTCTTCAGATATTACATCACGAAAAGCCATCCAGATCTCAAGAGGATTTCTTGGCTCACAGGCTGTTAAAATTATCACAAATAGGCTTCGCAAATTTGAAGGTGATTGAGTGGCACTTGCCTCTCCTACTGCTTGATGCAAGTGATGATCATTTTCTAGAAGGCCTCGAGCAAGGCACGCTGCTCTTTATGTTTCAAACACCTGACCATTGTATGCTCGCAAATTTTGAAATGAAGTTGGACCAGCAACCTCATTGAGCAACAGGCGTAAGAAATAACACTCCCCTGCTTTTGGACTAATCGTGTAGATTCTCCCAATGCATGGTGCCTTCCATACATCATCATTTTCAGTACCTTCAACTTGTACCCCACGCATTCTTCTCATCCATTTCTTTGTCGATTTGTTCCAAGTGTAAAACTCAGGGACTTCTCCGTATTTGAGACCCCTTGCAAAGTCATCCTCATGGCAGAGTTGAAAAAATGCTGTCAAAGTTGTGGCAGGCGGTGGACCTTGGGCTCGTTCCAGAGCAGTATCAGCTGAGAACATGACACGCTGCCCATTTTCAAGATGAACAGAAAGTTGTACAATTGGGGGGAAATGTTCATGAATGGGATGTTCCAATATCCTCCAGGCCGCCTCTGAACTGCCGACATACCTTGCATTCTGGAACTGCTGGATCTCATCCACAATGTGACTTTGTACTTGGCCTTGTTGGTTAGCTGCTCCATCAGTTCTTTGTAGTTCAAACACTGCTTGATCACATCCTTTATTCACGTATTTGAGGACATATTTGATGCTTTGGATCGAGCTGCAAATTTCTACGTTAATGTGAGCGTTGAACTGCTGAAGGAGGACCTTGTTGTACGGAACAATCCACTGGTTTGTTATTTCTTGATTAACATACCGACCATTTCTCTTCATCCTTATTGTACCAGTCTGGCCTCCATCTTCTGGTTTTCTTCGCCTGTACTTGGGGTAAGAGTCTTGGCCTTGCTCGGTACACTGAAGAAATTCTTTTGGGTATTTTTTGGAACATTTGTTGTCAATCATACATGGACAATTTGGATTAAATGGTCCACAAGGTCCATGCACCATATGTGCCATCACTTTAGCATGAAGATCAGGATCTTCCTCTTTGTCAGGGATCTCTGCAGGTATGCAGAGATCCATTTTTTCTGGTAAAAGTTTGTCCTCTGGGGCCTGCCAGGTGAGGATGTGTGCATGCGGCAGTCCTCTTTTTTGATATTCAATACTGTACAGGAAAGCCCTCAATCTGCCAAATCCTCCCTTTTTAATAAATTCAAGTAACTTTTTTAGCTTCTGCCTGAAAACCCTGGCAACAATATCTGGACGATCCTGAGGGTCTTGCCCTTGAAGACAATTTTCTGTAATTTCTGTCCACTTTGGATTTGTTGTGAACGTGATGAAGAGGTCGGCTCGGCCCATTCGCCGAACATATGCCATGGCATCACTTTGACGTTCAGACATGTATCGAGGGCCTCCTGTATAAGTTGCCGGAAGTACAACTCGTTGACCAAACTGTTCTGGATTCCCATCCTCCCTAAGAATTGAATCTCTCAAGTTGCTATAATTGTCAGCTCTCAGGGTCTGTTGCTCACGCCTCAGGAACTGTAAACGTTCTGTTTCAATCTTGCAGTACACATCCACCAGCCATTGTTGAAATAGCCTTCGGTACCAGAGAAAATAGTTTCCAGGCCGAGTCATTAAATGGTACGAATAAAATTGCTGTTGGGTAACTTTTCGCCCATTGGATGCCTTCATGTAGATTTTGTAAGATGGAGAACCATAGGGGTACATTAACGGGTACATTAAAGTATCGTAGAGGGGATGTAGTTCGGAGATCCATTTTAATGTATCATTTCTAAAACGCAAGACAATATCCCGGTTAGCTGTTGGTTCATTCTCCATTAATATTCCAATCTCATACGTTGTTGTTGGAGCATTGAATCACCGTGGATGCTCTTCTTGCGGCCTTCGGTCTTCCCTTATGACAACTTTATGTTCTACCAAGTGTTCTTCTTCAATCCTCTCCTTTGTTGTTTTCAGCTGACAAATAAAGCTGTTGTTCTCATGTAAAAATTCAGTCAGACTTTGGAGAATGTCTCTATTGAGTCTACTGTCACGTCCCCGATTATGTAGTTCCTCTTCCAGACTATCCAAGAAGTAGACTTGAATAAACTTTGCTGTTTCATCTTCAGGTGGTAAAAGACTCCCAATCTGGTGGCAAACCTGGCCTCGAATTCTAAAAGAAGGATTCCACCCATGTACTGCCGCAATTTTGTGACCAAATGATGTCATTGCAAAACAATTGTTATAACTGCGTAGATTTTGCAGAAAATCTTTAGAGATGGGACCATTGCCGGAGAGCAAATCTTGAAGCAACTGAGGCAGTGGTGGAAAGCTATCAAGCACAACTTTGCCAGAAGAACAACAACAACCAGGGGTTTCTCCTTTAAATTTTACAGCTGAGCAATGTTGACATACTTTGTCCATTTTTCCTATATCAGCTGTAGTGAGAGAGTCATTTTTGTTGTAGAGCAATCCTTTTCTATTGCAGTGTTCTATTTCATGGTGTCTCAAAGCAGTCATTCGTTGTCTAGCTGCCTCGTTTTCTGTCAATTGCTGGGGCAAAGTCATACTCTCTCTCCATGCAGCCTCTCGTTGTTGCCCTTGGTATAGGCGAAAGCTTCGTTGGGTTTCCGATTCATTCTGATGTCGTTGAGCCACTCTCAACTGACCTTGTGTACGTCTACTTACCTCATATAATTCATTCGATCGTAATATTGCTTCTCTTTCCAGTGCATATCTTTGCCTTTCTTGAATTTCATCTTGTGATGAATTTAACCGCCTTACAGCATGTCTAGTTCTGTCAGCTTCACGTTGGGTTTCTCTTTCCAAATCTGACAGTCTTGCTCTCCTTTCTCTTTGACGTATCCTGTTAAGTTCTAGACGTCTTTCTCTATCTGAATTGTTTTCATTGGAGCGAATTGCAGCAACTCTTAGTCTATTAGCTTCCAATCTTTCCATTCTTTCTTCCTCACTTTCGTTTCTACTTCGTTTGGGTGGCATAATTTCGGTTTTAAACGGAATTGTTTAACGATATTAATGATTGTAAATTAATTAAGCGTAAAGGAAATGTATACTAACTGAAATGGACGAACTATAAATAATATTTCTGAATAGTACAATTATAAACAATTATATTGTACCTATTTACTATGCCTCCCCACGGGACAGAGTTAGACACCAGGGTCGTTTTTTTAACGTGGAGAAAAGGTACAAAAATAAAAATTGTCTCAGTCGTGAAGGATTTCTCCTCCACCGAAAGAGAACAAGAAAATGAAGTGCAGCATCTGAAGAACAGATACTACACTTTGATCTTGACCAAAAGGAATGAATAAAAGCGACCTACATGTGACTCATTACTTCCGGGTGTAAACGTCACAGTCTAAAAGTAATAATTAAAAAAAAAAAGTAAATGTAAAATAAATGTGATACCAACTTAGGTTAACTAAGTAAACAGTACAATTAAAACAGTTCTATTAAAACAAATAATTACTAAGATCTAGGTAATTGTTAGTCTCATTGTTATGGTTTTAAAGAAAAAAATGTGTAAAAAAAGTTCTGCTTTTGTGAGTACGTGTATTTCTTTTAAATTACATAACCTTTTTATTTTATTATTTATATCTCTTTTAAATTTATATATTTTGTTAGTAAACTGGAAGAAATTCAGTTGAATAAAACCTTGTTCGTGTTCTTTACGTTAAACTCATATTTTTATAAAAGGTTCATCCGGTTTAAAGAAAGCACTAAGTTTAAATAAGACTGGAAATAACTAATTCAATATATAAATAGAAAAATGAAATAAATATAAGCTTTAAGTCTTAAGATAGTAATAATCAAAATGTAATAAATTATTTGTAGTTCAAATCTATGATAAGACAGGCTTTCGAAATAGGCTCGACCAGAAAGATTAAATTGGAACGAAATTATAATCTCCGTGTCATTTTCAAAACAACCCCACAAAAGTAACGATATCCTGCAGTTGGTTAAATGACAATGGTTGTAAGAAAAATGTAAAAGAAAATGCGCTTATCTGTTTATTTTGACCTGTTTTATTTAATTTAAAAAAAATTGGCTATAACTGGAAGAGAGCGTTATGTTTTGGGGGTTGTTTAAAAAATAGAATGGAAATAAAGTTAGTTCCGTTTTAATTGTCTTTAATTGCGGCAAGCGCTAACAAAATCGAAAAATCACTGTTTACATTCGAAATGTTAACTTTTATAGGTTTACAGGTTTGCTGACAAGGCTGGGGGTGTTTAATACAATTATTTTACTAAATTGATTTTTTTCATTTAAAAATAAAATTATTTCTTTTTTAATAAAGTTTTATTTTAAAATATTTGTTTTTGTTTATTTATATAAAATTACGATAGTTGAATTGTATTCTTTCAATTATATTGGCAAGTAAAATATAAAAGATTAAAACGGAACGAAATTGAAATTTCCATTACATTTTCAATACAATCCCAAAACATAAAGCTTTCCTCGCCAATGAATTGTTTTGATAATATACGTAAAGTGAAATAAATCGAATATAAAATTAAATGAAAATATATTAAATAATTAAATGTTAAATAGATTTTGTAAATAGTACAGTTGAAATGATTAGAATATTTCCAATATGTAATAAGGTCGAGGTAATTAGTTAAAGAGATTTAATATAATGTGATATGCAAATGAGCATAAGTCATTCGATATGGGGGTGGTTTGTAGACTAGTATATAAAGAAATTAGGCATAGATTCTTATGTCTCCTATAACAGAAACATCCTAAAATGGGTTCTAATGTTTCTCTACCAGGAGAGATCTACCCTCTTACCTCCTTTATATTTCGTTGATGATGGAGAGCTGTACACACAGACAGAAACACACGAACCCTATTACTTTATAAAATATATATATATATATATATATATATATATATATATATATATATATATATATATATATATAAATGTTCCAGTCTTTTATAAAGAGGATATTTTTTTAAAATTAGTTATTAATTTTCCAGAGAGAAAATGTCTAAATGTTGAAACAAGTCAATATAAAAATTACAAGAGTTATCACATTTTTAAAAAAATATCTTGCCATAATATTTGTAAAGCCGTGTTCACGAAGCATGAAATGTAATTTAAAAATTTTATGTTGGTTATTAATTTTTTTTTTTTTTGATAAGTTTTATTCCAAATGACAAAAAATAAAAAAAATGGAATTATTATTATTTTTTTTTTTTTTTTTTTACAATATGCTATTTAGAATCGGGTCGCATCGTTGAGCGGAAACCACAATTATCCTGGATAACTCATCAGAATTATAGGAATCATATGCGAGGGTCGTTCCAAAAGTAAAGCCTCCTATTTTTTAAAACTCAACAGTTGAAGTATTATAAAAAACAGGAGTGGTACATTTGAACGAGCGGCCTGTTGTGCTTCAGAGTTTATTTCTCTATATGGTCAGCACCATTCTGAATGAGCTTTTGCTAGGAATTCAATAACGCGTCTCTGCTTGTGATACACGTCCATGACAGAGTTTGCTTTCTTACACTTTCACACCGTCAATATATATAACAGAGAAATGATACTTTTAGGCTATGAATGCATAAGTTCAGTCATCATAACAATGCAATTTGTAATTCGCTTCTGATCCATTCGGGTGGAATAAAAAAAATAGTGGGCATTAGTTTTGGAACGCCGTCGTAATACAGTTTATTTTAGAATACAGTTCTTTCACAGAATAGCATAAAGGAGGAGTGGAAGAGCTATCAGGCTAAGAAAACTCTGGTAAAAATCCAAGAAGAGTCGGCATCAAGGTCTGACGTCGTCTGGTCGTCTTTGCCTCTGCGTGTGGCAAGTCGTATCAAGTGAACAAAGAAAAATTAATGGATTTAGAATCACAACATTCCTTCTGCGCAATTCCTTTGTGTGTTCTCGGCAAAACCTTCTTCGACTTTGCAAGCGGCTGCTAAGCCTTGGTATTCTCGGTGCTGAGAGCAAAAACCTATAATCTTACAAGTTAGCAAATAACTACGATCAACAAGGAGGAATTTAATACAGACCAGACAATCCTGAAGCAGAATCTTCCTGAGCTCTATGCTGGAATGTGATTTGTTTAACAACAGTGTCTACAGTAAATATATGAAGTTGTAGCGTTAAAAGTCCAGAATAGTAAACACTTGAGAACTCGAGAACTCGTAAACAAAATAAAACCAACACATAATTTATATCACTGACACTCGAACAATGCTGAAAATATCCTTAGGCTCAATCTAAAAGATTAAATATTATAAAATCTAGAAATAAAAATAGAATTACTTTGTGTGTATATGCATTTCTCAATAATTGGCTTCTCCCTAGGGATGGCTACGAAAATATGCTTGGTTTCCCCACCTTCCTACGAAGAATGTATCAGCATATAAAACTAGAATAAAAACGGTACTTATTTGCAACTAGCCTGGGTGCCCGGCGTTGCCCGGGTGCCTGGAGGTGTGTGTTGAGCAAAAAAAAAAAAAAGTGGTAGTAGAAGCAGGCATTTGAACCTGTCCGGCGAAGGAGGAAAAGAACGTGAAAAAAAAAGTGTCGTCTTTGCCGTTGCCTCCATCTCCAAACCAGAAATGGCAAAAGTTTAAATTAAGGCTAGTCAATCGAAAAGAGGGGACGAAAATATCGACGGAAAAAGCGACTCTTCCCTGTAGAAAAGTGCTTAGTTGAGGGATCAATCTCGTGAAAATCTGCCGCCTTTGTCGAAAGTTTTAGGCATACATACATACATACATACATACATACATACATGCATACATACATACATACATACATGATGATTGCAACGTCTTGTCAGACGAGTGCCATTCCGTCAGACACTTAAAGTCCATGAACCCAAACATGATTTTTTTTTAGTCCTATCGGCGAATTCACACGCTCAAGCAGACATGACACTGAAGACTGTCATTGCTATACATACATATATATGCATAAATCCACACACACGCATACACACACATATATCCGTAAACATACACACATATATACATACATACTTCATACATAATACACATACATACACACATGCATACATACATAAATGCATACACATATATACACACACATATACAAATACAAACGCACATATACATACATATACACATACAAATATGTACACATATATGCACATATACATACACATACATTTAAGTACATATACTTACATATATATGCATTTATACACATACATACACATATGCATATATACACATATATATACATACATACACACACGAACATATATACATATATACATACAAACACACATAAACATATATACATACATATATACATGCATATACACATAGATATATATGCATATACATACACAAAAACATACATACATACATACATTTAAAGAGATAGGTGAGATGTATATTATAGATGAAAATGCCGCCACGTGTTTTAATTAAACAGCATAAACGACAAACACATGTCAAACCAAGAGGGTTTTATAAGAAAAACACACTCGCATGTTTGTGCGTGTATGCGTTTATGTGTATGTGTTTGTGTGTGTATGTGTTTGTGTGTATGTGTTTGTATGTGTATGTGTATGTGTTTGTGTGTGTATATTTTTGTGTGTGTATGCGTTTATGTGTATGTGTTTGTGTGTGTATGTGTTTGTGTGTATGTGTTTGTGTGCGTATGCGTTTATGTGTATGTGTTTGTGTGTGTATGTGTCTGTGTGTATGTGTTTGTGTGTGCATATGTTTGTGTGTGTATGTGTGTGTTATTTATTTATTTGTGTGTTGCTTTATAATACATTATACGGCACAATCACGTTAACACACCGGTTCTCGCCAGATCACCGAAGTTAAGCAACGTTAAGCCTTGCTAGCACCAGATGGGTGACCATTTGGGAATTCTAGGCGCTGTATGTGCTTTCCGCTTATTTCGGCATCGTTTCTAGTAATTCTGAACCTCCACTTGCCACAGGTAATTAACAATGTCGACTCAGGAGAGGTGTGGCTGGAGATTGCACAATTCTTGTTGCAAAAATTTCACGCGCACGGACCCTTACAGTGGACATCCATATTCTATCAAAACTGAAGGAAGCCATATATATAATATATTTCTCTGGGGGCGAACACTTGATTTCTGAAGAGAATATAGTTGAAAGATTCGAAATTGACACATTAATTTTGATTGTTCGTCTATAGATAGAACGGTCTGTAAAAATGTGTCAAAGTTTTCATTTTGGAAAAAAAATGTAACAGTAAAATGTATAAAATCTTGGTCACTGGAATTTAGTTAATTATTGTCTGTTTATATGAGATCATTTTGTAGAAAGCATCTGATATTCAAACCATACTCGTTAGGCACAAGACTATTAAACGTTATATAGTAGTGTTTTTTATATCAGAGTAATTGTCAATTCGATGACTGATTTTGCACTGTTAATTACATTATTGCAACAGAAACGCCCTTTGCTAATCAACAGTCGCTGCAGTAAAATCGTTAAATTCATTATATGAATCCAATTCGTAATATTTTTACTGCTAGAACGGAACTCATTTAATTTGCTTTAGTTAAATATTGAAGCATTAATCGATTGAGTTAATAATTACAAAAAGAAACAAAAAAAACGTTTTAAATAATTATCCAGTTAACGTCTTAATGGTTTTTGTATATGAGCTTTTATTATGTCATCATTTTGGCTTATTTATCTTCTATTTATCTTCTTCCTGTCCAAGAGGTCAGGCGTAAGGTCACTTGTGGGTTTGGTGGAAATGTTTCTGTGGAACGAACTGAATTCGAACTTGGCACATCCAGGTTTTCAGTCCATGTCGTTAACCACTTAGTCACCATCATCCTGTACCGGTTTATTTATTTTAGTATTAATTTTAATACTTTGATAACATTACGTGCTGTTCCTCTCGACATTTAGAGTAAGTTCTATCGCTGGAGTGTCAGGGATGTCATGGAATATGGCGGTGAATGCTGGACCCTCACCTCGTCCTCTTTTGCTCGTTTGCAGCACAATAACAGAGCCGTGGACACGGTGGGTCTGCAATGTGAAATCTGACCAATTCCAACACATCAGGTCAGACAACGATGAATTGCTTGTGCTGGTATAGTCGTGCTCCTGGATAAACTGTTGTAGAAGCGTGAATGTTCTAAATTGCAGTAAGGTTGAGCGGTCAAGGAAAACTGAGAAAGTCGTGATTGAACCAGATCATACAGAGTGGAATTTGGAAATTGCTGACCAGCTGAACCGCAGAGAAGTGGACAATGAGACTGCATAATACCAGAAAAGATCTGACACCTGAACAAGTGGAAAATGACGTTACATAAATACAAGGAGTATGACTAAGTACTAAGTCATTATAAGGACTATAACAACAGCATATTCTATTCACAGTTTTGACTTTTGAGTATATATTTGACACAGTTAGACACAGTTAATCGACCTAGAACAACATCACTCTATATAAAAGCATATAAGATATTAACGGACACACAATCGAGAGTCAAAACAAGGAAAAGAATATGTTGTCCTAGCCCTAATAATGATTTATAGTGTATAATACAGGTCGGAAAGTAAAATGTTTATGAAAGTATTTAAAAATAAGAAAAGAAAAAAAAAACGGAAATCCGGTTCAAAGAGGCATGTACAAAAATTATATAGACTTTTAAAAGAGTATACCATGTTTTACTAGAATCTACTTCTATGTATTAGATTAAACTAATTACCGATGTATTATTATGTATTAGACTAAACTAATTATCGATGTATTACTATGTATTAGAATAAACTAATTACCGATCGTTATAAATGTTGGAACATACGTACCAGGCGTAAGGTGTTACAATGCACGTTATATTTAGTTTCATTTACTTTTAAGCAAAAGAGGGGGGGAGAAAAAGGGAGCGGAAGTCCTTTGTTGAAAATTCAGGTACCTCCATGTTTTGTGAAATTTAAACAATTAGGTATTAGAATCAGTTAAGAAAAGCAAAACAAGTTTTGAATACACTAGCGGACAACATTACATGTTTCTAGTGATTTTTTATTCTTAAAGTTACAAGGTCATTTACGTATAATCGAAAAGACAAAAACAAAACAGAAAAAAATGAAACACACACTTAAATCTTTGCACTCGACCACTATTCAATTTGGAACTATTTTATTAAAACTATTTTACAATTTGTATATATGACCAACATGTCGATAGAAAACTGGTCGGTGTTTGTGAAGTGATATATGTGAAAATGTTTATTGCACTTAACAACGCAATTTTATACTTGGTAAAAAAAAAAAAAAAAAAAAAAAAAACAGACGTCATCACATTTCTTAAAAAAATACACTTGACATAAATATGGGCGAAAAGCTACTCTTAACCAAGCTCTTAATGAGACAGTAAGGGTTAGGGTTAACGTGAAGGCTTTATAAAAGCTTATTAATTAATATTCTTTATGCCACTTCTTCCTTTAAACACACCAATAACGCTACATAATATTAACTATCAATGTTGCTTCCTTTCTCAAGATAATCCCTATATATATATAATGAACTCATTTTTCCCTCTGATTTTGACCTTAATAGGATTGAAAATCAAGGCATTGCATGCAAGTGTAATATGCACAAACTGTAGCACAATATCTTAGGTGTGTTATAGGCCTATTACCTATCCACTACATCGATATTCGTAGATTCCTATATTCAATCTGCCGAGAGTTCACGGTCAAAATCGGTTTAGATCAATGGAAGTGGTAAAATTTTTTCTCTCTAATAAATTCCTCCTTCGCCCGCCACCACTTAACAATATTGTGGGATTGTCATCAAGAGAGAGTTACGAAGGAACACCAGTTTGGGTTTCCTTTACTTCGTAGTTGCTTAAAAAAACATGAATGGAATTTTAATTCTACTGGCTGAAATGCACCATGAAGTTAACCGAATCGAAGGGTTATTTACGCCACTTTTTTTCGCTTTATTTCGTTTTGTAATTGCTTAAAAAATGGAATGGACTAGCTGAAATGCACCATGAAGTTAACCAAATCGAAGGGTTATTTATGCCATTTTTTCGCTTTATTTCGCTTTGTAATTGCTTTAAAAAAAACTGGAATGGACTAGCTGAAATGCACCATGAAGTTAACTGAATCGAAGGGTTATTTATGCCATTTTTTTTCGCTTTATTTCGTTTTATAGTTGTTTAAAAAACTGGAATGGACTAGATTAACTGCACCATGAAGTTAACCGAATTGAAGGGTTATTTATGCCATTTTTTTTCGCTGTGTTTTTTTTTTTTTATTTTGTTTTTTTCCGAACAATGTTTTGGTTTTGCCAATTTTTTAACATCGTTTTTATTTTTATTTTTCGAATTAAACAGAGTTATTCTTTACTGTACCCTCCCTTACAAACATCTAAAAAAAAAAAAAACGGACCACGCCGGGTACCTCCGCTAGTCAATAAATAAAATACTTTACAAAAAGGTGAAAAACTTGTCTGTTGCGCATTTTGGTAACTTTTGAACGTTTCACCTTCTGTTGTGCATTCTGCTAACTTGATTCCAAAGTGTCGTGGGGACTCACCCACTCACTAATGATGGACTCTTCCTACTTGTAGGAATAAACCAAGAGGCATGATTCTCAGCATGATCAGTGTATTTTCGTTGTACACGTAAGTATAGATTCTCACTTGACAATCAGCCCGACAGAAACTCGACCATCTCGATGGCATTTTTGCTGTCGGATTGATGAAAAGTGTTCTGTGTAGCCTTATGAGGTCCACCTTCCCAGGCCTTGCTTCCCGGCTTTCGGGAGGAGCAAGTTTATTGCTTGTTAGCTGAGGCGTCCTCACTGGGGAATGCCGACAGGGGCTGCTCGCGCATATTTTTGCTGGGCCAAAGTGTTCCTTCTCTTGGAGCACTGTCTTATTTTCGCATCTTCCAACTTTCTTGGCTCTTTGTATATGCTGTTTTTGTTTTACCTTTTATGACTCATCTCCGTGTCCGTGTTTTCCTTAGTGACCCTTCCATGGTCACAACACAAATTGAAGTAGTGAAATCACGTTTCATCCGTTATCGCTCTGGATTGTTGATATATTGTTGTTTTCAATCGATTGACGATCGATCAAACATGACACCGACTTTGAGTAGAACGTTCTGATTGACAAAACTCAATGCAAAATGGTCCGTACATTGCTTTCTGATATCTTCTCCTTCTCTGTTATGCCATCCAACATCAATTTATAATCTGCCAAAACCAGGCTGTAGAGGGTTTTTTTTTTTTGTATTTTCTGGTCCAATTTCCGAATTTGGCAGTCCTGAGTCTTCAGCATCATTTGTGAATGTATACCGACGTTTTAAGCCAGCATGCCATTTTTTTAGTTGTTGTTTCTGAGTGAGCAGAATATCAATCAACTGCTTTGATTGAATAGTATTTTTCCCATCAGAAAGCAACGTTTTATCAACATTGTATCAATTCAGATTTTTCTATTGTTTTGAAAATTTGCAGTAGTAGTTTCACTTTAAAAACAACTGTAATTTGTAAACTAATAATCAAATACTAATGCAAAAAATCTTGACACATTCCATTTGCAGATTAGCACTTAACTATAATCATATGGATTTCTTTTTAAATATCCGTTTCATGTATACGTCAGTGAATTTATTAAGTAATATGTTATGCTAGAGTAATTCATGAAGTAGAATTTACAGTCAGTCTCCTACACAGAGTGTAAAGAGAATCGATGCCAGATACACATGTTTATGCTTTAAAGGCCAGCAGATGCAACGGATGACACCTCATTAGATGATTTATCAGAGGAAAAAATCTCAGTTGTGTTATCGTGAAAGAGTATATGACATAAGAAGCCAACCCTACAGCACTATATATATATATGTGTGTGTGTGTGTGTGTGTGTGTGTGTGTGTGTGTGTGTGTGTGTGTGTGTGTGTGTGTGTGTGTGACTACGACATCAGGGAAGAATGAAGGGGAGCTGAAACACAAAATAAATTGCCCATTACTTCAGCCGGGTTTTTACATTGCCTCCAAAACCAACAATGTACAGGCAATTTTTTAAAATGGCCTTTTCACTATTAATTGAGGAACAGTTGATGTCCAGTGAATTTCAAGGTCTACCCTCACCAACCGTTGCTTCCCATCTTTTGGGGAATAAGTTTATTGCTTACTTCCTGAGTCGCTCCTACTGGGAAATGCCAACGGGGTTGTCCAGGAAATTTTTTGATATGCCACTGCAATCCTCCTTTAGGGGTGCTGGCTTGACTCTTCCTTATCTTCCGACTTCGTGTCACATTTTTCTGCAGTGAGAAGTAAATTAAAACTCAGGCAGTGATGGTAATCTTCATCAAATGAAGCAGGAGTGTGTGTTGTGTCAGTCGTGGAAGCGTAACAGTGACTTTCATAAATCGCCCCCCATCAGTAATCAAACTTTGTTCCTTTCCTTAATCACTTTCAATCCTCTTGTAATATTCTTCGCAATTAAACCGACAATCTATAACAGAGCGCGGACACACGTATGGTGGCTGTATGCAGATGCAGGGCTGTGTGCAAAGTGTCATCACGCTAAGGAAAAAGAAAAGGACTATAAGAAGAACGTGTGCACAGACCGATGAGGATGTTCGGGGGGACAGAGGTTATAGAGAAGGAGACGATCACGTTTTGAAGACGTGGGTGACGTCACAGCCATAACTAGAAGTCACGCGTGTCAGGAGAATGAGGAATAAAGATCTTTTCTTAAAACCTGAAATAGCAAGATGGAGTTCTTTTCTATTCTTTGTGTCCTTTGTAACTGAGTCTACAACGTGTTGGGTCCTGAGTGTCTACGTGTTAACGCGCGTGTAAACGAGTACTACTCTACAGTATCCATCCCTTTCATTAACCCTTATCCTTGAGTGGCTTTGGCCTTGATATATGGTAACTCATAAATAGGGCTATAACAGCAGCATATTCTTTTCATTGTTCTGACTCTCGAGTATATATCCGACACAGTTAGACACAGTTAATCAACCGAGAACCACATCACTCTATATAAAAGCATATAAGATATCAACGGATACACACTCGAGAGTCAAAACAATGAAAAGAATATGCTGTTGTCCTAGCCCTACTCATAAAACACTTAACTAATCTATGTAGATGAGTCATTTCGTCTGCTAATCACTGAGGGCCTTCATCTAATTAAATGTAATATACGCAGACAAAATCTGATGGTTCACCAGTTTGTCTCCTGCTTTTCATCGTATTGACGTCATGGCGATCCTTGTCATCTCCTGTTTATTCTGCCAATTGTTATTGTTGTCCCTTGCCTCTAGTGTTCCTGCAGTTTTTGTTTGATGTGTCATTTTGTTTCTGAAGATCTGAAGATCGGAAATTTTTCCTATCGTAACTAAACCTTTGAAATAACCTGATTTCAACGTCTTGTCCTAAGCGTTCAACTCACGAAAGCGTCTATACAATTCACAGTTTTCATATCATTTGGCCGATAAAAACTACTGTTCTCATCTTGAGCGTTATTTTCACAATGTTTCGAATGATGTAATTTCCAACCTTCCTTAGGTGTATCGTGTCAAACTCGGGAATCTTTATGTTGAACTCGGTAATCTATGTCAAACTCGGGAATCTTTATTTCGAAATCAGGAATCTTTATGTTGAACTCGGGAATCTTTATGTCAACTCAGGAATCTTTATGTCAAACTCGGGAATCATTATGTCGAACTCGGGAATCTTTATGTCAACTCAGGAATTTTTATGTCAAACTCGGGAATCATTATGTCGAACTCGGGAATCTTTATGTCAACTCAGGAATTTTTATGTCGAACTCAGGAATCTTTATGCCAAACTCGGGAATCTTTATGTCAAACTTGGGAATCTTTATGTCAAACTCGGGAATCTTTATGTCAAACTCTGGAATCTTTATGTCGAACTCAGGAATCTTTATGTCAAACTCGGGAATCTTTATGTTGAACTCGAGAATCTGCACAAAAATCTGACCAGAACCCTTTATTTAACTCACGAGGAGGGTAACATGTTTCATTCCGTCAGTCATGACCGTGCAGAAGTCCTAAGCACCTATTTGCAATTGTATTCTAAGTATGTTGCAGTTTCCTTAGTTTGACAGAAAGATTCCCGAGTTCGACAATATACACCTGAAGTAAGTTACATCGACTGAAACGGTGTGAAAATAACACTCAAGATGAGAGCAGTAGTCTGAATAATCCAAAAAAAAAACAATTATCAATCCTCATCTAAAAAATCCAGAAACACAACTCAGAGTCTTATTGTATTTTCTATTGCATGTTTTCGGCCGACATTTATTTCGCCGCAGCTACCCACGCAGTTGGCCGAACATGAGAAGTGAAATCATTCCTTGGATTCGTTCCTATTCATCTTTTTTTTCAATTTTCTTATTATTTTGTTTAAGTTTAGAATAGGGCATCCTACCAGATGCCAAGCATTCACTCGCTATCTCGTACATTCCAACTGAAAGATCTTTTTAAGATTCTAACCGTCCCTTTAAGTGCAATTGTTTGAATCTCTCTTGCACTTGGTTCACCCGATATATTTGCCAGGTAGTTTTTTAAATCCTCTCTCATGAATTCAGTTGCTCCTATAATTTCTGTAATGATGGAGATCTTTTTAAGTTTCCAGTTTCTTTTCGTGTTATACGTAAAACCTTGGTATTTCATTATCTTTTCTGTTTAACATAGCATCATTGGGGACATTAGCTTCTACTAAGCCTCTTTCTCCTTGGCCCATGTCACTATGTGAGCTATAATATATTTCCTATCGTAACTAAACCTTGGAAATAACCTGATTTCAACGTCTTGTCCTAAGCGTTTAACTCACGAAAGCGTCTATACAATTCACAGTTTTCATATCATTTGGCCTATTAAAACTACTGTTCTCAACTTGAGCGTTATTTTCACAATGTTTCGAATGATGTAATTTCCAACCTTCCTTAGGTGTGTCGTGTCAAACTCGGGAATCTTTATGTCAAACTCGGGAATCTTTATGTCGAACTCGGGCTGTTTGTTCCTTAACACACTTGACTTGGTCTAAAATATAGAGCATTTAGATGAGCCTAGTCAACCACAAGATTATTCAATCTTTTAAAATACGCCCATTTATCTTTAGCCGGAAGAGTCTCAAAATTCATTTTGTGGAATGAAGGAAAGATGCAGTTATTAAATTTATGTGTATATTTGATTAGTTTCGACATTGTAAATATAGCCGGTTTTGAATATATTCTGTATCCGAATGGAAGAATATTTATGAGACCTACATCGATTTGAAAATAAATTACGTGCATAAGCAAGAAATAAAGTGGAGTGAAACAAAAAGAGAAAAACAGAGAAAAATTGAATCTGAATTTAAAATTAATTGCCTGCCACTGCCAACTCGTAAAAAAGCATATTTATAGCAAAAGTTTGTCAAAATAATTAATTAATTACTAAAAGATGAAGATTCCATTAAAAAAACAAAAACCATAATATCACTCTCATTCATCTTCCTTGTATATACCGCATCTTTTTACTGAAAATGGTGCATATATATATATATATATATATATATATATATATATATATATATATATATATATATATATATATATACGAATTAGTGATGGGACGATTCCAACATTTTTCTCCGATTCCGATTTATTGATTCTGTACTAAACTCCCGATTCCGATACAATTACCGATTCCGATTCTTTATAAATCTCTAAATCTTTAACTCTAAAAGTGTTATTTTCTTCCAATTACTGTAAAAACATATCTTAAATGTGCCTATATGTTCTCAAGCGTAAAAACACATTTGTGAGGGGGGGGGCTAGAGATTTTAGTCTTACTGGTCGTTTAAAATCATTAATTATTTATTATTTTATTATTACTACAAGCAGTGGAAAATTTTTGTTTAACTAAAATCAAAGCAAAAGGATGATTTAAGGAATCGATTTTTTGGCATCGGAAAATACTACAAAAAACTCCGATTTTTCCGATTCCCGATTTATATATATATATATATATATAAAGAGCGAATAGTTAATAAAACATTTTAAAAAACACTTTGAAAAAGAGGTTTTTTTTTGTTTTTGTTTTTTTACACAGTGATCACAACTTATCAAGGCCCGGAAGCCACTCAGGGATAAGGGTTATTGCAAGTACATTACGTTAGTGTGGAGATTTGATGAAGTGTTTAATTAAGGAGGCGTTTCATTAGGAATTTGTTAACATTGGACTTGAAGACATCCAAGTTGTAGTCCGGAGGAAAGCAGGCAGACAGAACAGAGTTCCACAGGCGTGCAGTTCTAAGAAAGACACTTTGTTCATGGAATCCGCGTTTTGATTTAGGCACAGATATAGAGTGGGGGAAATTTTTCACAGTGGATTCAGCTAGACGGGTGTTTTTCGTGAAAGATTGGCGAGAGGGGACCAGAGATTGGAGTTCAGACGAGCACCTGCCATGGAAATAACGATAAAACAAGGATAGGCTCGCAACGTCTCTTCTGTGGGAGAGAGGTTGCAGGGTAGGGAAAAGGGCATCCCCCACTAAACCACGAAGTCTATTTTGTACTCTGTCAAGGCAGGATAGGCTGTTTTTAGCAGCTCCTGCCCAGATATGGTAACAGTATTCCATCCTTGGACGTACTTGGCTTTTATATAGATAGAGAATTGCATCAGTAGTGAGATATCTTCTGGAGCGGTAGAAGGATCCCACCATCTTTCCAGCGACCTTGGCAACAGATTTGATGTACGTGTTCCATTTCAGATCAGGAGTAAAGGTCAAACCCAGAAGCTTGTCAAAACACGGGGCCTCACCCAAAAAGAGTTAAAAACATATTTAATTTAAAAAGGAAACACTAAATAAGTGGATAGTCCTTAATCCGCAGAGTTTTGAAGAAATACTTTCCTTCTGATCAGAGAGTAGGAATTAGAAAAATGCGGGATCGGATTTTGCTTTCAAAAGTATTTGATGAAACTTCAAGTAAGTCAAAGATCTTACTTGATAACAAAAAGTGAAGAAGAGGGAATATGGTGAAGAAAAAGGTGATTTCACTTTTTTTGTTTTATTTTACTTCAGTCGAAGTTCTCAGAAATCAAGGGACCCACAACCAGGGGCTAACACTTGAAGTCTATATAAGATACATAGATATTCGAATGTTCCATTAAAGTTCTTTATCTCTCAAACACTGAGTTAGTAACGAAATTGGGAACATCATTTTCCTCTCCCCAAATACATTTTCATCCGTTGTAGTATATCTTTCGTTTTGGTCTCTTGGTCTTACTGGATTCCAAGACAAAAATTTATCTAATCTGGTGGAGCATCCAGCTTCGTGCTGGTACTTCAGGTAACATCACTTGGAGAAGGTGCACCATTCCTCGTAAAAGCTATGGGTAAGCCATAGCGAGGAGATCTTATTTGGACAGCGAATACTATGTGATTTTGAATATTTGGTCAGGGTTTACTTTTATGGAAAAAGTATCCTCATGCCAGGTTGATCTGACAAACCCCTGTACAGAGAGACCTTAGACACTCGAGGACAGTATCTTGTAGGCATTCAAATGGATAGTCTGGTGAAAGGTAAAGTATCCAATGACGGTAAAATCCAAAAATGTAAATCCAAGAAAGTTAGTTAAATTTCCATTCGCACAAGTAAAATCCAAGGAAATCGCGTAATTAAAAGATGGCCCAAAAATAATTCAAAAGGCCGAAATCTGTGGAATAATTTACAAATATGTACAAGGAAAACAGGAAAGAATTTCAATAAAAGAAAAATAAGATGTGCGTTAAACTCGGCTGCCGAGACAAGGTGTAAATATTAATTCTTTAATATTTATAATATACTTTAGTTTTTCCATCTTGGATCATTTTGGTAAATTTAACTGTAATTTTTTATTTTATATATATATATATATATATATATATATATATATATATATATATATATATATATATATATATAAAATCTACAAATGGCATTTATTCATCACATCGTGTTCTCTAGATATAACTGACATTGAACAGATGAAGCTAAGTATACGGATTTCGATAAATCATTTTGCATGCGCATTATAATGGACATTTGATGTATGTCTGTAACCAAAACTACGTCACATTTTTCAATGAAATGCGAAATAAAATCCACAATCCTTTCTGCAATCCAGCTATGTTTGATAGAAATAACCTTCGCCCGATAATTGACTGCTGAAGGTATTGATAGAAGACCAAACTAAAGTATAGTGCTCATTCAAATCTGCTTTGAATCTTGCTAGATGCACGGGAAGAAGTTCAGCGGTTGTTTCTACGGAAACGTTGTGAAAATTACACTTAAGTGAAGAACAGTATTCCACAGAATCGAAATAATACGAATTATCACTCTTCATCTAAAAAATTTCGAAACATAATTTCATGCTGATAAAGTTATCCATGTGTACAGGATTTATATATTCCGCTAGCCGGATGACCCGACATTGCCCGAGATTGACTGATGATCAACGAATGTTTCACACTGCCATATTTTTATTGTCATCAAAATCGGCGAAATCACCCATTTTTCAATCAAATCGATTGACTACCTGCTCTAGTTGGGGAACCATCGCAGTGCACAAGGAGGAAGCTCATATGCCTCTACGCAATAACTTAGTCGGCAATACATAGTAGTCTACATTGCACTGTAGAGAACCTACTGTTGATTTTATAAAAAAAAATTATATATAATGGCTTGAATTAAAGTTAAAAATGAAAAAGTCAAGTATCATGCTTCAATTGTGCTCTAAACAGAAACATCCATTTTGAACGTGCCCCTGCCATATCAAAGAACCTACTGTTTATTTTATGTGTCAGGCCTTTCGGCTTATGTGGTAATAAAACTTCTCAAATGCACTTGTGATGTTAGGCTATATAAGATGCTAACTTTTGTCAAAAATGCCTGTTCCTTCTTTCATCGGATTTTTCGATTAGTAATTATGGAAACTTATCAAAGACATTTCAATACAAAACCTATCTAAGAACACTGCCAGGCTCATAAAGTACCTTTCTGTGAAATTTGATAAAAATTGAATCCATAGGAAACGAACTCACACACAGACAAAGTTCCTTTCATATAATAGTAGATATTAAAAAAAACATTTGATAGTATATGGCGAAACTTGAAATGAAATGGGTAATGATATTTACAGTACTTTCTGCAATTCTCCAACGTTCTTAAAACTCCAAAACAAAATTGTCATTACTGGTTAAAAATCTTTTTCAGAAGCAATTTTTTTTTAACTAGAGTGAAAAACAAATTAGCATTATTTTTTAAAGGTTTTTTAATTTTTTTTTTTTTTTACTAGAGTGAAAAAAAATTAGCATTATTTTTTAAAGGTTTTTGTTAATTTTTTTTTTTTTACGAGAGTGAAAAAAAATTAGCATTATTTTTTAAAGGTGTTTGTTAATGTTTTTTTTACTAGAGTGAAAAAAAAATTAGCATTATTTTTTAAAGGTTTTTGTTAATTTTTTTTTTTTACTAGAGTGAAAAAAAATTAGCATTATTTTTTAAAGGTTTTTGTTCATTTTTTTTTTTACTAGAGTGAAAAAAATTAGCATTATTTTTTAAAGGTTTTTGTTGATTTTTTTTTTTTTTACTAGAGTGAAAAAAAATTCGCATTATTTTTTAAAGGTTTTTGTTAACGTTTTTTTTCAGCAGACGATACAAAAAAGAAAAAAGTCTTTCAAGGTCGGTGATTTCCATTACAATCCAAACTAAAGCAAATATAAGGTGACAAAAAAAAATGCATGAAATTGTTAAGATTCATAATTCATTTTGCAATCCAACCATTTTTGATAAAAATTTTAATTATGCTCGACTTGACCACCAAGTTTCAAACATGAATGTCCGACAGTTTTTATTTTAGTGCCTTTCAACAATAAACATACTTGGATATGGCATGCAAAACTGACACGCATTCATGATACTGTCCTGATTAGTCTGAACGTTTTGATATATTTGAGATTACTCCTCGGTTAAAAATCTGGTGGGTAATGTCCAGTGAGTATGAAGTCCATTAAGGACCCCATCTACTAATGAAACGATCACCAATGTGATCTCTTATGTCATTGACAGTCAATAAAATAAAGTCGTTTGGATATTCATGATTGAAACTTAGACTGAAGTTTATTCATACTTAGAAAGTGCTGTGAATTTTATTAAAGACTAGCAGTTCAGTCCAGCTTTGCTCGGGCCCTATGTACTGTTCATAACTTTATGTGCATATGTATATATATATATTAAAAATTTTGACGCATATCCAGATAACCTACATCTAAAATATCAAGTGTTTAGACCCAAAATTGGCCGTGGAGTGTGCTAGAGTCTGTAAAGGTCAACTCTTTCAACTTTGACTACTTGGCAGCCAAATTTTCACCTAAAAATTGATTAAAAAGCTTACTGCATGCCTGAATACCCTTTATGTAAAATTTTAAATGTTTAGACAGAAAATTGGCTGAATAGATTGCTATAGACCGCAAAGGTCAAATCTTTTGAACTTTGACCCCTTGACAGCCAAATTTCCGATTAAAAAGCTTGCCCTATTGAGGAGTACAAAGATAAGCATGTCATGCCTACAGTCAAGTATGATGGTGGGAATGCTGCAGGTATTGGATAGTTACATTTCATTGAGGGAAACATGGACTCCAACATATACTGTCAAATACTGCAGCAGAGCATAATCCACTCCCTCCAGAAACTGGGTCGCAGAGCAGTGTTCCAGCATGACAATGGCACAAAACACACACCCAAGACAACCACTGCTTTACTGAAGAGGCTGAGGGTAAAGGTGTTGGACTGGCCAACCATGTCTTCAAACTTGAACCTACTAGAACATCTTTGGGGCATCCTCAAGTAGAAGGTGGAGGTGCGCAAAGTCTCAAATATCCTCCAGTTCCGCGACGTCGTATTGAAGAGTGGAAGCGCATTCCAGTGGTTACATGTGAAGTTCTGGTAAACTCCATGCCCAGGAGAGTAAAGGCAGTTTGGGATAATGATGGAGGAAACACAAAATATTAAGAGTTGACATGTTGTATGTTAATATTGACACCTTTTCATAAAGAGTGTACTCACTTTTGTTGTCAGGGATTTAGATTTTGATGGCTATATTTTGAGTTATTTTGAAGGGAAAATAAATTAACTCTGTTATATATGCTGCAGACAGACTACATTTTATTGTGTCAAAAAATCATTTTTTTCAGTGTTGTCCCATGAAAAGATATCCTTAAATATTTGAAGAAATGTGAGGGGTGTACTCACTTTTTGTGATACACTGTATATATATTATTTATTCGAAGGTGAACAGTTACATTCAATTGCTACAAATAGCCATCTGTTTCAGACAATGAGATTCGTCAGGCCATTCCGAACCATTCGACGCTATAGAAAAACAGGAAAAAACTTTTTTTTCTATAGCATCAAATGGTTCAAATTCGCCTGATGAAGTCTCATTGACTGAAACAGATGGCTGCTTGTAGCGACCAAATGTAACTGTTTACCTTCGAATAAATAATAAAAAATATTTTGCTCTTGTTATCAAGCACTCTCTAACAACCTCGTTGTATTCATTAGTCCCTACTTTTGAATATCTGAATGCTATATATATGTATATATAATAAATTCCACAGACAAACAACGTCGCAGCCCATAAGAGCCATGACAGTCAACGAACCGGAAATCCAAGACTCGAGTTTCGCCCTCATTTGGGCTCATAAGTTGATTTCTTGTGTGTTGGGCATTTGCTCAGTTGGTAGAGTGCTTGCCTCGCATGCAAGAGGCTCGGGTTTCGAATCCTGAGTTCGGATGTGCCTAACTGATGACCCCAAATGAGGGGGAAACTCGAGTCTTCGTTGATTGTCATGGCTCTTGTGGGCTGCGACGTTGTTTGGCTGTGGAATTTATTATATATAATCTCTCACATTCTGAAAATATATGTATATATATATATATATGTATGCATGTATGTATATAATATATATATATATATATATAGTCATCCACAGACTGTTTTGCTGTCAGTGTGGTTGGACAGTATATATAATTTTTTAGTTAGATTATATATATATATATATATATATATATATATATATATATATATATATATATATACGGATTATATATATACATACAAGATTTGTAGCCCGTTAAAAATGGGCAAACGTTATAGCCTGTTGACTTATATTAAGTGTTTTATGCCAAATTGAAAGTTTAATATGGTTAAATTTGTGCTAATTTTTTGCATTAATGCATATTGCTAGTAATCTCTGTTAATCCCCACTTGTTTATCGAAGGAATGCCATAACACTTATCATGCAACACCTTATAATAACAAAGGTCCAGACAATATTTCAGCCAGATCAGCCCAGTAGTTCTAGAATAAATGTGGTATTGCGGTGACTAATCTCTGTTGAACCCTAACTTTGCATGTAATTGATGCCATAATACTTAGTTCACTGCAACTAATCATAACAAAGGTCCATACAAAATTTCAACCTGTGTGTGTGTGTGTGTGTGTGTGTGTGTGTGTGTGTGTGGGTGTGTGGGTGTGTGTGTGTGTTCCTTATGAACTCCGAAATGGCTGGGTTGATATTTTCTAGATTTCCTACAAATGTACTTAATGTGTCTGGGGGTGTTCTTAGATATATTTTACATCGGAATGCCTCCAATAAGTAATGTAAAATCGATACTCGAAAAGATCCGATTAAAGAGAGAACAAAGTTAACATCGTCATGCATCCTAACATCACAAATGCATTTGAGAATTTTTATCACTGCACTAGCAGAAGGGCCCGGCATATAACATCAACAGTAGGTTCTTTTATAACACAGGGGTGAATTCGAAATGAATGTTTCTGTTTAGAGCACAATTGGACCATGATACTCGACTTGCATTTAAAACTTTAATTCAAGCCATTATGTATAAAAATAATTTTATGAAACCAACAGTAGGTTCTCTACAGTGCTATGTAGATTACAATGTATTGTGGACTAAGTCATTGCGAAGAGGCATGTGAAGCTTCCACCTGATGTTCTGTGGTGGATGCTCAATTAGAGAAGATAATCAATCAATTTGATTGAAAAAAAAAAGAGCGATTTTATCGATTTCGATGATAATAAAAGTATGGGAGTGTGAAATATTCGTTAATCATCATTAAATCCTGGGTAACGTCGGGTCTCCCTGCTCATAGATATATAAAGAGAGTAAGAGTGATAAGTAAAAGAATGATGTTAGTAGATGGCAAGTACACAAGCAATCGAAATACGAGTTTACATAATTTACAAAGATTTTAATAAATGCATAAAAACATTGATTTCTTAAGATGTTTGCACTCAGTAAACAGTGCAATTGTACAATTGGACAGGTTTCCATGTAGTTGTCAAGCAACAGAACTACTCGTTCATAACAAACGATAGCATTATATTTGTGTTTCTTATCAGCGCAAAAAAAGAATATATTATCTTATAGTTTATTATATATATTATGTCTCTGCTTGAGAACTACACTGTAACGTTATTATAAGTATTACGCTTGTCTTAGTCGCTAAAATGTAAAAATAAAACAAGTGAAGCATACATGGTCCCCCGTGAGTGCACAGTGAACGAGGCATAAAAAATGACTAAGTTCAGCATTGCCCTTCCCCTATTTATCCCCAAAAGTCACCAGAGGACGTCAAATCCTGGTGAAAATGAACAAACAGTGCAGTTTTAGGCCTTAACATATGTAAATTTGAGTTCTGCACCATGTAAAAAAAAGAAATGACTAAGTCCATCATTTTCCCCCCTCCCCATTTAGCCCCAAAAGTCCCCAAGGCCTTAATATATTAAAATTTGAGTTCAGCACCATGCAAAACTGCTAAATAGACATACACAGAACATTTTGGACAAATATGGTAAAATAGTCCCCAAAATGGAGTGTTTTTATTAACCCTAAAAGAACCCCTTGGGGCACCCCTAAAGTTATTGCGAAGTATAGACAAACAAGATTATATAGAAATCAGTAAGTTAAAACTTTTCAGAAAGTTTTATAAAAATCCAAGCCATCAATTTCTTTTTAATAAGCACAAAAGCATCAATTTTAGCCATTTTAACCTGAAAGGCACCAGATTTTTTCCTGGAAAATCTTTTCTGTTACTTTTTTACTCATATCATGTTTAATGTTTGTGCAAAATTTCAAAAAATTCCAAGGTGTAGTTATTGAGAAAAGTGCAGACAGACGAGCAGACTAACGGACGAGGGTGAATTTACATGTCCACCACCCCTAGTGTCGAGGGACAAAAAAAAATGTAAACAGGTGAGACCAATTTTTAAATGAATGCAAATTAACTTTGTACATGTTTCTATTATAAATAACGGTTAAATTTCTTCTTATTTCTTTTTTAGTATTCTATATTTGGTTGATAAAGGCGATAGGATCGCTGAAAATTTTCACTTTTCAATAAGAAATGATGAAAAGAAAAGGAAAACTATAAATTTAACTATGGTTCTAAAAAGTAAAAAAAGTATTCTGAACGGATTTAATAACAAAACGACGTTACAGTTATCTGTAATTGTTATGAACTATCCTGATCTAACCATTTCACGAATAATGGGTTTATCTAGACACAATAAGTATTTATTTGATCAGTCACTCCAACTGCTTTCTACTGAGTCATTTCGGTGGCCTTTTATCTGGTAGGTTCAGGCATTCGTTCTGGATAGCTCTAAGCGATCCATCCTCCTAGGTTTTGCCTCCTAAATTTAAAATGGAGTCAGTTTATTGCTTACGGCCTGACACGTCTCAACCGGGGAATGTCAATGGAGCTTACCAGGCAATTTTAAAAAGGCTAGAATGCTGCTCCATTAGAGGCACTCACTTAACTCTCTCCGCCTTCCTTCCTTGTGTCATATCTTTGTGAGAAGGAAGTAAATAACTGCGATTCATGACAGTTACGGCCCCAGAACCATGACGTGTATTTCTGTAACATACTTTTGTTAATACAATTTAGATATGTAATAATTATTATAGTAAATAATTATGTCTGCCCCTTTTAGAAACTCGTTTCTTATCGTTAAGCGCTTTCAGTTTAATTAAGTCGGTCAATTTAGTTCTCATGCATAGATCATCATATAATGATTAGATCACTCTGACAGACGTTAAAAAAGCATTTCAATAAATAAATGTTTAAATTTCAACAGTATTTCTCGCGGGTCCCAGTCGCACAATATGTTTAAACATTATATTTTGATTTATGCAGATTGTGTATGTATTATTATAGAATAAATCCTCTATTGATTATTATATGTTACGAGGAATCATTTACTCGGTGGATTAATTCGTAAAAAAATTAAAAAGTAATAATGATAATGTCGTTCATCAAATTCCGTCTGTGTTTGTTTACAATCTCACGTCAGCTGATATTTGGGCTTGACGATGAATGCCCTGGAAAAGTCACTTCTGATTAATGTTTAGTTTTAAAATATGCAAACTAAAAAATGATTTGCAGCGATTTTAAATGGTACCTCTTCTTTTATCGTAAATTCAGCTCGTACACCCGGGCTTAAACATGGGGACAAATCGATCTGTAGTTGAATGCTCTACCACTGAACTATATCTCCAGATGACAATGAATCTGTTTTTTTTTTTTTTTAAGAAGAAATGATTTGCCTTACGTCTTATCATTTCCCTTGGCACATGTAACATAAAATATTACCCAGTAAAAATTCTTTTTTTTTCATATCCATAAGAGAGAAAAACTGTTATCAAGATTGGATTTTTTCGATCTCCGAAAATGATTTGTTGAAATTTTATTATCTCCCTTGGCCAGCGTAACATAAAATATTTACCGATAATAATACTTCTTTTCTTATCTATAAGAGAGAAAAACTATTTTTAAGAACGGATTTTTTTTTTCCAATTTTCAACACTTATCAAATAAATTTATGTACAAAACATATTTAAGAACACTGCGGACATATAAATTATTTTGCGTGAAATTTCAAAAGATAGACTCAACCGGAAACTATGAGGAAGGAACACATACACCCACACATACACACACACACATACACACACACACACACACACAAACACACACACACACACATACACAAAGTAACTTTTATAGTAGAGAAGATATATATAGATATAGTCTTTGAAGTTTTTAACATTTGAAACTATACAAAAAATTACTTTTTATCATTCATTAAAAAAAACCATCTAGTCAGTAAGTCATTTAATCACCTGCAATCACTGCATCAACTCTCTCGAATTTACTATAATACCAATTTTTTTTTTTCTTTTTTTTTTTTCTTTTTTTTTTTCTTCTCATATATATATAGTAGAGAAGATATATATATATATATATATATATATATATATATATATATATATATATATATATATATAGTTCCAGGGGGTGGGGACTGAATGTTTTTTAAGGACAGACACCGAAACCATGTCGCCATTTTTAAAATTGGACCAGAGAATGAACCAAATATGGATGATGATGATAGTAAAAATAAGGATAGAACCTAAATAATTATTAAAAATATGAAAAGGAACAAACTGCATTAGATAACTGGGTTAAGGGACTATTAGACAACGGGTCATCTCCGATTTTCGTGTCATTCCGTCGACGCACAATCTATATGGAAAAGTTTTACTTGATTCTGAGAGTTTCGATGCCGTAGAGTCTAAATCTAAAATGATCTCGAGGTGAACAATGCGCCTTTTTTAAAATATATTTTCGATTTAATTTGATTATTTTATTGCAAAAGTTGAGCGTAAAAACCATGTAAGGGAGGTAATAATTTAGTAAATATGATGCTTTTCGGTCAGTAGTTACCTACTTTAGTTTCAAAATTCGGCAAAAAATGAACCCCCCCCCCCGAATGTTCATGCGATGCATTTAGAGTCAAATAATACGAATATAAACATTAGGTTCTTCTACACTATTAGGACGATATTTTGTAGTCGATAAATGGAGTTTTTAGATAAAAATACAATGGTTACAACTGATTTTTCTTTTTTATCACTTGTAATAATTTACAATGGTAGCTTCAAAATTATGTAGTCGGAATTACCTGAATATTACTGAATTATTAAGGCTGCAATATTTCTAATGAGTTTGTTCAACAACAACAAATTTTGAATAATGTGGAGTTGAATGCACTAAAAAAAAGTCAATGAAGATAAAAACTTTTAGCTATCTTCAGAAAAAAAAGCATTCACAACAAAAGAGCAAGAAGGAAACAGATTACCTGAAAGCACATAAAGACCTTCTCACTAGGCTTCTTATAGTAACTAGAATCCGGAAAGTTGACCTGGGAGAAATTTTTTCACATTGTCTTTCAGAGTTCCCAACCAGCTTAATAACATTGATGGTTGTTTGCAGCGTACCAACAAGGCTGCTTTATTTCATTATTTTATTGTAAAGTTTCCTCACGTGAAAATTAATAATATTTCAAAAAAACGCAACACTGATTTTAGATGGACTGGCAGTGATACAACAGACCATGTTCCATCAAGGTTTTGTGAGCTCAGCATTTATATTTTTAAATATGTAATTAAGCTTGCTTCTTTTTATGTCATCAAGAGTCGACTTTGTGATAAGCACAATCCATGGAGTATTAAAGACTAAAAGAAGACGTCGTTCCATTACGTCCAGACCTCTGTTACGTGTTCTGAATTAAAAACAAAGAAACACCGGTATAATTGCGCAAATTCCTCATGTCTGATGACAATAAATTTTATTTATGTTGATGCATTGGAAGAAATTGCCAGCAGAAGAATTTCATTTAAAAACTGTGATTGCGTCATTTAGCCAACGATGTTTCATGCTGTGTCCTAACAGTGATACAAATGAAGTAATCACAAAATCTTTGCCAGAATTAACAACTGACCATGAAGAAGCAGATGCCCTTCTTTTGCTTCATGCAAAGCATGCACCAACTGATTTCTCTTCCATTATAATTAAGACTCCAGATACTGATGTTTTTCTTCTTTGCCTTGCCCAACAAAATGATTTAAACTCTGATTTATATGTCGCAACTAATACCAACCGATCATCTTTCTATTAAATCAGTAGCAAAGAAATGCGGACCTGTTATTTTAAGTGCCTTACTTTCTTTGCATGCATTCACTGGATGTGACACTGTTAGTAGTTTTAAGGGAAAAGGGAAAATAAAACCATTTGAACTGATGAAAGAAACAGGGACATTTATTCAAACTTTCACACTGTTAGGCTGCAACTGGCACCTGACTAACAATTTGTTCCAACAACTAAAAAAATTCTGTGCTCTCTGTTTGGACAAAGAAATTTTTCTTCTGTAAATATTGTCCGTTTTAATATTTTTCACATGACTGGAAAATTTGATAATAGTTTACCACCTTGCCAAAATAGTTTAAGATTACATGCGGAAAGAGCAAATTATCAGGCTGCTATTTGGCGGCAATGTCTTCGCATTAATATTAATACTTCTTCTTCAACAAACCATGGCTGGAAATGTGAAGATAAAGCACTAGTTGTTCATTGGAGCAGCCTTCCGAAAACTCCATCAACATTAATCAACTTAGTAAAGTGTAACTGTCAGAAGAACAGCTGTGACTCCAGGCGTTGTTTTTGTGTTCGTCAAACACTGCCTTGTGCCGACCTTTTGCCAGTGTGTAGATTGTTTTAATGTAGTTTAAAAAATTGATGCAATGCAGCAGTTCAGTGAAATAGAAGATTCTGACTCCTCAAATGGTGACTGATAAGATGAGCTTTCAGGATTAGAGTACAATCAATTATTTTTCAATTCCTTGAACAATTTTTTCAACATAACTAAAAAAAAACTCTTATTACCATATTCTTTTATATATTTGGTCAAAGTTAGTTTAAGCATTAAGGTTTATATATAAGTCAATGTGCATGTATGACAAAATTACATCAAAAAGTAAATGGCCGTCCAAAATGAAAAGTCATTCAATCACCAGAAATATCAGAAAACAATTCTTCCATCTATGGTATTTGAAAGGCACAAGATTTGGAAACATATATAAATGCTTTTCATGTTGTTTTTTTTATCAAATGAATGTACATTGCAATGTTTTATGAGGATATTTGCAATTTGAGAAACTGATACGACAATAGAAATAACGTTTTCGTTGATCTTTACACAAGTTATTTTATTTGTTGAAAATTCATAATTTAATAAATAAACACATTATATAAGAGAATAGACATATCAACTTCCTGTTGATACACTTTAATGTGTTAAACTACTTATTTAAATTTCACTTTACATAAAGTGAACCATGAAAGCGCAATTTTTCCATAAATGACACACCCTGAATTATCTCCCTTTTTCTGAAGCAGTGCGCACATTTAGCCTGAAGATCTCTTCAGAATTGAAATCAGCACGAAAAATACTCCTAGAAACACTTGAAATTTGAATAAAATGTCCAAAAACTAAGCCCCTTTTTACCCTCTGGCTAAATGTAAAAATAAAAAAGATTTTGAATTAAAATGGTCAATAGTAGATAAAGGTAGAAAATATAAACCGAGTAAATCAAAAAGATGTAATCTATGTTTACTTGAAGCATACCACATAGTGAATTCTAAAGAGGTAATTTTAAACAAAAAGTTAGATGTTATCCAAAGCTATCCTCATAAAAACAATTTCTTGTTATCGCGCCTAAAACCTGATTAAAATAAATTTAAAAAAGAAGAATTTACTGAAGATGTTGAGGGTAAAATGTTAGTGTGGATAGAGAATGCTTGAATTTAATACTATGATTTTAAAATGGTGCAATAAATTAGTTATTAGATCATCAACTTAACATATTAACTTAAATGATTATAACCCAAATAGGAGAAATAGAAGTAATTTTAATAATAGTTCCATAACTATTATTAAAATTACTTCCGGGTAATAACTATTATTAAAACAGCATCCATAACTATTATTAAAACAGCATGCGGGTGGTTTCAGTAATATGAAGATTTGGATAGATTGAAATAAGTTTAATTAAAATATAAGTATGAAGTTTTGATTGTGATTGTTATAAAGAAGATTATGTCAGAATTATATGTTTAAACAATTAAACAAAAGTGATTTATAAATACTAAAGTCTAAATTTTAAAATATTAATGCATTGAATTTCGATAAATTGATAAATTGGTAAAAAAATGACTAAATAGAGTTATCTCTCGTTGGACGTGAAGATTTTACAGATAATAAGAAATAATAAAAGATAATAAATTAAAATAAAATACTTGGATAATGATCAGAATTGAAAAGATAAATTTGAAATGAAAATTATTAGCATAACCAGTATGAGCCGCAAATAAATGTTAATTAATAATATTTAAATTGACCTTTAATTTACCTTTTAATCACAGTTCCTTCTAAAGAAATAATTATTATCTATTGAATACATGCAAACAAGCACGTAGATACGACATTGCGGCGACGAGATAGGGGTCAGAGCTTTCTTGACTGTGTCGAACCTCTTAGACTAGTGATTATCTTTTGGGCCATATCTAAGATGGGGAGGGACTAGTAATTGATGCTGCAGCCCAGATGTGGCAATAATGCTAGCTGCATGTGACTTTGTAGAGACATAGAATACTGGCAACTGTGAGAAGTTTTCTAGCATAGTAGAGGGAGCCCACCTTCTTTGCAGCAGCTTTGACGATGTCTTCTATGTATTTGTTCGAATTCATGTTGCCTGTGAATGTTAAGCGGAAGAGTTTGAATGATGTACTCTCAGATAGGGTGCTATTAGCCAAGGCAATGTGTGAGTGAAAAAGTTTCTTATAATTGTTAAAGGAAAGGCTCTTTGCCTTAGTAGCATTAAATGTTACAATCCATTTATGCCTCCATTCCACTACAGACAGGAAATCATTTCCAAAGTATGCCGACACTGCTTTGTCAACTTTTCTAGAATAGAGACTGGTGTCACAAACAAATATAGCCATCTCAGACACAATTGTAAGAGAGTAATCTATCTATCTATCTATATATCTATAAAAGTGAACGTGTCTGTGTGTGTGTGTGTATATCCGTCTGTCTGTGTACATTTCCCTACGCAATAACTCTGTCAATTTCTACAGACTCGAAATTTGATATACAGGGTACTGAAATTTTGGAAAATCGATGTGATCGGTTTTCGGACAGAAATTTCGCTGTTAAGGGGTCAAAGTTCAATGATTTGACTTTTGAGAATTCTACCAAACTCCTCCAACAATTCTGGGTCTACACACTTGAAATTTTAGATATAGGTTCCTTGGACATGGATCTAACTTAATAACTTGATTTGAGCCCAAAACAATAAATTTTAAGGGGTCATAATAGGGGTCAAAGTTAAAAAACATGACCTCTGTGGTCTCTACAAAATTACTCAGACAATTTTTGGTCCAAACATTTGAAATTTTACATAAAGGGTATTCAGAGATTAGGGCAAGCTTTTTAATAGGTTTGGGTTGAAAATTTGTATGTTTGCATCCCTGCCTAAAACTTATGACAGAAGCGACGAATTTTCACAAGATCAGTATCGTTTCGACGCTCGATCCTTCAGACGACAAATACCGAACAATTGGCTAAAAACATTAATTTCTTCACCCTCAACTGGGCACTTTTCTACAAGGAGGGGTCGCTTTTTTCACCGATATTTTTTAAAGTCAACCCCTCTTTTCTAGCCTTAATTTAAACCTACGTTTGGTGGTGGTCGTAACAGCAAAGACGTCAGGTTTTTTCCCCGTTCTTTTTCTTCCTTCGCGGTACAGGTTCGAGCCTGCCTTCCTACTACCACTTTTTTTTTTTTTGCTGAACACACACCTTCAAACACCCGGGCAACGCTGGGCACCCATGCTAGTGTTCAATATTTATAATTTGTTTTTGATCGGTATTGCTTGCTAAATAAATATTGAGCCGTTGTTGTTTTTTTTATTATAATACTTTTGTAGCTTCTTTAGTGTTCATGGAAACTATATCCTTTTGTATATTATTTGTTATGAATGTTATTTGTAAAGTACACTGAGATGTATTATTTTCTTTATTATTGTAGCATTATATAACTACAATGTTTAAAAAAAAAATAGCATAGCTTTCATGACTTTTGGAACATTTTTCTATGCATACTACCTGTATCATTTGCTGGCTACTCAGACTCTGTACCCTGTAAAACATAAAATCAACACAAAACCTATCACACAAAAAGACTGTAAAAACAACCATTCGGAAGATGGAGAGTTGGGATCAAAGTGAAAAAATTTTAATCAACAATTTTTGTAAACCTAACTACAGAGTTAGAAGCCGTTTTTTGGTCCCCTGACAAAAGGAGGGTGGCCGGGTAAATTCATCCTTGTCTGTTCATCTGTTTGTCCGTTCGTCTGTCCGCACTTTTCTCAATAACTACGCCTTGGAATTTTTGGAAAATTTGCACACACATTAAACATGATATGAGTAACAAGTAACAGAACAGATTTTTTAAGGGAAAACTCCGGTGTCCGCCCCCCTAGGGGTACCTTTCGGGTTTATATAGTTAAAATTGGCGCTTTTGTGCTCATTAAAAAAATTAATGCCTTGGATTTTTCCATATTTGTCCAAAACGTTTTGTGTATGTCTGTTTAGCAGTTTTGCATGGTGCTGAACTCAAATTTAAATATGTTAAGGCCTTGGGGACTTTTGGGGCTAAATGGAGGGGGAGAATGATGGACTTAGTCATTTCTTTTTTTGCATGTTGCAGAACTCAAATTTACATATGTTTAGGTTTAAAACTGCACCGTTTGTTCATTTTCACTAGGATTTGACGTCCCCTGGGGAATTTTAGAGTTAAATAGTGGGGAGGAGGGCAAATGCTGAACTTAGTCATTTTTTTATGCCTCGTTCACTGTGCACTCACGAGGGACCATGCATGCTTCACTTTTTTTTTTGTCAGTTCTTGAAGTGAAGAAGTCAGTGTTGAAAGCAAGCAATTTTTGCAAAAGTCGGAGTCAGAATCGGAATTTTATTTTTTTTAACATGGAACACCTTTTTTAGTCACCTTGTCTACAAAATCAGGAAACAACAGAACTCCAATGACTTTCGAAAACATTTTTTCATGTTCAGATTGCTGAAGCAAAGAACAAGCTCATTGCAACAGTTGTTGGCTTCCAAGACATTACAACCTTTAAAACTTTTACGTTTCATAAAATTCGATAAAGCTACACCTAATTCCCCCCCCCCCGCCTGTCCTTATATGTACATTGTCCTTTTAGTGAGTTATAATTAGGGTTAAGACAACAGCATATTCTTTTCATTGTTGTGACTGTCGAGTGTGTATCCGTTGATATCTCATATGCTTTTACATAGAGTGATGTGGTTCTCAGTTGATTAGCTGTGTCTGTGTCGGATATATACTCGAGAGTCAAAACAATGAAAAAGAATATGCTGTTGTCATAGTCCTAATGATTACTATGATGGATGACATGACCATTCCAGTTAAGACATCATACTTTCTTATGGATGCTTGTAGAGTGAGACCGGAAATATTGTCCATGTTTATAATGATACGCTAACGTAATTTCATGCGCGTATGTGCGTTATCACCTTTCACACACATAAAGAAGAGAGTGTTTCATCAGAAAAGTGGTGATTGATGCTTGATCTGTTTGTATATCCAGTCTAAAATTTGAACTTTACAAATTTTAAAATGGATTCTTTCAAAATGTCATTGTTATGTACAACTTAAAAATAATAGTTATCTCCCCTAGATTAAAGAATAGAAAGTTGTCGTCCTTGGAAAAAAAAATGAAAATCAACTATGAAAGTTTGGGAGTTAAATAAATGCGTCTTGCCTCAAAGACTTTAAACGTTACGAATTCATCTGCTTCTATCTTAGCATTTTGCTCTGTAAGTTGTGCAATAACCCTGTTGAAGATTATATTTCGTCATCTGTTCATTTTTGTAGTTGGTATTAACCCATGCATCATTAGTAGGGCTGTGACAACAGCATATTCTTTTCATTGTTTTGACTCTCCAGTGTGTATTATCCGTTGATCTCTTATATGTTTTTATATAGAGTGATGTGATTCTCGGTTGATTAACTGTGTCTAACTCTGTCGGATATATACTCGAGAGTCAAAACAATGAAAAGAATATGCTGTTGTCATAATCCTAGTTATTATGCACCTGAACACTTTACACAATGATTTCATTATGTTATAAGTACGACTGTGCCAACAGCATAGTCTTTTCATTATTTTGACCTTTGAGTATATATCCGTTAATATCTTATATGTTTTTATATAGACCGATGTGGTTCTCGGTTGATTGACTGTGTCTTGCTGTGTCGGATATATACTTGAGAGTCAAACAATAAGAATATGCTGTTGTCACAGCCCTAGTTATGAGATATTTTCGTGCATATGTATGTATATTACTATATTTACCAGTCATATTATCTGGTTAATATTTCATACTCATAAACTATAAAACCAAAAATATTTTTATTTAATTTGAAAACAAAAAAAAGTTTAATGAGTTCCAATATTTAAAAATGGCTGCTCGTTTAAAGAAAGTGGAAATATATATATTTTCTTTGTATTTTTTATTTTTTATTTTTTTTATTTTATTTATTTACTTTTTCACATTTATTACGTTTATTTGCGGCTGAGTGGAAAGCGATGAAAGATAGACATAAAAGTTTTGTTTTTAGTTTGTTTTTTTTTATTTTAATAATATTGATGAAAAGATTAAATCTCCATCGACATTTTATGAATAATAGATTAGGTATTTGAAAAGCAAATGAACTGAAATTAACTCCGGATACACATGCATTCGCATAAAGGATGGAGCACACACACACACACACACACACACACACACACACACACACACACACACACACACACACATATATATATTATCTTCGAAAAGTTGCACTCCTATTCATGTCCGCATATGCATATTGAAAATATGAAAAATATGTCATCAGCTAATAACGTATTATAATCCATAAATATAGACAAGACAAATTAAATCCTCGCAGCAAATGAATACAGTATTATTCATTTACTGTCGTCCGAAAATAAGCAAAATATGCAAAATATTCTGAATTATATTTTGTGTCTTATTTATCCGTTTTTCTGTCTCCTTCATTCTCATTATTTCTCTCTTTAAAGGGGCATTCTTTTCTCCCAAGCTGTATTTTATTCTTTACTAGCGGGGGTGCCCGGCGTTGCCCGGGTGAAAAGAAAAAAGAAAAAGTTTTGGGAGAGAGGTAGGCACGAACCCGAAGACTTGAGGTGAATAGCCTGATGATTTAGCACGACGCTACGAGAACAGCTAAAAATAAACGTTTAAAAAAGCAAGTGATTGAACGCCAATGTGTGATTTTCTAGATCAAACATCACGCCATAGTAGTAGTAGTAGTAGTAGTAGTAGTAGTAGTAGCATCAGTAGTAGTAGTAGTAGTAGTAGTAGTAGTAGTAGTAGTAGTATCAGTAGTAGTAGAGAAAATGAAATCACAGCGTGAATTTTGTAACATAAATGTCGCTGAAATAAAAGATATTTCCGTAAATCGTACATATTATAATCTAGACAGTGTATTAAATGTTCTAAGACATAATGACCCCCTGAAGCGACACCCCCCCCCCAAGAAAAGCATTTGGCGGACATATGGAAAAATGCATACACACACATACAAGCACCCACACATTTTCGTTTTTATATTATAGACTAGCTGAACTATCCGTGATGGGGATGACTACATAAAAAAAAATCTTCTAGGGCACAAAAGTCGCTCGTTTGCATGATATCACTCCCGTCTTTGTAGCTCTTCAACTTTTTTGGAATTAAAAATAGGAGGCTTTACTTCTGAAACGACCCTCGTATATTTTATTGATAAGAAGAGAAAAGATAGATATCATGGAAGAGAAAGAGACCTAGAATATTCATTAAGGTGATAATTTGCATAGGAATGGATAGCTTAATTCTTAGCAGGACTGATGCTGCCAACCTCTGAACCCTCTGTCACAATGACCTTATACTTTCTTGGGACTCTGAGACAAAGCTTTCGAGACGTGCTTAGTTTTATTTAAAACTAGCTGAAGTACCCAGCATTGCCAGGTTGTATTTGATATATTTGAATATTCTATCCTCATACATAATTATCTTATTGGTTAAACGAAACATTAACTCATAATGTCTTCTTTGTAAAGATTGTAAATATTATTATTTATAAAATAGGCCATACTAAAAAACTGTTAAAATTCTCTCTTTTTTAATTATTTAATCTATCTATCTATCTATCTATCTATTTATCTATCTATCTATCTATCTATCTATCTACACACACATCTATAAATATAAAAGCGAAAATTTATGTATGTATGTGTGTTCGCTTTCTCTGTATGTCTACAAAAGGCTTTTTTCAGAGAAGCGGTCGGTCGGTTCACAACTTTTTAAAACTTTTTATATCACATATAAATCGTAATATCGAGTTAACAACGAAGCTCGCCTGTCTATTTAATTTGCTCGATTTCAGGAAGATAAATATTCAACATTTGTCGCTCGCCGCATGTGGGTTAGTCTTTTTCCTATAACATCTTGGGAAAACAAAAATCCCACAGTCAAACTTGACCTCATTAACTCATTAAAACGGGCACCTGCCAAATCCAAGTAATTAAATAAATTCAAACGTGTTGCCCTTAGCATCTCACGGTGGTGCGATCGTTAACGACGCAAGTTTTCTTTTTCACACTTTAATTTACAACTTTGCCTCAACGGTTCGGGTTCGATCCTCATACTTACTTTTTTTTTTAACCCACCGGAGTTTCCACACACACCTCCAAACACCCGGGAAACACCGAGTACCCCTCGCTAGTATATATATATATATATATATATATATATATATATATATATAAGGCAAATGTGGCATGCGCTTTTCTGTGTGTCCTACAAAAACTTTTTTTGTGGAAGGTTCTTAAGAGAGTTACTATTTCTTAGAACTTTTTATATACTCCCTAGATTATGATATCTACGATTTGCAAACGGACATCGTCTCTACATTTATTTTGATCGACTTTTATAAAATTCCCTCTATTCCGTCATTTCGCGTGTTTGTTTGTCTTTATCTGTATAAAAGTGAATCTAATCGGAGTGAAGTAGGCCACCTTTTTCCACATCCACTCGTAGGTAGGATTAGTAAGTGCGTTTAATTGTATAGCGGTCTCGCCAGTAACCCTCATCATCTTGTCTAGTTTAATCTTTTATCTTTTAGTCTTTCTTTTTTTCAAATATGTAAGAATTGCAATTATTATTTTATATCATAGTAAATATCTGAAAACTGTTAAATTTTCGTTTTTGTTTTAACTATTTAATGTACAATATATATAAAGATGACATTAGTAATCTATTATTTTAATGAAATAATTAAAATTTAGTTTCAAGCAGTACATATCTGAGCATAGGTAAATGTACCAGTAGCATTAATTTTGAAGAACCTCTACGTAAACAATATTTTTGGTGTGACCTCTAACAGGTGTGTAAATGTATAGTTTTTCAGGACTTCCAAAGCGTAAGAAACCAATATACAAAAGAGCAAGGTGTCTGAAGATTAAGTTCAATAACTTTAAGGCTTTGTCTTCGAGCTTTATTTATAGACATGGCAAAACTATTTTTGTTTGGGATTTTTAATCGATTGAACTGAAATGGCATGTAAGAAGATAGGGGAATTTGAGGAATTAACACAGATTCACTTTTAAAATTTCCAGTTATTATAATGGCTTCCAGAACATTAGTTTTCAAAGATTTTATTGCTGTGTGCCATTACACAGTTTAAGTGTATCAAGATTTTTTAATAATATAACTAGAGCTCCTTCCTTAAATATAAGGTTATGATGTAATTAATTCTACAAGGAAATCTACTGCCTGATCTTTATTAATAACACAATCAATGAATTGATTACTCTTGCAAAAGATTATATTTGATCATATCAACAGCATCATTTAAAGGTGCTAAGATTGCTCATTCACAAAACCATCCAACATTGTAGAAATTTTTAGCAGTATCTGAGAAAACATCAGTCACCAGGTCACGAATTGAATTTACTCTCTGGCTATATAGTAATTTGTCCAATTGAAGATCTCTATTCAGTTACAGTGTCAATGAAACGGAGGTGATTTGAGAAAAGTGCTGCAGACTGATCATCAAATAAATGTGTCCTCATAATAATACTCTCCAAACTGAAAACCAAAAACGTGGTTACCATGCAGTATTGCAGAAGTGCCGGATTTTCATACCACATTTTAAATGCAAAGAAGAACCCGCGATCGATTAAAACGTACGATTCCCAATGACAGCAGCATTTTCTTTGATAGATAAACAACTTATTGCAGACTATAACATTTTTTTCAGACCTATCTCTCTTTTTTACCATTCTAAGGGTAATGTATAGTAATATCATAATTTAAATATTAATATTGTAAAGTTCTAGTGTAGTATGATACCGAAATACCATGTAAAAAGGAATAGAATTATACTTACAATATTGGAATGACTTGACAACTACCACTTGGCACTTCTACCGGCTTGAGGTGGATGAGCATAAATTCATACAATTTATTGCTTTTGAGCAAATTCAAATTTTATTGAATTTCGTTTCAAAATAATGGGCAAGAGAACTCCTGTCTATGTTTGAATGACTGTTTTAATGTCATTTGTTGATTTCAGTCTCGTGGCAGTTTTATAAGTTTTCGGGTATGCTGACAACGACTATCACAGTTCAATTTGGGGCTGATAAGTCGTTTACTAGATATGACAACGTATGATATCCAGCGTAAAAGCTAATGTAATCCCTGGCAGCCATTTTGTTTTCACAACCTAGTAGTTAGTAATGGGCATGCGTGTAACTGAAGTAGACGACAATACAAATATTTTTCAGTCCCCCCGCGTCTCAATGGAAAACATGGGGAAATTGAATGGGTTTATTTCGAATGCCGTTTTAAATATGGGGAGGTTGGAGGGTGTTTATTCCAAAAGCCGTTCTTAACATAGGGAGGTTGTGGATGTTTATTCCGAAAGACGTTCTTAACATGGGGAGGTTGGCGGTGTTTATTTCGAAAACTGTTACGCATGTGCATTACTAATTCCTCGGTTGTGAAAAAATGGCTGCCAGGGATTACATTAGCTTTTACGTTGGATAACAAATGTTTTCATATCTTGTAAACTACTTATCAGCCCCAAGCAGTAATATTTTGGTTTGAAATTAATATTTGTTTATCTAATCTATGAATGAATAAAAAAGAAAAAATATATAGGGATGCCTTCGTCTTATTTTTTACAAAGAAAAGGAAAAATTATTTATGGAAAAAGAGAGAAGGCTATTTAAAGGAAAAAAATGTCTAATGAGAAAAGGAGTAATAATTTAATTTAAAGAAAAATAAGATTATGAAAGTTAGGCTAGACTATAAATATTTCCAATTTCAGAATCTTGAACAATATTTACGTATGACTAGGAAAAAATGAAGAAAGAAGAAAAGAAACGCAGGAACCTGACATTAGTCCAAGTAAGCTTTTCTATCAAAACTGTACTTAGAACTTGTCCCCTGTCGTGGAAATAGATGAATTTTTACATTGAATTTTTACATTGAATTTTGTCTTCCTTCGTAAGGGATTTCCGGGAAAAAATAATTGTCCAAAAATATTTATGGTCTTAAAAGACTGTTAGAAATTAAAAAGAATAGTAAAATAAATATTTTGATTCCGCTTGCTGTAAAATACGTTTAAATATATTTTAAACCATGCAGATATTCGCATTTATTAATACGAAGTCATGGTAGCAAAAGTTAAAAAATGAAATGATTAATACCATCAGCTAGAATCGAAACCAAAATATTTAGCGTTCCAGCCGCTTCCTCTACCGATGTTGTTATCGAGAGAAAGACTATAAAAATTCAATAATAAACAACTTGAAGAAATGAATTTTACGTGAGCATGCGCAGAAAGATGTAAAAACATGTCGGCTAGTTGAAATGAACATTTCGGATTTTAACTTGTCGATGTACATCTGCACGCGTTATTTATCAATCGAAGCAAATATTTTACGCGTTATTAACCATTCTTGGTGTATAATTTACTAATTCCTGTTAATTTTATTGCTATGTGACCAGTAGTTTAAGAGTTTATCTGTTAAATATTTACACACACATACACCTGTTGTTTTATTTATATCAATTAGTTGTTATTATTGTTTACGTCTTTCCTTTCTTCTTCTTTTCTTTTTTTTCTTTTTCTTCTTCTTCTTCTTATTATTATTGTTATTGTTGTTGTTGTCCTATTTTGTGTCTGGCTGTTGTTATTGCTGATTATATGCTGATAGGCAGATCATAACAAATAACCATAGGCTATCAACATCTGCTTTCCACAAGATTCTGGCGGTTCCCAACAAGGCAGTCTTTTGAAGTACTCCATCATTCTAATGGATACTAATTTTCTCAATCTACATAATCATCACAATCATCATCATCATCATCATCATCAGCAGCAGCAGCAGCAGCAGCAATCTATATATTAACACAATAGCGTGGTTGTGTTATTTTGTGTATCACGCTAACATCTTTTTTCTTCCGAGTGATTGTCGGTTAATTGCTATGACCTTCCATTTCTTGTAATAAAAAAAAGTACCAAGAATTCTTTATAAATTTTGGCTTTGATTCCGATTATAGCTGAAAGAACTGAAGTTATATATATATATATATATATATATATATATATATATATATATATATATGGCGATTAAGCTACACTGAATATTCGGCGTTTCATCCACTCTAGGATTCTTCAGGCTTATGCGCGAATTCTGTGGTTGTTTATCGTTTTTATATGGTCCTCTTCTATTGAGGATTTAGTTAGCCAATCACCTTTCTTGTATCCACCGCGCCCCTTCCTATCAGCCAATGGGCATGCATTTTATCGGACAGAGTATCTGTTTTAAAACTACGTTAGTGTTTTTTTTAATTTTTTTATTGTTAGTTTATATATAAAAATATACATATGTGTACATACATATATGCACATATATATACATATATATATGCATACATATATGTGTGATCGTTTATGTATATTCATGTTTATTTAATTTATTTGCTTATTTTCTATTGTTTTTGTTAGTTTTAAAACTATTTTGTATCGCTATCCTAGAGTAAATTTTATTTTGTGAACACAGTTATTTGCTATTTCTCTTCTACAGTTTAATAGATGTTGGGGTTCTTTAAAGTATAGGATAGCAAATTTTTCATGAAGGCATAATCTACATGGGTCGTCTAAATGCCTACACGTGGTAGCTTGTCTTATTATTTTTCATTCGACTACCGGCGAATGTCCGCTTTCTTTGAGTTCCCAGTATTTATTTGCTAGTGTTGTTTTTATACGGTGTTTTTTATTGTTGAATGTACTTTTGTGGTCATAGTATCGGGTTATGAAATCTAAGGAAGTCATGCCTACGTAATATTTCTTGTTATTCGGGGTTTCTTTCGCAAATATTGTTGCCTGATAAACTACGCTTTTAGTTAGAAATTTATTTTGAAGTGGGCAAAGTGTGCGGTGTCTACAGTTGCATTTATCTTGTTCGTTATTAGTATTTTTATTTATAGTATGGTTGTTCTTGTCCGAGGTTGGTTTATTATTATTATTATTATTATTATTATTATTATTATTATTATTATTATTATTATTATTTCTGCTAGTGTTAGTTTTATTTTTGTCATGGTGTTTACTTTTTATTGTTTATTTTGTTGTTGTTTACATTGTTTTTATTTAGTATTTTGTTATTATGTGCTTTAATTTGCATCTCTAAATTTTCGCAACAACTATAGGATAACTTTAAGGTATTTTTATTGAAGATTTTGTGTAAGGGGTTGGTTGCGGAAAAGTGTTTTTCAATAAGATCTAGAAATTTCTTGCCAAGTTTTGTTTTTAACATTTGATTGTATGGGGCCGTATGCCAAATTATAGTTCTTTTTCTTCTATTTTTAATTTTATTATTGTTATTGGTGTTTTGTTGCTTATATTTGATATCGATATTTTTGTATCCACTATTTTAGGGCTGTTTCGTAGATATTGGTTGACCTGTTAAATGCATGTTCATCGCTTGAGTTTTTACTGAGTCTACTTACGATCGAGTATATTAATTTTATGTGAGTAAATGAAGTGGTTACATATATATATATATATATATATATATATATATATATATATATATATATATATATATACATATATATATGTGTATATATATACTAGCAGAAGTACCCGTCGTTGACTGGGTTCAAAAACAGCCTACAGAAAATGGACTGTGATTGATGAAAGTATGATAGGATATGAAAAGGAGGGGATATAAAGAGATAGGTTTTGATACTCAAAAATTTTACCCTAAGCAAAATATGATGAATGTAAAGATAATTTTCGCGGAAATATATTTTTTATATCAACTTTGTTTCCATTTGTAGCCAAGAGTGACCAACAAAATGATGTTTCCTTACAAAGAGAAAATGTTATATATATAATAATATAAATATACAAGAAATAAATGTTACCATAGTCAATAAAAGTTACTTTTACGGAAGAAAAGTTCATTGGTTTGTATTTTTACGTAGTTTGTCAGTTTTTTTTTTTTAATTCACGAACCGGTTTTAAAAACATCAAAATGGCAGCGACTTTGAAATGGAGAGCCCCGTTTTCAATTTGAAGAAGCATTCTGTGTTTACAATTTAAGAGAGTTCCGTCAACGTAAGGAATATTTATTAACATATTTTAATGTTTTCCGTTATTTTGTGCTCGAGGAATATTCGATTATGGCATGTATAGTTTATATAAAAATTCATTAAAGTAGTTATCGCCTCAAATTTCGTTTTAATTTCGGTTTGCTGAAATTATTTCAAGTAAAGAGTATTAAAAACTATTTCAAAACAAAAAAAAACATGAACTAAACTTTTATTGACTATGGTAACATTTATTTCCTGTATATTTATTTTTCGGGTAGTCGTTTGTTGGCTTTTCTGCTAAACGCTCTTAATAAATAATATCGACGAAATATCGAAAAACAAAGAAACAAAAACAGTTTTGAAAAATAATGAAGCTTTACTAACTTTAGTAAAATAATCTGAAACAGCAAAATGGGATATTAAAAAAGTAAGCCCGTAATTACTTCAGTTTTTTTAAGCAAAGAATCGATATAAATATCAATAAGAAGAAAATGACGTAATTTTCAAGCTGAACAGCTTCGTTTCAGTTTTACAGTATTGAACGGTGTAGTATTGCGCCGTCGGATTCAGGGTAGTACTATTGTAATGTAAAGAACACGCAGAAAGGGTTGTAATCAACGGAATCCCTTCTAGTACACTGGCAAGAAAACTTAAACAGATATTAAATAAAAATAAAAAGGTTATGCAAATGTTTTTAAAAAGACACGTAATCACGTGAGCAGCATTTTTCCTTCTTTTGACACGATAACAAGTAACATTCTTATTTTTTATTATTTATCTATTTTCGAAAGAGTGCCACGTGCAAGTGGAGAAGGACAAAAACAGAGTTATGCAAAATTTGTGTCGAGAATTGTCTAAAGTTCCAACTTTTTTTTGCTTTCACTTTAATAAGAACGTGAATTCATAAAGTTAATTTATTCGACACAATATGATTCAACTCAAAAAAATAAATAAAAGCTAACGTGAAGTATGATTAAAGTTAAGGTGTTATTGTGGACCCTCACCCCCTTTTAAAAACCTTGTTAAACTTTGCAACATATTTACATTCTATGGAGGTCAGGCGCGAACGAACACCCCATAATTTTATTATACCATATTTCTTCAAACTGAAACATAATTATCAAAGTATTCTTACGCAGATAGGTATGAAAAGTCTTTGTTAAAGTTTGTGCCATATTTCCATGGAATACAGGTGCGAGTATCCCTATTTACGTTAAAACAGTATTCTTATGTACATCTATATCAAAAACCCTTGTAAACGTCTTTTTCTTCATTTTTTATTTCCATACTTTGGGAGCCATGCGCGAACGCAGACCCCACAATTTTTATGAACCACCGTTCTGCCAGATCAAACATACCCATTCCTTATCCTCGATACATCTTCTATCATTATATGTAATCAGTTTTTTAAAATAGTCAACCATATTCGTGACCACACACACACACACACACACATACACACAGATGTTCAGCTTTATATGTATATATGTATATATATATATATATATATATATATATATATATATATTCTTCATAAATTTTGGTTTCGATTGCGATTCACGCTGATGCACTGAAGTCACATGGATATATATTTTGAAAATCACAACTTTATACTGTAATAGAAAGACCCGTGTACCGGCGTTGCCCGGTTGAAGTATGCCATCGCTCAACTTGTACACAAAAATTAAACTACGGTTATTAGTGGAGCCACTACCGACCCAGTAAAATAGCTGGCACTGGGGCCCGTGGTCAAAATGAATGTAGCGTGCCAGAATAACAACATTAGTATGTACAAACCCATTCTTAACATGGTGATTTGAATCTGTGCTATGATTATGCTGTGCTTTCATCTAACGTGTCAAATAAATGTAGGGTAGTCTGGCCTATTAGATAGCAGTTGTTACCTTCCGCCTGTAATCTATAATGAAAATAAAAGAATGAACTAAAAAATTATTATAACCCAGTGCATTTTTTTCTGGGGGGAACATTGTATCACAAGGAAAAGAAACAACCAAAAAAGCATTGCAGCAGACCTGAACAATGATTCCTGTAGTTTTAAACTTTCCCTTCTGACTTTGTCATACTATTTTTTTCGGTGATTATCATCGAGTACAGGCTTGATTTTCAGATTTAAAAACATTTAAGTAGTATTTTTAATGACTATAATAGTCGGAGATCAATTTGTAATGATAACGCTCTAATAAATGGATCACCCACTTTTTTGCCACGCCAGTTGTTAATGCTGCCCCTAGCTCTTAAATGTACCCCCTTTCTGTTGGTAAAGTGTATACATTTTTTTCTAAGGCATTTTGGTAATGTGAAAGCTGAACATATGATCTGTAATAAGCGCCGTAGAAATTTGCGAAAAATTGCTAAGAAAAATCTAAATGCTAGTGGCAGCATTAACAATGGGAGTGTCCGAAAAGTGTGTGTTCACTGAAGTAGAACGTTATAATTTCAAATGTAAACCTGTAAGCGTTGATAATCGCCTGCGAAATTTACGAATAAGTGAAAACTAAAAAAGTAAATGGTAGGAGCAGCATTGTTCAGGCCCATCAATTCTTTTATAAAATTATTTTGCAATCTGAAAGTTATGTGTGTTTTAAAGGTTTTAAAAGGGTAAATGTATCCAACAGCTGACCCTGATTGGGTCACCAAACTCTACTAAATATTTGAATCCAAACCTAGAGGGGAAAAAAGCCAAAAAAGGCTAAATTGATAACTATAGCCATATTTTCACAAATAAAAAAAAACAAATTGAAAAAAATAGAGTGTGTGCATAAATATATAAACATTTATGTATTTTACACGTCATTATTGTTATTTTTGTGTGCTTGTACAAACTGGTGATGGTTTAAACTGACGCGTGTCATATATATTTATATATTGAAGAGTTTGGCTTCGAAATAATCATGTTTTTCTTAATTACGATTTAAAAAATAAATTACAGAATTTTATTGAAAAAATATATCGTGGAAATAAAAATGATGGCAAAAAAATAAATTCGTTTTATTTCGTTCAATAAACTTCCATATTTTTCGGCATAATAATAAAGAAACGCGAATATTTGGGAGCAAACCTCTTCAATTTAGTCCAGAGTTAACATCTTCAATATAGCTATATTCTCTATATAGCATTAATAAAGATAATGTTCAAGGTTAAAAAAAAAAGGTTAAATTGGTTGTTTCTCGCCGCCTTTCACATTCACCTTTCAGGAAATCTGTCAACGAATAACACATGTAAAATTGTCGCTGACAAATAGTCTTGCCAAAAGCTAAACAACGCGTGTACGTGCATTGTTTAGCTTGCCGTCGGAAAGCATAACGTTATCAGATAAAAACTTTTTGTCGGCGACAATTTTACACGCGATATTCATTATTATAATACCGGAAAACCTATAAACGCCGTCAAATTGCATGGAAAAAATAATAACTAACAAATAAACTTCCGTATTTTTTAATTGTTTCTTTTTTGTTAGTTTTTGTTTTTTAGGAGAAATCTTAATAGTAAAGGCGCCAATATCTGAGAGCTAAGATCTTCAGTATATAAATATATATGAAATGCGTCAGTTTAAAACATCACCAATCTACACGTAGTGTCTTTAATGGTAAAAAAATCGATCGCAATGGCTGTGTAATTGTTGTTTTTACAAAAACGTCGACGAGGACGACGTCGGCGACGACGAACGGGATTCTCATAGTAAATAGTGTATCTTAAACTTTGTAAAAGAAAGCAAGTAAATAGGTTATTTAACGTTCATTTAATGATTTTCTCTCTCTTGTATTTTTCGATCTTACATGACTGAAATGACCTATGCATTAAATGAACTTGACGCCGGGCGAAATAATATGTGTCTTAATGACGCCATAATTTAATGTTAGTAAGCATTTACTTATAAAGCGAAGGACTGGATTCCGGAAGTTAAGAATTTTCAGAGCTCTGCCAATTAAAATGAGGGGGCCTTTATTATTTCTGAATCGAAAATTAGAAAGATTATGTTAGGTTTATGTATGTATGAGCCAGTTATGGTCAGTGTAATCACAGAATCTGTGGAACGTGTAGAATTCGTCCCTGCGAAAACTGATAGCAGTGGTAGGACTAAATATTTATAGAGAAAAATAGGGACTCCTTCCTCTAACGATATTGCAATTGTGATGGTGTTGCTCGTATGATGCAATGTAGTATTTTATTATCACGAGTGAATGAGTCTAAAATGGTATTTGAAAGCTACATGAGATAGTTGGTATTAGCTTAGATGTATTTAATTTGTATGTAGCATCTGTGTTTGCAAACCTACAATACTTTGGTCCAGAGGAGAATTTCTGCGGTCATTTTATTACATATGGAGATAAGAATCGATTGAAAATTTACTTTATAATATTATACGAAATCTGCATAAATTAAAATATCATATTTAAGCTAATTTAAGACCCGGTTACGCCGGACGTCCCTGTTAGATTAGATAAATACATTTGCAGTTTTTACAAAAGACTTACAATACTGTCAGAGCGTCTCCATTTACGCTGAACATCCACAGGATGCCAACATCAATATATTACATTAGAAAGAGTTTGCTGTGGAATTTCTACACAAGGGAATTACTACACTCTTCAGTACATCCAGGTACACTTTGATACAATTACCGATTCCATACTAAATTCCTGATTCTGATGTTATTCCGATTCTGATTCTTTATAAATCTCTAAATATTTAACTATAAAATTGTAATTTTTCCCCCGATTACCGTAAAATACATGGTTAATATGCAGACATTTTCTCAAACGTAAAAATACACTTGTGGTGAAGGGTGATATTTTTTACAAAGGAATCATCACTTATCAAGGCCCGGAGGCTAGCCGAGGATAAGGGTTAATGAGTGTACAGTGGTCAAGGGGAACATGTCGGTCATCGTCAGTAGTGTAAATTTGGTAAATTGGATTACTTAAGGGGAACGGCTCATCAAGAATTTGTTCACGTTGGACTTGAAGACAACAGGCATGCTTTGTTCATAGAGTCTACATTTAGGTTTAGGTACAGGTAAAGAGTGAGGGAAATTATCTATATTGATTTCAGCTAGATCTATATATTTTAGTTTAAATTTTAAAATCAATAAATATTTATTATTTTATCATTATTACCAACTTAAATAAAATCGAATAAAACAAAGAAAAAGGAATCGTTTTTGGTATTGGAAAATAACTGCAATGTTTTTCCGATACCCCAAAATGTTCCAATTTCTCAGACTCCCGATTCTGATTAATCGTCCCAACACTAATATTTATATATAATGTAGAAAAATACTCATCGCAAAACGATAAAATTACGTTGGTTGTTTTATTTTACGGCATATCAACCCTTTTCGGGTTATTTAATGCCGAATCTGGTGATTGTGAAGAACGATTTTTTAATATAGTGTATTTGTTTTTTTAAGTCGTATTCTATTTAACCCATAGTTAGGACCCTAACAGGTACTACCACTCCAGGTCAGAGTGGACCTGGGAGCAATGGCAATTAAAGGGTGACTCCACACTCCCTAAGGCCTGCAAGCTGGGGGCCTCACCATCGGATATAGTTTAAGGTCATATCCAGGACCGATAAAATTAGGACAGGTATGTATATTCTAATATAATTATCTGTGGCTACGTGTTTCTTTTTTATATGACTCATCAACATGGTTGAACCTAATAAGATTCGGAATCAGACCTCCCTCCCCCACAGAATCTGAAGCCTGGAGCTGTACTCTTGAGTCCATCCCCAGTAGTTATAAATGTATCAACTTTTTTTGTAGATGTCATTCATTTGATTACGATACGTTTCAGAAGAATACCCGTTCTAGGATGAGTAAAGTTAATTCTTAAAGCAGAACAGTCTTGCATCACTTTTATGTCCTTTTATAAAGCTTAAGGACAATGCTTTGCATAATGGGTAGTGAAACACGTGTAAGACAGTAATGAAGAAAATAGTGGCATTCATAAAAAATGATTGTGGAGTGATCCTTTCCTTTGGTCATTGGAATATAGCACACACACACACACACACACATATACAGTGTAACCCGGATATATGCACAGAAGAGACTTCTTCTGTCCCTACAGTTATCTTATATCCGGGTTACACTTATATCATGGTTTTTTATATCCGTGCCACACTGTACATTAACACAGGCTCTAATTTGAGACCAGAGAAAATCTCTCTTATATCCGTTTTTCTTATATTCGGGTCACTTATATCCGGGTTACACTGCATATATATATTTCTCTTAGTTTATCTGTTTCAGAAATTACTAGGCCGATCTGGCTGAAATTTTATATTGACCTTTGTTACTATAAGGTACAGCAAACTGAGTATCTGTTGGATCCACAGATGATGAATATAGATTAATAGAGATTTATAGAGATGACTAGAGATGACTAGAGATTAATAGAGATTAATAGAGATTAATAGAGATGAATAGAGATTAATAGAGATGAATAGATATTAATAGAGATTAATAGAGATGAATAGAGATTAATAGAGATGAATAGATATTAATAGAGATGAATAGAGATTAACATATATTAATAGAGATGACTAGAGATTAATAGAGATTAATAGAGAACCTACTGTTTCTTTTAAACAATTATTTTATATATTTCTTTCCAGTTAACGAAACAAAAAAAAATGTTAAGAAATTTACGTGCTGGGTTTGAACCTAAAGACCATGTCATGAAAAAAAACCCAAAAACACCCTATCAACTTACCCACAGTAGAATTTTCATGGCCTGTTGTTCTATCATGGTTGCTAAGCGGTGACATGGAAAAAATGGCTTTAATGATGATAGATAAATTAAAATAACGGTTTTGATTATCGATTATCGGTAATTATCGGGGGTATTCTGAGACAAAACTCAACTAAGATTACTCCCAGACTTATGCTTATAAAGGTCTGTAAATTTTAAAGAAAATCTGTTCAGCCGTTTCGGAGTCTATAAGGAACGAACTTACACACACATACACAGACAAAGTTGCATTTATATAATTGTAGATATTTATAAATAAATAAATAAATATATATATATATATATATATATATATATATATATATATATACATATATATATGTGTGTGTGTGTGTGTGTGTGTGTGTGTGTGTGTGTGTGTGTGTGTGTGTGTATCTTAAACCAACTTTTCTTGGATTTTACCGTTATTGGATATTCTACTCTTCGCCAGACCATCCATTCACGGGAAATCATTTTCCCCTATTCCCTCTGCTTCACTATCTTTTACTAAGTAAGATCTATGGCTTACATGTAGTTTCACTAAATACTTTGCAAACTTAATTGTAATTCTTATTTCATTAAATATATATATATATATATATATATATATATATATATATATATATAGACTTATATGTAATTATACTGAGTTTGTGAAATTCAGTAAATTTTCATATACCAATGAGTTTTAAGCCAAAAATGGTTGGCTTTAAGAGTAAGCTACAAAATTATCAAATTTTATAATTGAGCATTAATATACTGTGTAAGCAAAAAACACGACTTCAGAACAAGGTGTTGGCGGCAATAAAAAGTGTATTTCAATTTACGTTACAATTGTTTCCATGTCCAGTTCGACAATTTCAAGCATTATGTCGTTTGAAAATTTTCAAAACCATATATATATATATATATATATATATATATATACATATATATATATATATATATATATATATATATGCTGCACACAAAATTTAGTTGAATTGTGCAAGTACGTTATGCATTCAAGATGGCTGCTACCATTAATGCCAGAATAAACTGAACTGTTTTGCAGATTTTTAACGTGTACCAAATATAAAACAATATTCATATGCATCAAAAGTGTTCATTAATCAGTCAAGTACCGTTATCATCCTTAATATAAGATATCTGAACAACTGTTATATGAGAACACATACAGATAGCGATTAGCGAAGATTGGCAAACAACGTGAGATAATATTGATTCTACAGTAAAATTGCATTTGGATTCTCTCCGTCACGAGCTTCCTAATAATTGGGGAAGAATAACTGAAGCCTTATAAACTGTTCTTTGAAGCATGTCATCAGCCAAACCAATTATAGCCAATTCCAAGTGGAGTAACCAACAGAGTTGTCAGTTTTCGGTACGTCGTAGACAAGTTCATAACTGACAACTCAACGGCATGCTTGATTATCTGGATAGAATCGTTGCTTTGTGGAAAGAGTAAAGGAAGTAGAAAACAATACCCTAAGGATATTACCTGCAGGGTCTATATAGAATTTCAACTTGACAGAATGGTAAACGTCCAATTTTTTTTTTTTTGGGGGGGGGGTGACTATTCTGGACATCTTGGGTTTTTCAGTTTCTAAAGCTGAAAATTAAATCTAATCCTGCAATGACTTCATCCAATAAGAGGATTCTTCTTCTTCTTCTTCTTCTTCTTCTTCTTCTTCTTCTTCTAATTACTAATAGTATAATAATTATTATTACTAGCAAGACCTGTGGAAATTTCACACGGGGACTCATTCATATGTAATATATTGATGTTTGCATTCTGTAGATGTTCAGTGTAAATGGAGACGCTCTGATATTATTGTAGCTTTTTTGTTAAATCTGCAAAAGTATCTATCTAAGCTAGCACGCAAAGACCGGTCGTAAAGTATGCTTAAATATATTTTAATTCTTGCAGATTTCGTATATATTATTATAGAGTTAATGTTCTATTGATTTTTATATATCATACAGTTGCGATTTCAAAAATAAAAAAAATATATCTATATGACTTGGGTGCATTAGCTTGAATCGAAACAAAAATAAAAACTTATTACAAAAAATATATGTATATATAACTTGAGTTCATTCAGCCATAATCGAAAGCGAAACCAAAACTTATGAAGAATTCTTGATAAAATTATTTATATAAAAAAAAATAGATTACTGGAGTGCCATCAGTTATAATCGAAAGCGAAACCAAAACTTATGAAGTATTCTTGATAAAATTATTTATAAAAAAAATAGATGACTTAAGTGCCATCAGCTATAATTGAAACCGAAACCAAAACTTATGAAGAATTCTTAGTAAAATTATTTATGACAAGAAATGGAAGTACATAACAATTAAACAACCCGGATGTAAGCGTGACACAAAAAATAACACACACTATCGTATTAATATATCTGTTCTTTTAATTGACACGGAATGCTATTGTGACGAATGGGTTCCTTAAACTAAAAATGGCCTTGTCAGTGAGAGTTCCAGATATTCATTATATAAAGAGAAATTATGTAGATGATATTGTAACATTTTTTAGTAATAAAATAAGTCTGCATAGATACGTGCGAGATGTTTATATGGGATCTTTTTAATCCCTTCGTTGACACTTGTTCGTCTTGTGGTTGCTATAGACATATGCTTCTTTTCATGGGCAAAGAGGACACAAAGAGACGTCTGCTGAGAGTTTTAATAAATAGTTTTATTTGGATAGAATTGAGAGAGAGAGAAGTAGACTAATGTTCCTATAGTTAATTATTTACTTTTTAACTTCCTAAGTAAACTGAGATGAGTGACACACACAGACAGATAAAAACGAGATAAGATTGCACTTAATATCATGTTATCTACATTATTGGCGGTGTATTATTCGCACGTATTCTCTCATCTCAGAAAAACCTGACGTCATTTGTCATCATTCCACTACTGTTTGGTCTACTGTTTGTTCTGTTGCTCCCTGCCTCAACTTTACGTCACCCATCTTTCATTCAACCTTAGGGAAACACTTGTTTTACAAATCTGGGTTATCATGCACTCAGTGTGACCCTTGTCAAAATTTATACTAGCTAGCTTAATTCGCCATTAACATAGGGTCCCTAATATGTAACAGTATGATGGATTTTTCTTTACATGGGGGAGTCATCACTTATCAAGGCCTGAAAGCCACTCAAGGATATGGTTTAAGGAGTCTACGGTAGTCACTGAGACAATAACGTATCAATAGTTAGTGGTGGAAATGGGGTAGAAATAAATTATTTAGGGTGTCGGCTCATCAAGAACTTGTTTACATTCGTTTTGAATACGGCCATATTGTTGTCAGCTGAAAAGCAGGCAAGCACAACAAAGTTCCACAGACGAGCAGTTCTAGAAAAAAAAAGAAGCTCTGTTCTTGGTATTTGTGTTTAGATTTAGGCACAGATAGAGAGTAAGGGAAATTGCTGATAGTTGTTGTAGCTAGACGAGTGCTTTTTGTGAAAGTTTGACAAGGAGGGGGCCATAGATTGAAGTTCAAACGACTTGTTATGTTTTAAGGACAAGCTTAAGTTTGATCAACTGAGAGGAAAGTTAGAGAGGTGTGCAGAACAGTAGACTTTGAGGGTATGGTCACATGGATATAATGGATGAGAAGTTTGAGATTAATAGATGTAAAACTGTTGGTAGCATGTTCAGTTAGCCGAGGACAGCAAAGGCGATAAGAGCAACGAGGATAAATACAGGGTGGAACAATAAAATTGTCGCTCTAAAGAAAACAACACTACAGTTTTATTTTAGAACTTTTATTGAAAAAATCAATTCAGGTAACTTCATTATATAGTAACGCTGACATCTATTAAATGTAGCCGCCTTCAGCTTCAATCACCGCCTCGATATAGAACTGGGAGCATGCCTTTTCCACAAGCAATGACAGGAGCTCAACGAATACTTGGCGGATGACAGCAATCAGGCTGGCTTTAGTGTTGTGGGAGGTCATGTTGGTGATATTCTCGACGTATGACCAAACGAAACAGTTCAGCGGGTTCTGGGAGGAGGAGGAGGAGGAGGAGGAGGAGAAGGAGGAGGAGGAGGAGGAGGAGGAGGAGGGGGCCTGTGAAAGAAGAGTACAAAGTCATAGCACTTCTTCTGAAGCCAACCCTGGGTCTCTTTGGACTTGTGGGCCAGCACCGAGTTCTATTGCCACACCTAGGGTCTACCAGCGGCCACCTGATTGCACCAAGGGATCGCCACACTCTTCAGCACATCCAAGTACACTTTAGTGTTGACTTTCAAGCCAACTTCAAAGATGTGAGGTGGCACGATGTAGCCCTCACTTGAAACCACACCAAAGACATAACCGTGGCTGGAAACTTTGTTTCATCAACCTGGCCACGTCCCTGTTATTCATGGCAATCCAGCAATGCATTTTTATGGCGCTAGCAATGGTCCTGTTGTCATAACTTGGATCGGTAGAGAGCATGAATTGTACGGCGACGCATCTCCAATCTTGCTTATTGAACATTGTGTCACTTTCAGACATGATAGAAGGCTACTATCGCTGTTAGACCAACTAGTAGATGGTCTGCAACAAAACTGGCCAACTAGTAGATGGTCTACAACAAAAACGGAAATGGAATCATGTATTTTCTAGGGGGACAATTTTATCGTTCCGCCCAGTAAAGACCTAGCAGAGATAAGGTAGTTTAGACGTTAATTTCTAAAAGCTGTCTAATACACGCCAGCATGTAAAACGGACATTAAACCGGATACGATGATTTCATATCTAACTTTCTCCTGGTGACGAATAAATTCCAATATATATTAATGAAAGCATCTATTTTAGATAGAATATCAAAGTTATTGACGATAGTAGCATTACTATTAATGATAACATATTATTCATTGATAATTTGAATTTTATCAAATCTTCAGATCCACACGAGATATCAAAAGTTGGCTAAATGCAAATTATTAATGAATAAGTTATTAATAATAACGTACTGCCGTTCCTATCCTCACACACTTTGAGATAGACTTAATTCACAATAGATTCTTTTATCAATACAAATTAGATTTATCGTTTCTTCCTATGTTCTAGAATTTATGAATAAAGTATAATCGGGTCAGATTTTCTAAGTCAGTCTCAAGTAGCATATGAGCTGAAAAATCAAACTTTGCTTCTGACTAGGATATTTTTATTTGTTTGTCGTTTCTCCTAGGTGTGTAGAATATCATCATTCTCATTGGTCGCTTTCACTGACATCAAACTGTGAACTTAATGCCTCTATAGAAACCCGATGGTCCTTATCCATGAAATTCTTTATTTGGCCAATCAACACTAGTGTTTTGACTTCTTTACTTCTCCTACACCTCTCATCATCCCTTACAGACTGCCTGCTTTCCTTGAATCTCTTATGCTATTCAAAAACTGATGCTCGATTTATGATGGTCCCAAGCAGTCTGAAACATTCTATAATGGTCTCAAGCAGTCTGAAGCATTCCGTACGTTTCTGTGGCATTTTTTTTCCAAGTTTACAAGAGAATGTTATTGCATATCGTTCTTCTAAAGTGTCCTCGCGTACAGATTACAATTTTGAAATTAACTAGCTGTGACAATAAGGATTTAGTAGGATGTATTCCAATTCCTGATGTCGCTGTTCATTTGAACCTGAAATCATTAAAAAATCTCATAAGATGTAGAACAATAACATACTGAATTTTCAAGAGTTGGGAACAATTTTAAATGCATTTACGACATAAGTCTGGAAATTTATTGAAGGCACCTCATATATCTCTACTATTATACAGAAGTGTGTGTGTGTGTGTGTGTGTGTGTGTGTTCTTTCCTAATAGGTTTCGAAACGGCTGAGTATATCTTTTGTAAATTTCACACAATGCTAATTTATATGTCTGGCAGTGTTCTTAGATATGTTTTGTACAGAAATTCATCCGATAAGTATCGAAAAACAAAACAGTTCAATCTTTAAATACTCTTTCTTTCTTATAGATCAAAAACGAAGAATTTTTACAGGGTAATATTTTATGCTATACCAGCAAAGGGAAATAATCAGTGTTGCCAATTCAGTGGTTTCCCCGCTAGATCTGGAGATTTTGTTTGCAATATACCGGGTAAAATATTGATCTCGGGGCTACCGGATTTTTTTTTCCAGAAAATCCGGAGATATTTGACACCCACAAACCCGCAATTGAAGATTAAAAAAATAAAGAAAAGCTCTTGAAAATACTTTAAAACATAAACTAAACTCATTCAGGTAGGTTGAAAAGTAGCATTTATTGCCTTTGGTAACAATTATTTCTTGACTTTCACCATTTTGTTTTGAAGATTAAGCATTCTTAAACTTGCTATAAAATCGGGTTTTCTAAGTAGATTTTATTGAGGCGAGGGCGTTCCAGCATCTATAGATTAAAATACGACATAAGCACTCCCCTTAATTTAAAAGTATTTATTCATTTAGTAAAAGGGTAGAAAAAGTTAACAGTCGGAAAATATAAAATAAAGCAACAACGGCAAAAAACTTATACCAAACGCAGTAGAATTATATTGTTTACCGACATGTATACTTTTGACGTGCTAAAACTATTTTTTTTTTTAATTTCAAAATATGTTGCGCAAAGTAGTTTTTGCACACTGAATTAAAAAAATAAATAAATGGTCGTTTATTGCCTAACGGGTGGGAGGCTTGATTCCTAAAAAGTTGTAAACAAATAACTTATTCTACTACTAACCCTAAGTTCGTGTTGTACTCCCAAAGTTAGAGTTAGTGGTAGTCATAGATGTTTTTATACAATTTTTCAAGAATGAATCTCCAACGGTTAAACAACAAGCAACCAATTACTTGTAGTAAAGACAAAAAAAAAAAAAGTTTTACTACAATTATTTGTAGTAAAGCTAAAAGGAATGAAATAAAAAGAACGTAAACGTAATTTCAGCATTTATAAAAGATAATTGAATTTTATTGCGTTTGGTATAAGGTATTTGTTGATTTTTGTTAGAGTTTACAATGTCTCGACTGTTTACTATTCTACACTTTACTAATTTTTTTCAATGTTTATTATTACATTTAATTGTCAGCGTGAACCAACTTTTTTAAGATGTAACATATTTTCACCTCACTTTATTTTTGAGCAAACATTAAAAACAGAAACAAAGTTTTCCACATGTAGAAAAAAAATACTTGCCTTCCTACGATGGCAAAATTTGACACAATGCCAGTTTTTAATGTAGTGAAAACCTCGCTACACCTAAAAAGAGGCATTCGGGATTGGGGTAACTTTTTTCAATCCTCAATTTTAAAGGATTTCTCCTTCATATTGGCCAAGGACAGAAAAGATCATGTATAGCATCAGAACACGTACTATATTTTAACATTAATTTTATTTGGAAAAAGTAAAAAAATAATACATGTAAACCGAAAATAAAAAGATATTGTAAAATGGGCAAATATTTAAATCGTAAATTCTTTTTCATTTTTAAAACATTCAGAGCAGACAAAAATATACTTGATTGTGAATGATGGTGTCCAGGAAAAGTGCTGCCCAATTTAATATAAAGTAACATTTGCAAAGCTTTTTGCCAGTTTAGGATTCAAGACTGTTAAGCATTTATATATATATATATATATATATATATATAATGGGTTAAGAAATTCTAACGAGAGAAAGATGTATTTAAATAAGGGGGAGGTGGTCACCAACAATGTGTATTTTTAACATTATTTTATTATTCCGTGTTTTTGGTTTTTCATTGAAAATTATGTTTAGATCATTGTAATAATGTTTTTAAATCATTGAAGCGTTTCAGATGTTCTGTGAAGCGTCCTCTTCAGAAAGTATTTAAAATGTGAGATATTTAGAATATACTCAAGATGTGTTTAAAATGTAAAAGAACATTTTCGTAATTCATTTGAAATGTTTCCGAGCGGTGGGAACATGTGTAAATGATTCTACTTTTCATTCGTATGTTCAATTTTTAATACTGGTTCGTTAGGGTGGACTGTGGTCACTGCTGTCTTATCTCTCTCTCTCTCTCTCTCTCTCTCTCTCTCTCTCTCTCTCTCTCTCTCTCTCTCTGCTTGTGTTTCTACTTATCTTTCTTTGTTTTTTCTCATTTTTTCCTTTTTTTACTCTTATTTGAGTGGAGGTGAGAGGCCCATTGGTACTTGGTCAACTGAGTGCATAAGGTAGTGTGTGTGAGTGTGTGTACGTGTGTGAGTGTGTGTGTGTGTGGGTGTGTGTGAGTGTGGGTGTGTGTTTTCTTGTATTGGTTTTTAGAATGTGTGTTCTGTTTTACAGCATTATAAATTTATTTGTTTCCCTAGGAGGGCAACTGTGATCCAAGGTCGTTTCTAATGCGTGTGTACTCCTCTGAAATAAGGGTAGGTGTGTTTTCATTCAATTTTGATATTTAATTTTTGGATTCCTAGATTTTAGTATTGTGATTTTTCGTTTCAGTCTTAGACTGTTCGGGCATTCTTAATATTATGTTTGTTTAGATAAAGAGGTGTATTTATAAATATACTAGGGGATTTTTTAATGTTTCTATTCATTTTTCTCCCCATGTGGGTATGGCCATATCCAGGATCGGTTCCCTGTGTGGGGAAGATCTCGTTCCCCAGAGGGGAGGGGCCACTTGGAGGGGCATAGGTATGGGAGGAAGGATGATAGTTGTCTCAGTCATGAAGGATTTCTCCTCCACTTACTGAGGAGGGGGGCGAGGTGTTGGAACAAATACTACACTATGGTTCTAGGTCTTTTCTAGTGTTGTTGGTTTCGAGGTAAAGTAGGGTTGGTATTGTTCAATGTGTTATATTAGAGACGGGTTTGTTATGCCTGTGTGTAGTTGTGTGTGTGTGTGTGTGTTTTAATGTGTCGGTTCTGATTTATGTGTGGGTGTGTATATGTATATGTACGTGCATGCGAGTGTGCCTTGAATTTCATGTTTTTGTGTGTTGATACTAGGCTCTGTTTAGTTCGGGAGTGAATCTTGTTATGAAATGTTTTTCCTGTGTACGTAAATAAAAATAATTGTCTGTTTGGAAGATTGGCATTATTTTGAAGCTATTTCTACTGCATGTGTGTACGTGTTTTGAAACATAGAGGTGTCTGTTATCTGCAATTTTGATGTTGCTCTTATGTAAGGCCACTCTGTTGCTGAAATTTTTGATAGTGCCTATGTGGGATTTGTCGCATACTGTCGGAATATAACTTTTTGTCATTTATTCTCTATATTGCTCTGTAATTACAGTCTTAAGTAAGGATTGACATATATTATAAGAAAATATATTTCTACAGAAATATATATATGCATATATATATATATATATATATATATATATATATATATATAACAAAAACCAAGACATCATGGAATGGATTGATAGCAACAAATAGTGTATTTCATCGTTAGTTTCAATTGTTTCCAGACTATTCGGACAAATTAAAACATTATGTCGTTTGGAAATTTTCACAGAAACAGCCTTTTGTCACACTTATTGAATAAAAAACACTTTAACAATAAAACATTATGGAAAACATTTCCCTTATAAGGAAAAGAAAGCAAGCGAAAATATTTTACCTATATCGTATCCTTGCAAAATATTTTTAAAAGATTTATATATTTTCCTATTTTCGTATCTCCATTTAAAAAAAATCAAACCAATTCTCATACAACTTTATCACTAATTACCTATGCCCGCTTAATATGTTTTACTAGTGCTATTCATTGATTTCTTAAATTGAATTTCTTTATTTTTTTATTTAATTTAAATTATCTTTTGTTTCTAATCCGGATTAATCAACTAAGTTATATTGTTGTGATTCTATAGTTTCGTATCTGGAATTTGCTTTGTTTATTTACAAAAATATCGGATAATCTATTTATGTGGTTAAAAAACGGTTTTTGTTTAAAACTTATTCAATAAGGAAAGAAAGTTTAACATTACTCTATACTTAGTTCATTCTCATTCTTTATTTAAAATTAAGGATCTCCATTTATTTTTAATTTGAATTTTCTTTTGTTCTTTCCTATAAAGATTTATGTTTATCGGATATTTTAGATGTAGAAAGGGAGGTGACTCTGTACGTTCAGAAGTTTTAAAGGTTTAGTTGAATTATAAGTAACCAAAATCTTAATATGTATCCATAACGTTGAAAGGGAGGTAACTCAAGCTGTTCGATATTTTAATGTTTACGCAGGGTTCTAACTTTGGTAAATTCCTAATATGCACTTATGATTTATTTATTAATTAAACAAATCCAATTAAATCTAACCAAACCTATTCAAAATATAAGTTTGTAATGCATCTCTTAACCATGATACTGATTTTATTACCGAATATTTAACCCACGTTTGCCATCCAACCATAATTTTCTGAGGTTATGTATGGCTTTAATTCAAATAATATCAATTTGGGAATTAATTTTTTAAATACAACGTTAGAACAAACCAATGTAGTGCATAAATTCAAATGATCTGTGAAAGAATTTAACTCCGAAAATAATACATACATTGGGCATACAACGACAATGTTGTCTCGGCGAATAACCATGCATCTAAATAATACTAGTTCTATATATAAACATTTGATAAAAGAACATAACTGTCCCCCACTCCAATCTTAGAAAGGTCCTCGTTGACAACATAAAAATTATACAACATGAAAATAATATTAAAAATTATTGAAGCGTCATATATTATAATCCTTCATGCCACTATAAATGATATCGCTTTCGAGAAAAGCAGTAATGTTCTAAAATGTCTTGCGTAGTTTGTAGTAGACGAACTTCGTTAACAGTGTGCACGAACTTGCTGATTTTAATACTCGAATTTTTAATCGACTTTTCATCGACTCTATATATATTAACATATCATCACCTAACGCCGTTTACTGTATATTTTAGTTTTCACTTTTAATTCTCATTTTTGCTTCTTCGCACTTTTCGTGGACGAACTGAAAGCGCTCGTGACAGCAACAACTATGGAACTTTCATTAATATTTTTGATTTTGATACAAAAAAGATTATACGGAAAATCGTAAAATTAAAAAACAAAAAAGAATCATAAAGCAAAGTGTCTCCGTTGCATTCAATAATATTTGCTTGAATGAAAAAATGCTGCCTAATATACCAATTTTATATATATATATATATATATATATATATATATATATATTTAAATTCAATGATTTGAAAAGGTTAATCTTCAAATACAGACTTTTTATTGTTTGCAAACAAAGAATACAATTGAATAAATCTATTTCTTTAACCCATGAGTTTTCGATGCTTATTCATCTCCTCATAGGAAAAATATTAGCAAATGTTTTTATCGGTTTGCACCTTATTTGCTAAAAGCAATAAACAAAGAAAATTCAAGTTTTTAAAACATTTTAGATACATAAAATAAGGGAATGGAATTAAGGTAGAAAACGATATTGTACTTTAAATCCAAAATGAATGTTAAATCTTGAAATGGAAATCCATCGCGTTTTGTAGTCCTTCCAAGGTATTAGGTAGCAATCACATGCAAACGTATTTCCTTCGTTTCACCGCTGATATATATATATATATATATATATATAGATATATATATATATACATATATATATATATATATATATATATATATATATATATATATATATATATATATATATATATACTCTTGCAATATTTTTGATATATCTTAAAGCGTATGATCACTGAAAGTTGGGAGATTCTACTTAGAGACACGTGATAAAAACTGACGAATAAAATTAATTTACATTCTGCTAGCAACCAATCAGAAACCAGAATTGCTCCATAAAACTATTGAATCTTTGAACATTCCAGCACATAATTTTTCGTGTCAATAAGAGAAGGATCGTTTGCTCTTTGCCTGCAAAAGTATAAGTCCAGGATCTGTACAGAACAGTTACCCACTATAAATTGTTCATCCTCAGAACTTGTACAAAATCGCTACCTACCGGAAACTCTTCTGAAATTAAAACATAGCTTTCAATTATATATATATATATATATATATATATATATATATATTAACGAAATCAAAAGGATGTAGTGTTTACCTTATATACGCAATGGTAAACTTCAATCTGATACAAATACCAGTATGTATGTATGATAACTAGCATTTCAGCCCGGTGTTGCCCGGGGGTTTGGAGGTGTATGTTAAACAACAAAAAAACGGTCAATTTTTTTTAATTTGACCCCTATTATGACCCTTAACGTTTATTGTTTTGGGCTCTAATCCAGTTATTAAGTTAGATCCATGTCCAAAGAACCTATATCTAAAATTTCAAGTGTTCAAACACAAAATTGTTGGAGGAGTTTGGTAGAGTTCTCAAAGGTCAAATCGTTGAAGTTTAACCCCTTAATAGCCAAATTTCTGGCCCAAAATGGATTAGAAAGATTTTCCCAAATCTCAATACCCTGTATCTCAAATTTCGAGTCTGTAGACTGAAAATTGACAGAGTTATTGTGTAGGGAAAATGCACACAGACAAACAAGCACACACACAGATATGTTCACTTTTATAGATTAAAAAAAAATATATACATATAGATAAATACATATGGAAACAATTTTATGTTTACTGCACACATTTTACGCAAATATTATGCAAGTATAAATCATGTAGAATATCTGCATGAATATAATTACACGTAATAGTTAACTAAAAATGATCATCCCTTAAGAAAACCGAAAAAGCCAATAGGGAATTGATTAAAATGAATGTTTAAAAGAACATGCAAATTAGCTAGATCTTTTGCTAGTGAATGCAATTCTACGACCCATATATAAGAACACTGTATTTTCTTTTTGAATAAATAGAAAAGAGGGTTTTTAATATGAATATCAATACACACAAAAGAAAAACGAATTTATAGTAGTATAGATTTAATCCTAACCGAATAAAAAAGCTCAATACGCAATAGAGAGTAGAGCTTATTGTAAGAGAAAGAAAATTAAAACTGTAAGTTGAACTTTATAATCAAAATTTATTGTTCGACTGAATACACCAAAAAAACAATTTACAAATCCTTATTCTGCGGAATTTCAAAGAATGCTATTCTTGCTATTCGCATCATCATCATCTAATTAAGCTAGCCATGAAGATGACGTGCTGTTTTTCTTTTCCTTTTTATTTTTCGATCCCACTTGACTGGAGATCAATTTTTCTTTGGACTACTGCACTGTCCGAAAAAACAATTTCCATTATTTCAGCTGCTTTGAAAACTTTCCAACCGGACTATATGCATCATCACACTGGATTTAATTTTTGACTTCATTCTCTTTAAAGAATTATTTCGCCTTTCGGATTACCTTGAGAGAATTTTCAAATATTATGCGCGGTTTGTTTTTATATTTTTTTTTACATATCCAACATTTTTTCACTCGCTTTTCTAGGCAATTTATGGCTATAATAAATTGCGGTTTCACTTAATGCCATAATCAGCAAATACTAGCATTGTTGCAAATATAATTTGCCGATTTATTTCTGTCCTCTGATGGGAAGAATAGCAAGAATAGCATTCTTTGAATCCCATGAAATAAGGGATTTGTAAATTGTTTTTTGGAGTAATCAGTCGAATAAGAAATTTTTATTGTAAATTTCAACTTAGAGTTTTAATTTTCTTTCTCTTAAATGTAAATCTTGGTTCGTTCAAAGTCCATAAAACCATATTTCTACATTACCAATTTAATTGAAATTTTCAAAAAATTCATGTGTAAAGTCAAGGAATGTTTGCATGTTATTAAAATAAATTAAGATCATTAAGATCGCAAATTATAAAAATATATTAAATAAAATAAAAATATTTTTCGTAACTGCGAGACTGTCCGCCATAGTTCATTTCCGGTAGAATTGAGCCTTTCACGTGGTTGACGACTTTCGAATTACAACATTTAACTATCTAATTAATAGATGGGTAAAAAAAAATTCCCTATTTTTTAAATTATATATATATATATATATGCATATATATATATATATATATATATATATATATATATATATATATATATATATATATATATATATATATATATATATATGTACTTTAACCTTACAATTGAATAAAAAACAACATATCATAAAACTTTAATTAAACTTGGAAATACGATTTAAAAAATGCGCGGATCGGTAAGTGCGCTAGAACCATTTGCTTATCTTAATTTTTTTATTTTTAAAAGTCTACCTGAAATAAATTTGTCTAATTCTTAATTTCTTATGTTATTGGAAAAAAAAGAAGGTAAATATGAAGAATTACTCCACCCTCGAAAATTCCTTTAAAATTACCACTTTTATAGGTTTTCGGGGCCGCTGAAAACGAAAATAACGTTTATAATTAAGGCAAACGAGTAGTTTCCAAGTTATGAAGAAATGTTAGTTTTAAAAAGTGGAGGATCACTTTTCCATAATAATTTAACGTAAAATGATCACCCACTATGTGGCCACGATTTTTTGTGGGGGGGGGACTTTCTTTATACCCTTGGAAAATCCTTTAAAATTACCTGTTTAAATTGCAAAATGCAAAAGAAATCAAACAAAAAACTTTTTTGCCAAGAAACACACAGAAAAATCTTTTTTAAAATAGCATCCAATTTTTTTCTATCGAATTAATTTGCTGTTTTTATTGAAAACTATTTTCTCCCGGATTTTTGATAAAAATTTCCATAAAGGGCCGTGCGTCTCACGTTTATATATAACCAACAAAATTTTTTTAAGATTTCGGTGAGCTAAAAACAAATCTGCAAACCGTTTCCGTCGCAAAAAAAATAGTTTTTATGATATGAAGAAATTACTTTTTCGAAAAGTAGGCGATCACTTTTCCATGTAAATTTAACTTAAAATAAGCACCCACTTTCTAGCCACCTGAGAGAGGGGGGAATTTTTCCCATGTTTATTGGCTAAACAGCTTTCGTTTATGCTCGCGCGTAGCAAAAACGAAGGCTACGGCTGTGAAATGGAAAATAGTCCCAGAGTCCAGGGGTTATTACCATGCAAAAGGAATCAAACAAAAAACTTTTTAGCCAAGAAACACACAGAAAAATGCCCTTCTCTCAGGTGGTCAGAAAGTGGGTGCTCATTCTAAGTTAAATTTACATTGAAAAGTGATCACCCACTTTTCTTCATATCATGAAAGTTTTCTTTTTGCGACGGAAACGGTTTGCAGATTCGTTTTTAGTACACTGAAATCTACAATAAAATATTTCGTTATATACGAACATGAGACGGGCCTTAAAGTAAAATAATACCGGATTTTTTGGGCAGATTTGCCGTTTAGTTGTACAAATATCCTCAAACCAGGTAATCACTAAAAGGGGCTCTTAAAAGTCATTATCTGTATCGAGCAAAAGTTTAAAACCACTGATTATATGTCAGCCTACGTCACAGTAACATATATTGAGTGAGTTCCTAACAGTATTTTGTATAGTTTTTTTAGTTTAAACTCATTTTCCCAAAATTTCCCCAAACTTAACGTGCTCGATACAGTCTGCCGTCATTTATATTTTTCAAATATACCGATAAACACTGCATGTTTTTGAACCGATTAAACATTATACATTACATAAAAACACTACAATGTTATCCAGTTAGGTAGAACATTTACTTTTCTTGCCTTTGATAAAATTTATTTGTCATATATTTATTTTTTTGACAACTTCTTTGTATCTGTGTTTAGTAATACAAACCCTTTTCATTTAATGTAACGTTTAGTCGGCTCGAAAAACAGTGTTTATTGGTGCATTCGAAAGATACAAATAGTGGCGGACACTGTTGATTACGTTAAGTTTGAGAAAGTGAGTTAAAACTAAAAAACTATACAAAATACTGTCACAAACCCACCGATTATGTCAGCCTATGTCATGGTAACATATATTCGTTGGGGTTTTGACACTGTATTTTATAGTTTTTAGTTTTCAACTTACTTTCCCAAACTTAACGTATTCAACAGAGTCTGCAACGATTTCTGTTTTTCGAGCCGATTAAACATTTTACATTACATAAAAACACTAAACAATTATCCAGTTAGGTAGAAACATAACTTACCTTACCTTTGCTTTCATTTTTTTTTTTTGACAACTTTTTCGAATCTGTATATAGTAACCCCCCCCCCCAATCACTCAAATATTAATTACTAATTTTTGTATACAGAAAAAAAAAAACATTTAGCGTTTCAACATTTTTGCTACATTCAGCTTTATCCACTGATTGTTGGTCGAGCCCAAGCCATGATTGACAGTAATCCCGAGGATCAGGATCCAATTCTGCAAGAGTACCATTTTTTTCATTTTCGCCTTTTTTATTTTACTTCTTGGAATGGATTGCTGTACTAAGAATATAAGAAACATGCATTTTCTCTTTTTATTATAATTTTCCATTACACCAAATTGAGCCACAGCAACGCGTGGCAGGGTACAGCTAGTATATATATGTATATATATATATATGTATATATATATATATGTATATATATATGTATATATATATATATATATATATATATATATATATATATATATATATATATATATATATATATCGTCTTTTCAGTGTTTTGGCCTCTGTTGTACGCAAGTCAGGCATGGAAGCGCAAATCTGCAAATGAGGATAACAACATTGCTTCTGCACATTTATAAGTGCATCCTCTTGTGCACTTTGGGGCATACTGATTGGTCTTGCTTCTCTGAGTGTTGCGGGGATTGGTAAAAATTGCAATATTGCAGGTATAACAAATAACTGTGGCCAACTAGGAGGACTTCATGCAGACGAGACAGTACTGAAGTACAATGTTCATCGGCTCTGCCCAGAAGTGTGCTTCTCTCGGCAATAGCACAAACAGCATTAGTAGTATTAGCATTAGTAAAAGTAGTAGCAGTAGTATTTGATCGTATGTGGATCACTTAGCATCTAAATAAATTTTCATAATTAATTTGTTAGTATTCTAGGTATCAATTTCAACTGCATCTTTGAAAGACTACTTCGAAACCTTGCCATCACGGTGCACACCACAACCCTAATCTACCAAATCAATGTTAAATTGTATCCTCAAGAAGAGTATGCTAGTGGGAGCCCAGCATTTACTTGTTACGAAATTGATAGCTCTATATTGGATAACGAGTACAGTAGCTTCCTTTCATATTAACAAGGGTCGAACTAAGTACAGTGAAGTGACACAAAGTTTGGAAAATAATGGAGCTCCCACGAACGTAAAAGGAAGAGTTGTTGTGTAAGATTAGGTGAGGTTAAATAAGTAAAAATACAATATAAAAAACACATGACGTCACGTATATCGAAGTTGAAAAAGAAACTAAGGTTTCAAATTAGTTGTCCTATGGGATATTGCGTGAGACAAACCATCAATAATGCTCTAATAACTGAAAGGAAAACTTTGATATTTACCAAGAGCGAAATGCCTTCCTCCGTTGTGTCTACCTATTTATCCTTAATAGTATAGTTAAATATTTAGTTAAGAGAATACTCGTCTCTCTCTCTCTCTCTCTCTCTCTCTCTGTCTCTCTCTCTCTCTCTCTCTCTGTCTCTCTCTCTCACACACACACACACATGTGTGAGCCTATGTAAAAAGAACGTTTAAGAAAATAAAACGCTACGCACTTGCATGTAACAGGGGACTAACAGTTTTTTAAAACTCCTTCTCGGCCTTCGGGACAAGATCAAAGTGTAGTATCTGTTCCGGCAGATGCTGCAAGCTATGACTAGCTATGACTAGCAAAGACCAGATGTGGGGGCAACCCCACATGCCTGACCATTAACCAGCTCCCATTTCCCACCTCTCGGGAGCTGGTCCCCTTTTTCCCTTCCCCCTCCCTTCACTCCTCACATTAAAAATCGGCCTTGTGCCTAATTTGCTCGGTGGGGGAGCAAATAAACACCATCTGTTCTTCAGATGCTGCACTTCAGTTTCTTGTTCTCTGTCAGTGGAGGAGAAATCCTTCACAACTGAGACAATTTTTATTTTTGTTCCTTTTCTCTACGCTAAAAAACGACCCTGGTGTCTCTGTCCCGTGGGGAGGCATTGTAAATAGGAACAGGGGACTAACGCGGAGGACTGTGTAATTTTAGAGTTAGAAAAAAATGGTTGTGAAATTTTAGAAATTCCCCATTGTTGTCTAAAATAAGATTGAGGAATCTAGCTCAAAGGAATGTAAAATAATGATAATAGATAAAGAACGAAACATAATTTGATAGTGAACTACAGACAAAAAGACATCGTAATCTTATTTATTCATTTATTTTATTTATTTATTTTTTTTTTTTGAAGAAGAAGAATGGTAAATTTTATTTTTATCATGTGTAATATGCCAGCATTTTTTTTTAAATAAAAGAAACGCCGGAAAATAGTAAAGAAAATTCTGAAGAAAAAAAGTTCATTGTTCTTCATGAAATGAATGTCAGTTAATGAAAGAATAACTTCAGAAATAATAATGCCACAAACAAAGCTCATCTTTTATTATACTTCATTCTATTTCAAACATGAAAGCCATAAAAGCATGAAATACATTAAAAAAAATGTTTAAATAAAAACGTAAAACCTGAAGAGATAATTTGCTAATAAAAATTTGCTAATAATACTGATATGGTAATGTCATCGGAGTTATCTTCTTATTTCACGATTATCTCTCTTGCAAAAGCACTCTCTATTGGATGAATAAATAATCTCTACTAATATATAAAAGTCACTTTGTGTGTGTGTGTGTGTGTGTGTGTGTGTGTGTGTGTGTGTGTGTGCGCGTGTGTGAGAGTTCCTTCCTCATAGATTCCTAAAGCCTATCTTTTGGAAGTTTCACACAATGCTAATTTATATGTCTGGCAGTGTTCTTAGATATGTTTTGTACAGAAATTCATCCGATAAGTATCGAAAATCGAAAAAATCCGACCTTAAAAATAGCTGTTCTTTCATAGATAAAAAAAAAATAATAATAATGTTTACAGGGGGAATATTTTACATTGCATCGGTAAAGGGAGATAATAAAATTTCAGCAAACCATTTTTTCTTTAAAAAAAAACAAACAGATTTATTATGATCTAGAAATATAGCTTAGTGGTAGAGCATTCACCTAAAGTCGAATGATTCCCGTGTTCAGGCCCTGGTATACCTCACCATTTTATTTAAATTTTTTCTTATTAATGAGTTCACTTCATGCTAAAAGAATAAGTACCATTTAAAATCACTGCAAATCATTTCATCGTTTGCATATTTTAAACTAAACATTAATCAGAAGTGACCTTTCCAAGGCATTCATTGTCAGCCCAAATATCAGCTGCGAATTAATCCACTGGGTAAATTATTCCTAGTAATTAATAATAATCAATAGAAGATTGATTCTATAATACATACGCAGTCTATATAAATGAAAATATCATGTTTAAGCGTATTGTACGACCGGGCAAAACTGGGCTGCCAGTTAGTCAGTCTATAATATTTCTATGTTCAAAAAAGTATAACTCTTTTGTACACTAAAATTATCTCCCTTGCAAAGAAATATTTTAACGTAGCACTTTACTAAACTTGATATATGATCGGATTATGTGAAAGGGAAATACAAAATAAAGGATTCTACCTACCAAATGTTGCAACTTTAGTTTTTATTTTTACAACTTATTTTCTCCCACCCTCTCTCTCTCCCCCTCTCTCTCTCTCTCTCTCTCTCTCTCTTTCACACACACACACACACACACACATATATATATATATATTAGGATGCTTATATATTTCGTTTAATTTAAATATTTAATGCAACAACAACGAAAACGTACACTTTTTCTTGAAAATCAAGAGAAAATTAGATTACCAGTGACCCACTGAGTTAGTATTCTTATATAAATTATGTAGATAATTCTTCACCTTTGACATTGGTTAATAACTTTTAATTAAAGCGTTCAAATTATATATATATATTAAACGACAGTCACTCAGAAAACGTCTAGTGTATATATATATATATATATATATATATTATTTTTATAAATCCGTAATCCTGTCTGTTTGTTTGTTCACAATTTGATTAATATATACAAAACTTCCTGCTGAAAACGGTTATCTATATAAATTTTATTTACTATAAGATTTTCTATATAAATAAATAGCATCACGATCAATATATATACACTATATTGAAGGCAATGTACATAATAGAACTAATCTAATTTGCATATTATATTAAAGAAAATCTTTTTTAAATAATTTGCTCAATTAAAATTACTGATTATAGTAATGTAATTGATGTAATTGTTCTATTTAAGAGTATTAAGTTAATTTATTTAAATTATTTTAATTCAAGTTATTTTGTACTATTTGCTAAACTGGCACATTTTAAGTAATTTTCACTGATATTTCACTTCCGGTTATGAACGGATATAGTTTTTAACCAAATCGAGAGATATGGTGATAAAATGATTTGTTTTAATTATTTATTTTCTATAAATGTAAAAGTTACAAATATTGATAAAAAAGATAAATAATTAGGCTAAGGATGATTTTATTTTTCGACGAAATATTTTAAATCGTTAGCCCTCTATTAAAGTCTCGGCTATAAATGTCGATTCATTGTAAGGTGTGTGCACGTTTACCAAAAGGTTAAAATGTATTTCCTACGGACGATTTTAAAATCATTTTTTAACTATTCACTTGACTGTCTGAATTTTATTATCGTTTCCATAATACTTTAAAAAAGAAACAAGGTAAAGTAATGCTTTTTATATCAAATATATTCCTACGCGTTTTTTTGTTGTTTTTTTTACTTTTTTTTCTTCGATTTTCTTTTGAGAAAGATCTTATGTTTTCCTGTCTGGGTAATTGATTTAGTTGATAATATATATTTGTGTGGGGGAGTTTCGACGTAATTATGGGGTTTTTTTCGGGGGGAGGGGGTGTCGCTTTATGTCTCAGCGTCACTCAAAGAAAAATAATTGCAGAAGTACAAAAATGCAGGTGTTTTTATCTGTTTAGTACTTCTGCAGTTTACGAACCGTGCTATTTTTTAGATATGATTTACAAGTGTAATTCAATTTTTGCCGTATCTTTTGTTTATTAAATTTTTATGTGAAAGTCCTTCCTTTATTAAAAATGGGGTACTTTTTATATACACAACCAAGCATAGTTTATCCGCAAAAATCCTAATTTACATTTTTGGGAGCAACACAAACTGAAAACGGACCTGTACAGTTTTTTTTTTCTACGTAATGTAGAACTTTCGTTTACATTTTTACCAGTGGTACAAGAAATGTCGTTTACCCAGAAGTTTTGGTTTCGAACCTGTAATTACATAAATATGTAAAAAATGCCAATTAGTATTGGGTAATACAAATATATCCGTAGCAAAGCTCGGGTAAATCGGCTAGTATATATATATATATATATATATATATATATATATATATATATATATATATATATATGATATATATATATAAAACATATATATATATATATACGTTTTATTTCTCTTTGTCAATCTGTTCCACACACACACATATATGTGTGTGTGTGTGTGTGTGCGTGTGTGTGTGCGTATGTGTGTCTGCATGTGTGAGTGTATGGATATATATATATATATATATATATATGTGTATATATATATATATATGTATATATATATATATATATATGCATAGATATGTACTTATGTTTAAGATCAAATATTGCTAGGTTCAGACAGACAAGCCAAACATACACACACACACACACATATATATATAGATATATATATTTCAAAGTTTTATTGTATATCTTACAATATATATATGTGTGTGTGTGTATGAGTGAATGTGTTTGTGTGTGTGTGTCCTCAGAAACTGAATGGCATAAATTAATTGCTTGTCATCCAATTAGAACCCATAGAATAAACTATTGAAGTAGAGATACGACATAAGGATTCCATATATAGTCAGTAACCAAATCAACGGTGAAAAATATTTAAATGACAAATATTGTTTTCTGAAACGAACATATTTCTATGAGAAGATTGCATGAATCATGGAATGAACATAACAAATGGATATAATAAAGGAATGGAAAAATTGAGGAACCCAAGAAAATCAGAAAAGTGAGAGATGGATAGATTTTGTACACAGAAAGCAGCAATTCTTCCTCCTTTCTCAGAAACATCACCTATTGAATGTGAGGACAAAAGCACTAAATAAGAGAAGTGAGATTTACAAAAGTAAACCCAACCTCAACTTACTACTTTGTTTGAAATAATAATAATAATAATAATAATAATAATAATAATAATAATAATAATAATAATAATAATCTCTCTTATTACCAAATTAATATGTCTGTTTAATACGGTGACAATTCTGTTATGGATTGGCCTGTATCATGGGTCAGGTTGTCCATTGCTGAGTGCCATAGATGGGTTTGTGATATACTGTCATGTTCTATGCATGCACATTGACATTTTTTTAAATCCCCCGAACGCTGAAGACATTATTATTTATTACAGAAGAAAAAGGGAGAAATGAAGGATAGAAGGCCACACTGGCAGAGGCGGCTTGAAGAAAGTATTAAATGGTGGCGGAAAGACATTGGTAGAATTGAAGAAATAAGAAAAGGATATAACTAGGACAGAAAATCAAGGACGAGCTTGAAAGGAGGTATAGATTGCTGGAAAAAGGAACGATGAACGTTCTAACAATGTTGAAAGAGAAGGTCCACACTGGTGGTTTGAAAATTAGGAACTTGTTGGAAAAAGTGTTGCGTTTTGGCAGAACAACCTTTTCCGGAACAATCAGTCTCAGCTGTATAAAGAATTAACTGGTAGTAAACAGGCGGGAAATAACACCACTCCAAATGCAAAAGATACAAGGAAGTTCTGAGTGGGATTTGGTCTGTCGAAGGGCGATATAATGAGAAGGCTAGCTGGTTGGGAGAGGTCAGAGAAAGGCTATCAGAAATGCAGCAGATGAAGAACGTTGAGGTAACCATCGATGACGTTAAGGCTGGCATACAAAGGATGACAGACTGGAAGGCACCTGGTACAGATGGAGTGATGGGCTTCTGGTTTAAACAGTTTCCATGCCTTTATCCAACTATAGCTGATGCTCTGCAAAGGGTTGTAGAGTCGGGAGATGTCCCTGATTGGCTTGTGAAGGGAAGAACAACACTGATTAGGAAAGATCCTGCAAAAGGAACAGATGCCAATAATTATAGACCAATTACATGTCTGCCATTGATGTGGAAACTGTTGACTGGAATATTTGCGGAGAAAATTTATGAACATCTAGAGAGTAATGGTGTTTTTCTGATGAACAAAAGGAGTGCCGGAAAGGCTCGAGAGGTACTAAAGAGCAACTACTAATTGATAAAGCAATAATGCACGATGCGAAGAAGAAGAAGAAGAGGAGGAGTCTGAGCGTAGCATGGATCGATTACAGAAAGGCTTATGACATGGTTCCTCATTCATGGATACGTGAAACACTATGAATGATGAAGGTTGCTGAAAATGTGGTGGGGCTTTTGGAGACAAGTATGGCTCAATGGAAAACGGTGATGACAGCAAACAGAGAGGAGATGGGGCAGGTTGGCATTAAACGCGGGATATTTCAAGGAGATTCGTTATCACCACTTCTTTTTGTAATGATAATGATGCCACTGAGCATCCTCTTGAAGAGAGAAAAACTGGGGTATAACTTTGGATCTGGTGACAGACGCCTCAACCATCTACTGTTTATGGATGATTTGAAAATATTCGGTAGAAATGAAAAGGAAATGGAGAGACTGGTAGAACTTGTGAGGACATACTCAGAAGACATTGGGATGGAGTTTGGGATTAGTAAATGTGCAGTGCTGGTGATGAAAAGAGGAGTAAAGGTTCATTCGAATGGAATAGTGCTGCCAAATGGAGAAATCATGAAAGAAATAGAAGATACAGGATATGAGTATTTTGGAGTGCTGGAGGGTGGAGGCATCATGAACAGAGAAATGAAGGAAAAAGTCAGGAAGGAGTATCTTAGAAGAGTGAAACTAATTGCAAAGTTGAAACTCTATGGAGGAAATCAAATGAAAGCAGTAAATGCATGGGCAGTCAGTGTTTTGAGATACAGTGAGGGAATTTTAGAATGGTCTGACAAGTATTTGCATGCCATGGATATCAAAACAAGAAAAGTTTTAGCAATGTTTGGTATATTTCACATTCGAAGTAGCATAGCAAGGCTGTATCAAAAGAGGAAAGATGGTGGGAGAGGATTGAAAAGTGTAAAAGATTGTGTTAGAACCGCGGAGATGTCGTTGAAGG
>NC_136489.1:120612269-120662269 GCF_053919585.1 Euprymna scolopes | reverse complement strand
TCACCTGATCGTCGTCATTTTAGTTCCTTCTATCATTCAGCAGTCGAACCTTACAAGAGGCGCATACCCTTGTGCATTTTTGATGCAAGTAATGTTGTTATATATTAGCCCCCCGGAAGACGCCGGCATAGCCTTGCTAATAGTCGATTATAAGATCGACTATTATTATTGAAAGTTAGATGTTTATTTAAAGGAGTTATTATTATGAAATAACATTATTATGATTATCGGTATGAAAATTAGATTGTGTTATAAGACAAATAATGTTTATAAGTTTTGGGATATAGTGTAGACCTTAGGAACAATAAACAAATGAAGAGAAATGTCAAATACATAAACAAAATCGGTTTTCTAATCTAGGTATAAACAATAAATTTGGCCAGAGGAAACGTGAATGAGAAGTCACATGTTAGGTCTTTGTGTAGTCGAATGATGTAAGTATAAGGGATTAGTTTAATATATACAACCAAGTGAGTTATTTGAAAAAAGGAGAGTTGAAGAGGAAACGTCAGATAGTCCAGAAGTCAGGAGAAGAGTTAGCCTCTCTTATGCCGCTAGGAAGCGGCGTATTCCATGATAGCCAAAATGTGATCAGAACGCTGTAATCTCCAAAGGTGTTCGGTCGTAACCAGGGAATATAAATACAACTATTATGTCATGTCGTCTTTGAACAACCAGGTATGTGTTTATCTGTCGTTTAAAATTAATTGTTTTATATGTACTGTCAACAACTGTTGAACATACCATCATCTTAAATGTATATACGGTTATGATATACACTCTCTTCGTCGTTCATCAAAGAACTCGTCTCCTTCTCGTCGTCATGTACAAGCATTCGTTTGTACAAGGAATTTTCTGTCCCCCTCTATAAACATATTGTCAATACGTTGCGGGCCTATCTTTGTTTTATCGTTATTTCCATGGCAAGTGCTCGTCTGAGCTCAAATATCTGCCCCCCCCCATCGCCAATCTTTCACGATAAACACCCGTCTAACTGAAACCACTGTCAGTAATTTTCCCCATTCTTTATCTGTGCCTAAATCAAAACCTAGATTCCATGAGCAAAGCTTCTTTCTTAGAAGTGCACGCCTGTAGAGCTCTGTTCTGTTTGCCTGTTTCCCACCTGACTACAACTTGAATGTCTTCAAGTCCAATATAAACAAATTCCTGATGAACCACTCTCTTAAGTAAGACACTTTATCAAATCTCCAATACTAACGATTACTACGATACTATCCCATTGATTACTGTACACACAATAACTCTTATCCCCGAGTGGCTTCTGGGCCTTGATAAGTGATCACCCTCATGTAAAAAAAAGTCCACTTCATTGTTTCGTGTCAGCAGCACAACACATACGTCTGTGAGTTTGGCATGCCACCGACAACGTAACATCTGCATAATTTGGTACAAACATTATATACATATAGAATATACACACGCGTACACGGCACACCAGTTATGTACACTCTCCATCCCGCTACGTAATTCGCATTCATTACAATATTCTCTACAAAGCAGTTACCTGTTTATCCACACTGAATGAGAATCGAACCTACGACCTTTTAATAAATGCTAATAATATGAAACGGATTTAATATAGTTGTCTGCATGATGCTAAAAGTTACTTATCTTTTATTCATAATTAAATAATAGTTATTCATCTTTTACTCCATTAGTAATAATAATAATAATAATAATAATAATAATAATAATAATAATAATAATAATAATAATGATAATAATAATAATAAGAGTTATGTAACCTTTATTAAAATATAATTGTTATTTATCCTTTATTCCATTAGTAATAATAATAATAATAATAATAATAATAATAATAATAATAATAATAATAATAATAATAATAATAATAATTATCTATCCTTCATCGGTCCTGGATATACTCTTAAACTATGTCCGATGGTAAGGCCCCAGCTTGCGGGCTTTGGGGAGTGTGGAGCCACCTCTTAATTACCATTGCTCCCAGGTCCACTCTGACCCGGTGTGGTAGTACATGTTAGGGTCCCAACTATGGGTTAAATAGAAACCGACTTGAAAAAAAAAATTCTTCAAGAACACTGGATTCGGCATTAAATAACCTGAAAAGGGTTGATATGCCGTAAAACAAAAATAACCAACCAACCAACTATACTTCATCCCATTAGTAATAACTAGGATAATAACTATATACTCCTTATTGCTTTACGTTATAGGTTCGTCTGAGAAGAAATCTTTATATAAGCTACACGAGTAAGATCATTTTCCGTAAGCATTGCTAAACATAAAACGGTAATGTAGACATTGGCCGCTTATTGTTTTAAAAGACATTTATGTACTTCTCGTTTATTAAACTAGCAAAACGGAGGCGACATTACATGCATTTACACCGACTAGACAAAAACACGTGAAGAAAGCTGACGAATACAACGGCCTAAACGTTATGAGAATGGCAACAATTGGTAGGATTAAAATACTGAATGGAATTTGTCAATAATAAAAGGAACATTTTGTTCACCATTTTTCTTTTATTAGTTTACTATCGTTATTGATTTCTAGCCAGAAAAGACAGATAAGAGAGGACGCAAGAATTCTGTAGACTTTCCTGCTGAATTATTTATGTCCAAAGGAAACAAGCATTACTGATAAAGGAATTTATTTATAAAAGAAATAACAGAGATCGATAACATAAAAAAAAAGTGAAAAGAGTTTATTAAAAATGATGTTATGAAGAACCGTTGCAGTTAAAAGTCAACGAAAAGTTTTGGTGCAAAAAAAAAAAAAAATAGTTCTTGATCTAAATTATAAAGAAGTCACTAATCTTTCTCTTTTTGGGGGATCGGTTATAAAAGCAAAGCTATATTTAAATATTTTTCATCACATTCAAGTTCGATCTGATCGTATTTTTTTACAAAAGGCACAATAAAAATGTGCTATTAATAGTTTCGTAGAATCCATTCAAATCTTTGTAAAAGTCTGTTTAATATTAATGTTTGCCTTAATTGAGATACGTTTAACATATAATATTAACTCCTTCCTCATTGAGAAAATTTTTGAATAAGCAAAAAGTGCGTGCTCAAACGTTTAACGCGTATTAACGATTCTTGACTAAATAACATAAATAGCACCGGGGGATCACCACACTCTTCAGCATATCCAGGTACAGTTTGGTGTTGACTTTCAAGCCGACTTCGAAGAGGTGTGGAGGCATTATTTTGGCCCTCACTTGAAATCACACCAAAGACCACAACCGTCGCTAGAAACTTTGTTTTCTTCACCCTGGGCACGTCACTGTTATTCGTGGCAATCTAACGATGCATTTTGAGGGTGCAGGCAATGGTCTTGTTGTCATAACTTGGATTGGTAGAGAGCATTAGTTGTACAGTGACGCATCCCCGATCTCGCTCGTTGAACATTGTGTCACTTTTAGACATAATAGAAGGCTCCTATCGCCCTTGGGATTTGTACACTACTGGCCAACTAGTAGGTGATTTGTAACATTAAAAAAAAAAAAGAAAACCGGTTTTCATCAAACGGAAATGGAACCATGTCATCTTTTTTAGGGCGATAATTTTATCGTTCAACCTTGTAGTGTATCTATGGATCAGTATGCATATACGCCTTCCCCTTTTGGGGGTCGAACATTATCGTAGGTGATATCGCCAGACATGAATGGAGCACTCTCCGGTAGTTAGGAATGTTTGCGTCTTACTAATTCTTGACTAAAATTGACTGAGTTCAAAACTGAACTCAGTTTATTTATGTCAAATTATTTACTCTATGGCTTACTCTTAATTTGACAAATTGAATTGTTTGTTAACAATTGATCTGGTCAGCTGATTGTCGGTAGACTTCAACCCCCACCCTCGTTTGGCGAAAAGGTATAGAATACGTTGACAATGTATCCTTCTAACATTCAAAACAACTTTATTGAGTCGTGTTCGTTCACGTGTAAATAAAAGTGAGAATAAAAGAGAAGGGTGTTACTAAATGAATACGTGCTAAGTATGGGTGAAGACCAAAGGTTAGAAAGTCCACACAGTGTTTAATTGATGTCTCGATAGTAGGAAAAAGAGAAAAGAGCTACGAAGGATGGACGTATGTCCTATTTGTGAGGAAAGGAAAATTATATATATATATTTCTTAATTGGAATTCATTATTGAGATGAGTATTATTTATCAATTTATTTATTGCAGACGATTATCCTCATCTTTATTAGTTGTTGTTTCACGACGTTTTGCCCAACTATGTCTCTGGCCTTCGTCAGGTGGTAACCACAACGGGATAGGAACTCCGAATTTCCTAGCTGCATGCTTAGCAAATTACTGCCATCCATAGTTGTTGGAAGATCAGATAATAAATAAACGTGAATTTATAAAACCAATAAAGCAGTAATCAGTAATTGCTGAAAATGCAATTAGGAGATTCGGAGTCCCTATCGCGCCGCGGTTACCACCTGACGAAGGCCAAAGACATAGTTGGCCGAAACATCGTGAAACAACAACTAATAAAGATGAGGATAATAGTCCACAATAAATAAATTAATAAATAATACTCATCTCAATAATGAATTCCAATTAAAATATATATATATATATATATATATATATATATATATATATATATATACTAGCAAAAGTTGACTGGGTTCAAAAACAGCCTACAGAAAATGGACTCTGATTCATGAACATATGATAGATTATGAAAAGGAAGGCTTGTAAATTTGGGTCGAATTTGGGGGTATCAAAACCAAAGCAAAATATGATTAAAGTAAAAATAAAATAGATAAACCCCATAATTTATTATACCATACCTGTTCACACTGAAACACTTATCACTTATTCTGTGCATCTATATTAAAAAAAAAAACTTTGTTAAACTTTGTGACATATTTCCATTCTATGGAGGTCAGGTGCGAACGAACATCCCATAATTTTATTATACCATATTTCTTCAAACTGAAATATAATTATCAAAGTATACTTACGCAGATAGATATGAAAAGTCTTTATTAAAGTTTGTGCCTGTTTCCATTCTATGGAGGCCAGGCGCGAACGCAGACCCCACAATTTTATTATACCATCCCTATTTAAGTTAAAACATACTTATCAAATATTCTCATGTACATCTATATCAAAAACACCGGTAAACGTTTTTTTTTTTAATTTTTAAATTTTTTATTTCCATACTTTGTGGACCAAGTGCGAACGCAGACCCCACAATTTTAATGAACCACCGTTCTGCCGGATCAAACATACCCATTCCTGTGTCTCGATACATCTTCTATCATTATATGTAATCAGTTTTTTAAAATAGTCAACTATGTAGGAGCCTATTCGTGACCAGACACACACACACACACACACACACACACAGCTTTATATTATAGATATATCATTCGGTACGGACCCGACCATGGAAGATCAGATAATAAATAAACATGAATTTATAGGACCAAAAAATCCAACTTTGGCGCAGTGGATAGAGACGTTGAATCTTTACGGTTCCAGGTGAGAATTGTCTGAAGATAACGGTTTCAATCCTACCCAAAGCCGGTCAGAGGCTTACTAGGTCAAATCATGATGAGACGACAACAACTATGGATGGCAGTAATTGTTGAGAATGCAGGTAGGAGAAAAGAAAATTGTTGATCTAATAAGCCTGTTTGCATACAGTACGCAGGTATTGAAGCCAGGGCTATGTAAGCGTGCACGCGTGTGTGCGTGCGTTGGATTAAGTATATGTGTATGCGTTGGTTACTATATTGAATTACTATGTTCCCTCTCGTAGAAGTTGAATCCAAAGAGAAAATATTGGTAGAGGGAGTTAAAGAAGCACCATGAAATTAGTCAAAGAAAAAGTGACACTCCCTTTTATCAATTCGGTTGTGTACTCAGCTCGCCTGAGAGATTGCCTCTGATTGGGCAGGTCGGAAAATAAGTAAAATGCTTTCACCAATCAGCGTCGATCTTAAAAATTAAGCACGGATTCAAAATTGTAATAGCAGCTCGTTGGAGTCGTGTTGCTTCTACTGCCACTGCTGATACTGCTGCAATTTGTAGCACGGCTGTTACAGGGGAACAATATGGACAAATCGCTTCCCACCCAATAGGTCTCACAACAATTCGAGCTTTTAAATCCAGCTTTAGTTTTACCAAATTAATGAATAATTTTTAGGTCAACACGGCCGTTCATTTCACTTAAAGTAGCTTCTGGTTCGTCAGTCATTTTTATTAGAGTCTTAACAACATTCTTCTGATAATTTTTAATTCCACGTTTAATTGTTGACTAATGTTTTCGCTTTTACTGTTTTTCGAGATGTACGCTAGCTTCTTACAGCAATCGTTTTCCTTTTCACTGTTGTCGTACAGCACCGTTGAAGGTGGGGTTTCTTGTATACAGATTCAAGATGAGCATAGAATTCGGTCATGCGCATTAGAGCTCTTGCAAAAAGGTCGCCAGACGTTGCGGATGCTTTGAACTGGGTAAGTGCAAGCATTTATCATCACGCGTAAGTAATAGGATTGGTCAACTGATTGTTTTGATTGTTTTATTATCTCCTTATTGTTGATCATAAACGTCTGTAAATCTAAACCAATAATTTTATTCTGTTTTTACTTACCGATGCATGCATAAACCATTATATGTCCGTGTCATCGTGAGAAACTCAACCTATATGATTTTATAAAGTACTAAGCTTCAAATGGTGCCTCTTATAATTGGAGCCAAATCGGATTATTAGATTAGAAATTACAGTTATTTTAGTGTTGCAAATTTTCAAAACATTTGAATTTTATGTAGATTTCTGATTAGTAAATTACTGTTCAAGACAAAGCAGTGGCTTCATAAGTGCTATTCGAACTTTGCTTTGTCATAAACAACGACTAAAAGATGTTATGCTGACTTTAAACGCAGTCGTACAGACACAAATGATGCTGAACTCTCAGGTCATCCAAATTCGGTAGTCCCCCCCCAAAAAAAAAATTCACTAACTTGTTTGGCCGACTGTAAACAGAGGGATTATATATCAGAAGGCAGTTTGTACACCATCTGGCTCGAACATTTACCAAGGACAAAGCTGTGTTTAAAGTGGATGCCGCGTTTGCTCACATTCAATAAAAAAACAAGACATTGACGATTCAGAATGTTGTTTTAACTGTTTCCATACAAGAAAAATGAAGTTTTTCTTTTTCATCAATGTGTGACAATGGATGAAACATGGATGCACCACCTCACTTCGGGAAACAAGTCGGTGCTCACCAAAAATGTCTTATTAAATAAAATCCTACTTTTAATTGGGAGTAGAAAGAGTAGTTCCAGTGTACTCCGCCCCCCATCTTTTGTCTATAATTATTCAAACACTACCGTATATATTATTTAATTTGAATTCATTGAGATGAGTATTATTCATTAATTTTATTTATTGCAGACTATTATCCTCAGCTTTTAGTTGTTGTTTCACGACGTTTCGGCCAACTATTCCTCTGGCCTTCGTCAAATGATAACCGCGACAGATAGGAATTATGAATCTCCTGACTGCATTCACTGCAATTACTGCCTTCCATAGTTGTTGTTGTTGTCTCACCATGTTTTGGCCAAGTAAGCATCTGCGACGTTGGGTAGGATTGAAACCGCTATCTTCAGACAGGCGAGAATTGTCTGAAGATAGCGGTTTCAATCAATCAATAAAAAAGAAATAGAAAATGAACTAGTTTTTTTATGCAAGAAAAAATTGTTACAACAAGACATTCAAAAAGAAGTAAAAAAAATAAGATGAAAATTTTATATGAACGAACGCATCATTAATTTCTATCCACAAGCAACAAAATTAATGTCCTAAAGAAAGAAACAAGAAATGACACTTTTTTTCAAAAAGTTGAAGAAACCGTATATGTCAGGAAATAAATTCCTTACGACCATTATTCTATACCAAGTTAGATTTCTTCCGGCTTTGACTGGGAAAGATTAAATCATCTCAGAAACTACTGCTCCCAGCCCTAAACTCCATATTCGTTTTTTTTTTTTAATTCTGTAATAGCTGCAAGATAAATTTTTCAATGTAAACAAGAGCTTTTATATTTTTATGGTAACCTCTTCAGACAAGGCATGAAGCCACTTGATGTAAGGAGCTCAAAAGTACTTGAATATAAAAAAAATAGCCAACGATAAATGTGAAATAGGTAGTTTCCGATCCAGAAAACAGCAATTCTCCAAACTTTGTCAGAAACTAGAAATAACGTTAAGAAAGAAATAGCGACAGCTAAGAGAGAATTTACGGAAACCACTAAAAAGCGCATCGAAGCACAAAAACTAGGAAGTCGAGACTTCTGGAAAATCTACAACAGTGTAGTAAATAATGGGCAATCAACAATTCCCCCACTAACCAACAATCACGAGGTTGTCTCCTCAGCAACCGACAAGGCTAACATGCTTGCCAGTCGGTTTGCCTCAAACTCCACACTGGACCCTTCCAACCACCCCCTACCTGACTTTCCTATGCGGACAGACGCCACACTAGACGATCTGAAAACCACCCCTGCTCAGGTGCATGCTATCATAAAAAACCTTGACACATCAAAAGCATGTGGACCCGATCTTATCCCAGCTGTGCTATTAAAAAAGTGCTCAGCCGAAGTAGCTCCAGTTCTCTCCAAACTCTACAACAAATGCCTTAATGAAGCTTGCTTTCCGGGCTGTTGGAAAACTGCTTCTGTTGTACCAGTATTCAAGAATTCTGGCGAAAGGACACACCCATCAAATTATCGCCCCCTTAGCCTCCTCCCACTTTTTGCCAAAATATTTGAGACCATAATTAACCATGCTCTAGTCCATCATCTTACAGATGCTAAACTACTGACTGACAAACAATATGGATTTAGACAAGCCCGTTCCACAGCAGACATCCTAACTGTGATCTCTGAACGTATATACCATTCACTGGACAAAGCGGGGGAGGGCAGAGCGGTAGCTCTAGATATATCTAAGGCTTTTGACAGGGTATGGCATGAAGGTCTCCTCAGTAAAATCAGATCATACGGTATCACTGGTAGAATACTTACATAATTAAATCCTTCTTAGATAAGAGAAAAATCCAGGTTGTCCTCGACGGTCGTACATCTAAACAATATGATATAAATGCGGGGGTGCCCCAGGGTTCTATCCTTGGACCTCTATTGTTCCTGATATTCATAAATGACCTCCCCGACAATATTGCCTCTGAGATGGGTATATATGCTGATGACACTACACTCTATGGCAGACACGACAGGAAGACGAATGAACGCATTTCTAAAGAAATGGCAGAAACACTAGAGGAAGACCTCCAATCTGTAGTGGAATGGGGACAAAAGTGGTTGGTCGCGTTCAATGCTGCCAAGACTAAACTAGTTTCATTCAATAATTACAAGAAACCCTCTCTACCACCCATAGCAATGGCCAACGACTCTTTATCTGAGAGTACATCTTTCAAACTCCTTGGCCTAACGTTCACAGGAAACATGAGTTGGAACAATTACATTGAAGGTATTGCCAGGGCCGCTGCAAGAAAGGTGGGCTCTCTCTACCGTGCTAGAAAACTACTAACACCCGAAAGTATCCTGTACCTTTATAAGGCCACCATTCGCCCATGTATGGAGTATTGCTGCCACATCTGGGCTGGTGCATCTGCTACTAGTCTCTCGCTCCTTGATAAGGTTCAAAAGAGAGTCGCAAACCTGATAGGCCCTGAACTGGCATCTAAGCTTCAGCCTCTGTCCCATCGACGAAATGTTGCATCCCTCTGCCTTTTCTACAAGTATTTTAGTGGTGAATGCTCTGACGAACTGCAATCACTTGTGCCCCCACGACGTGAGCACCCTCGACAAACCCGACAGGCTGCTAAATCCCACCCCCACACTGTAGAGATCCCTAGATGTAAAAGATCTTTTTACTCCAATAGTTTCTTCCCCAGAACCGCTAGACTCTGGAATTGCATTCCAGGTCCCTGCTTCCCCAACAGTACTGACGTGCAGAAGTTCAAGTGTAATGTGAACCGACATCTTGCTGCCCAAATCCCTACATAGTACCCCAGTAGTTGTTGCCCCTGATAGTAGCCCCCTACACCAAAGTGGCAATTTGCCTTGTTTGGGGTGAAAATGTAATAAAAATAAAATTAAAAAAAAAAGAAACAACACTCATGGAATGTGAGGACCGAAGGATTAAAAAAAGGGGGAATAAGAACTACGAGGTTGTCGAAAGTAAACCTAGGGTCCACTTTCTACTTTCCTGATGATATGTTAGAAGTAGTAACAAAGATGTAACGTTTCTGAATTTTTGAGATGAGGATTGTTTATTCGTATTATTTGGATTCACCGGATTACTGTTCTCATCTTGAGTGTGATTTTCACGTTTCGGTCGATGTAACCTTCTTCAGGTGTATCTTGTCGAAATCAGGAATGTTTCTGTCAAACTCATGAAGTAAACAAAGGGTTCCGCTCGAAATTCCGTCTAAATTCCCGAGTTCGACAGAAACATCCCCGAGCTCGACAAGATACACCTGAAGAAGGTCGAAGGTTACATCGACCGAAACGTTGTAAAAATCGCACTCAAGATGAGAACAGTAGTCCGACAAATCCAAATAATACGAATAACAAAGAAGCACTTTAATTGTCAAACTTTTCAAAAGCTGTGAAAGACGGATGATTGTCAATTTCATTTCTATACGATCTAATCGGCAGAATCCATTGTAGTAAAATAAAGTTTCTATTATAACCACAATCCTAGACGATTTCTTGGAGGGGTAGACTTAATAGAAATATATTAATTTGTTACAAAAGACAGGATGGAGGCAGAAAAATAAACGTTGGTTAGGTCGAACAAAATATGTATATTAAATGTATCCTTGGACTAAAAGCCTATTTTAATTAAAAACGAAAGGAAATCATTGCGTTATCATATTGTGAAAAACATGTCTGATAACAGTGTTAAAAGCACTTTCGTGACCTTCATGAAACATGGCATGTCGACCGAAAATGACGTCATACACTTTGGAGCATCGAGACATGTCAAAAAATTAATATAGCGATAGTGGTTGATAGTTTCGTCTTTTGTTTTTTTTTAAGTTTTATAAAACTTTTATCACTGTATTTTCAAAACGAAATGTAACACGATCAGACTGAAGCTGAATCTGAACTTTTTTCAATACTAATAAAAAAAAATGGATTTGGTTGAGTGGTGTTGTTGCATGTAGTAACGTTGTCTCATGACTTTTGAAGAGTAAAGTTCATTTATTTTGATTATGAAAAATCTAAAATGAATTTCTTTATAGAAATTATTAAAATAAAAACATTAAAAGCAACGAAGGTTATAATTTTAAAGTTACTATATCCAACTATTTTTTTTTTATTTTTTGAAATCATTTAAGCCTTCATAATTTGTGCATGCACAAATTATGAAGGCTTATCTTAAAGAATTCCAAAAATAAAACAAAACAAAAAATAATAATAATAACCTTCAATACGGACAATGAAAGATCAGATAAGAACAAGAATTAAATTTATAAGATTTATTAGTTTGAAAAAAAAAATGTTCTTGATAAAAGTGTGGTAGGTCGGAACATGAAAATAACAACCAACATGAGAATAAGAATACGAATATTATAGAAAAATGGTCTATGATTTGAGTTGGATTGATCTTGTTTTAAAATAACTTTCTCTGGTCAGTCAAGCTTACATTTCAAATAGCTTTGCTGATCAAGCCAAGTTTAAAACTGGGATTTTCATAATTAAATACATTATTTCATAATTAAATGCATCATTTCATAATAAAATGCATCATTTCATAATATAATACATTATTTCATAATTAAATACATTATTTTATAATTAAATACATCATTTCATAATCAAATACATAATTTCATAATTAAATACATTACTTCATAATTAAATACATCATTTAATAATTAAATACATCATTTCGTAATAAAATACATTTATTCATATTTAAATACATCATTTCATAATAAAATACATTATTTCATAATAAAATACATCATTTCATAATAAAATACATCATTTGATAATAAAATACAGTATTTCATAATTAAATACATTATTTCATTATTAAATACATCATTTCATAATTAAAAAAATCATTTCATAATTAAATACATTATTTCATAATGAAATACATCATTTCATAATTAAATACATTATTTCATAATTAAATACCTCATTTCATAATTAAATACATTATTCCAGAATAAAATACATTATTTTATAATAAAATACACCATTTCATAATAAAATACATTATTTCAAAATTAAATACATCATTTTATGATTAAATATATTTAATAATTAAATACATTATTTCATAATAAAATACATCATTACATAATTAAATACATTATTTCATAATTTAATCCAATTATTTCATAATTCAATACATTATTTTATAATAAAATACATCATTTCATAATTAGATACATCATTTCATTATTAAATACATTATTTCATAATAGAATAGGTCATTTCATAATTAAATACATTATTTCATAATAAAATACATCATTTCATAATTAAATAAATTATTTAATAATTAAACACATCTTTTCATAATTAAATACAATATTTACTAATTAAATACGTTATTTCATAATAAATACATTATTTCATAATTAAATACATCATTTTATACGAAAATACATCATTTCATAATTGAATACATTATTTCATAATTAAATACATCATTTCATAACTAAATACATTATTTCATAATAAAATACGTCATTTGATAATTAAATACATTATTCCATAATTAAATACATTATTCCATAATTAAATACATTATTTTATAATTAAATACATCATTTCCTTATTAGGAACATTGTTTCATAATAAAATACATAATTTCATAATTAAATACATCATTTGATTATTAAATACATTATTTCATAATTAAATACATTATTTCATAATAAAATACACCATTTGATAATAAAATAAGTAATTTCATTATGAAATACATCATTATATAATTAAATACATTATTTCATAATTAAATAGATTTTTTCATAATTAAATACATTTTTTCATAATAAAATACATCATTTGATTATTAAATACATCATTTGATTATTAAATACATTAATTCATAATTAAATACATTATTTCATAATAAAATACATAATTTCATAATAAAATACATCATTTCATAAATAAATACATTATTTCATAATTAAATACATTATTTCATAATTAAATGCATCACTTCATAATAAAATGCATCATTTCATAATATAATACATTATTTCATAATTAAATACATTATTTCATAATTAAATACATCATTTCATAATCAAATACATAATTTCATAATTAAATACATTACTTCATAATTAAATACATCATTTCATAATTAAATACATCATTTCGTAATAAAATACATTTATTCATATTTAAATACATCATTTCATAATAAAATACATTATTTCATAATAAAATACATCATTTCATAATAAAATACATCATTTGATAATAAAATACAGTATTTCATAATTAAATACATTATTTCATTATTAAATACATAATTTCATAATTAAAAAAATCATTTCATAATTAAAAACATTATTTCATAATGAAATACATCATTTCATAATTAAATACATTATTTCATAATTAAATACCTCATTTCATAATTAAATACATTATTTCATAATAAAAATACATTATTTTATAATAAAATACACCATTTCATAATAAAATACATTATTTCATAATTAAATACATCATTTTATGATTAAATATATTTAATAATTAAATACATTATTTCATAATAAAATACATCATTACATAATTAAATACATTATTTCATAATTTTATCCAATTATTTCATAATTCAATACATTATTTTATAATAAAATACATCATTTCATAATTAGATACATCATTTCATTATTAAATACATTATTTCATAATAGAATAGGTCATTTCATAATTAAATACATTATTTCATAATAAAATACATCATTTCATAATTAAATAAATTATTTAATAATTAAACACATCTTTTCATAATTAAATACAATATTTACTAATTAAATACGTTATTTCATAATAAATACATTATTTCATAATTAAATACATCATTTTATACGAAAATACATCATTTCATAATTGAATACATTATTTCATAATTAAATACATCATTTCATAACTAAATACATTATTTCATAATAAAATACGTCATTTGATAATTAAATACATTATTCTATAATTAAATACATTATTCCATAATTAAATACATTATTTTATAATTAAATACATCATTTCCTTATTAGGAACATTGTTTCATAATAAAATACATAATTTCATAATTAAATACATCATTTGATTATTAAATACATTATTTCATAATTAAATACATTATTTCATAATAAAATACACCATTTGATAATAAAATAAGTAATTTCATTATGAAATACATCATTATATAATTAAATACATTATTTCATAATTAAATAGATTTTTTCATAATTAAATACTTTTTTTCATAATTAAATACATCATTTGATTATTAAATACATCATTTGATTATTAAATACATTAATTCATAATTAAATACATTATTTCATAATAAAATACATAATTTCATAATAAAATACATCATTTCATAAATAAATACATTATTTCATAATTAAATACATTATTTCATAATTAAATGCATCACTTCATAATAAAATGCATCATTTCATAATATAATACATTATTTCATAATTAAATACATTATTTCATAATTAAATACATCATTTCATAATCAAATACATAATTTCATAATTAAATACATTACTTCATAATTAAATACATCATTTCATAATTAAATACATCATTTCGTAATAAAATACATTTATTCATATTTAAATACATCATTTCATAATAAAATACATTATTTCATAATAAAATACATCATTTCATAATAAAATACATCATTTGATAATAAAATACAGTATTTCATAATTAAATACATTATTTCATTATTAAATACATAATTTCATAATTAAAAAAATCATTTCATAATTAAAAACATTATTTCATAATGAAATACATCATTTCATAATTAAATACATTATTTCATAATTAAATACCTCATTTCATAATTAAATACATTATTTCATAATAAAAATACATTATTTTATAATAAAATACACCATTTCATAATAAAATACATTATTTCATAATTAAATACATCATTTTATGATTAAATATATTTAATAATTAAATACATTATTTCATAATAAAATACATCATTACATAATTAAATACATTATTTCATAATTTAATCCAATTATTTCATAATTCAATACATTATTTTATAATAAAATACATCATTTCATAATTAGATACATCATTTCATTATTAAATACATTATTTCATAATAGAATAGGTCATTTCGTAATTAAATACATTATTTCATAATAAAATACATCATTTCATAATTAAATAAATTATTTAATAATTAAACACATCTTTTCATAATTAAATACAATATTTACTAATTAAATACGTTATTTCATAATAAATACATTATTTCATAATTAAATACATCATTTTATACGAAAATACATCATTTCATAATTGAATACATTATTTCATAATTAAATACATCATTTCATAACTAAATACATTATTTCATAATAAAATACGTCATTTAATAATTAAATACATTATTCCATAATTAAATACATTATTTTATAATTATATACATTATTTTATAATTAAATACATCATTTCCTTATTAGGAACATTGTTTCATAATAAAATACGTCATTTCATAATTAAATATTATTATTTCATAATTAAATACATTATTTAATAATTAAAGACATCATTTCTATAATTAAATACATTATTTCATAATAAAATACATAATTTCATAATAAAATACATCATTTGATTATTAAATACATTATTTCATAATTAAATACATTATTTCATAATAAAATACACCATTTGATAATAAAATAAGTAATTTCATTATGAAATACATCATTATATAATTAAATACATTATTTCATAATTAAATAGATTTTTTCATAATTAAATACATTTTTTCATAATAAAATACATCATTTGATTATTAAATACATCATTTGATTATTAAATACATTAATTCATAATTAAATACATTATTTCATAATAAAATACATAATTTCATAATAAAATACATCATTTCATAATAAAATGCATTATTTCATAATTAAATACCTCATTTCATAATTAAATACATTACTCCATAATAAAATAAGTCATTCCATAATGAAATACATTATTTCATAATTAAATCTATTGTTTCATAATAAATACATTACCTAATAATTAAATACGTTATTCTATAATTAAATACATCATTTCATAATTAAATACATTATTTCATAATCAAATATATTATATCCTTATTAAATACATCATTTGATAATTAAATATATCATCTACTTATTTAATACATCATTTGATAATTAAATGCATAATTTAATAATTAAATAGTTCATTTCATAATTGAATACAACATTTAATTAAATACATTATTTAATAAGTAAATACCTCATTTGTGAATTAAATACATTATTTAATAATTAAATACTTCATTTCATAATTGAATACAACATTTAATTAAATACATTATTTTATAATTTAAGACATCATTTGATAATCAAATATATTAATTACTTAATAAAATACATCATTTAATAATATTTATGCATTATTTCATAATTAAATGCATCATTTGATAATTAAATAAATTATTCCATAATTAAATACATTACTTCATAATTAAATACATCATTTCATAATTAAATACATATTTCATTATTAAATACATAATTTTATAATTAAATACATTATTTCATAATAAAATACATTATTTAATAATTAAATACGTCATTTAATAATTAAATACATAATTTTATAATAAAATACATTATTTCATAATTAAATAAATTATTTCATAATAAAATACATCATTTCATTATTAAATACATTATTTGATTATTAAATACATTAATTCCTAAATAAATACATTATTTCATTATAAAATACATAATTTCATAATAAAATACATCATTTCATAATTCAATACATTATGTCATAATTAAATACATCATTTCATAATTAAATACATTATTTGATAATTAAATACATTATTTCATAATAAAATACATCATTTGATATTTAAATAACTTATTTCATAATATAATACATTATTACAAAATTAAATATATTGTTTCATAATTAAATATATTGTTTCGTAATAAATACATTATCTAATAATTAAATACGTTATTCTATAATTAAATACATAATTTCATAATTAAATACATTATTTCATAATTAAATATATTATCTCCTTATTAAATACATCATTTGATAATTAAATACATTATTTAATAATTAAATACTTCATTTCATAATTGAATACAACATTTAATTAAATACATTATTTCATAATTTAAGACATCATTTGATAATTAAATACATTAATTCATAATAAAATACATCATTTAATAATATTTATGCATTATTTCATAATTAAATACATCATTGTATAATTAAATACATTATTTCATAATTAAATACATTACTTGATAATTAAATACATCATTTCATAATTAAATACATTATTTCATAAGTAAATACATAATTTCGTAATAAAATACATTATTTTATAATTTAATACATTATTTCATAATTAAATACATTATTTTATAATTAAATACATTATATCATAATTAAATACATTATTTCATAATTAAATACATTATTTCGTAATAAAATACATTATTTCATAATTTATTACATTATTTTATAATTAAATACATTAATCTCTGATAAAATATACAATTTCATAATTAAATACACAATTTGATAAGTAAATACAAAATTTGATAATTTAATACATTATTTCATAATTAAATATATTATTTCTATAATTAAATATGTCATTTGATAATTAAATACATTAATTCATAATTAAATACATTATTTCATAATAAATATATTATTTCATAATTAAATACATTAATTCATAACTAAATGCATTATTGAATAAGTAAATGCATCATTTCGTAAGTAAATACATTTTTTGTAGTTTAATACATCATTTCGTAATTAAATACATTATTTTATAATTAAATACATTATTACATAATTAAATACATTATTTCATAATTATAATACATCATTTCATAATTAAATACATTATTTCATAATTAAATACATTATTTCATAAAAATACATCATTTCATAATTAAATACAGCATTTCATAATTAAATACATTATTTCATAATTAAATACATCATTTCATATTTAAATATATAAAATCAAACCTTGATTATCCTTCGCGGGCCGCAGTGAATAGAGGCAGTATTTTTTTGCTTCCCCACTGAGCAAATTAGGCACAAGGCCGTTTTTTTAATGTGGAGAGAGTTGGGGAGGTGGAATGGAAAAGGGGACTAGCTCCCGAGAAGTGGCAAATAGGAGCTGGATAGTGAGAGCCTCCTGGTATATTGGGTGGCCCCTACATGAACCAGAAGATTGCCACAAGGGCAATGGTCTTTGATTGCAGCATCTGCCGGACAGATGGTATTTATTTGCTCCCCCACCGAGCAAATTAGGCACAAGGCCAATTTTTAATGTAAGGAGTGAAGGGAGGGGGAAGGGAAAAGGAGACCAGCTCCCGAGAGGTGGGAAATGGGAGCTGGTTAATGGTCAGGCATGTGGGGTTGCCCCCACATCTGGTCTTTGCTAGTCATAGCTAGTCATAGCTTGCAGTATCTGCTGGACAGATACTACACTTTGATCTTGGCCAAAAGACTACAAAAATCCCCCGCGAGTAGTGGAGCGTCATCAGTAGTGAATAGAGGCGGCATTTATATGCTCCCCCAGCGAGCAAATTAGGCATACGGCCGATTTTTAATGTGAGGAGTGATGGGGAAATGGGTACCTACTCCCCGGGGAGTAGGGGAGCTGGATAGTGACAATTGGTATGAAGGGTTGCCCCTACATTGACCAAGGTCTTATATGTGGGCAGGAGCTGCTAAAAACAGCCTATCCTGCCTTGACAGAGTACAAAATAGACTTCGTGGCTTAGTGGGGGATGCCCTTTTCTCTACCCTGCAACCTCTCTCCCACCCTGCAACCTCTCTCCCACAGAAGAGACGTTGCGAGCCTATCCTTGTTTTATCGTTATTTCCATGGCATGTGCTCGTCTGAACTCCAATCTCTGGTCCACCCTCGCCAATCTTTCACGAAAAACACCCGTCTAGCTGAATCCACTGTGAAAAATTTCTCCCACTCTATATCTGTGCCTAAATCGAAACGCTGATTCCATGAACAAAGCTTCTTTCTTAGAACTGCACGCCTGTGGAACTCTGTTCCGTCTGCCTGCTTCCCACCGGACTTCAACTTGGATGTCTTCAAGTCCAATGTTAACAAATTCCTAATGAACCGCCCCATTAAGTAAACACTTCATCAAATCTCCACACTAACGTAATGTACTTAATCTACAATAACCCTTATCCCTGAGTGGCTTCCGGGCCTTGATAAGTAGTGATCACTGTGTAAAAAAAAATGTGATGTTTCCTCCACATATGGTCTTTGCTTGCAGTATCTGCCGGAACAGATGGTATTTATTTGCTCCCCCACCGAGCAAATTAGGCACAAGGCCGATTTTTAATGTGAGGAGTGAAGGGAGGGGGAAGGGGAAAAGGGGACCAGCTCCCGAGAGGTGGGAAATGGGAGCTGGTTAAAGGTCAGGCATGTGGGGTTGCCCCCACATCTGGTCTTTGCTAGTCATAGCTTGCAGTATCTGCCGGAACAGATGGTATTTATTTGCTCCCCCACTGAGCAAATTAGGCACAAGGCCGTTTTTAATGTGAGGTAAAAACCAGCTCCCCTAAAAGTAGGCAAAAAGGGGGCACTCTGGTTACGAAAAATAATAATTGTCCCAGTATAGAGGGTTTCCCCTCCATTGACTGGTACAAATTATCTTAAGTGCAGTATCTGCCGGAACAGATGGTATTTATTTGCTCCCCCACTGAGCAAATTAGGCACAAGGCCGTTTTTAATGTGAGGTAAAAACCAGCTCCCCTAAAAGGGGTCACTCTGGTTACCAAAAATAATAATTGTCCCAGTATAGAGGGTTTCCCCTCCATTGACTGGTACAAATTATCTTAAGTGCAGTATCTGCCGGAACAGATGGTATTTATTTGCTCCCCCACCGAGCAAATTAGGCACAAGGTCGATTTTTAATGTGAGGAGTGAAGGGAGGGGAAGGGAAAGGGGGGACCAGCTCCCGAGAGGTGGGAAATGGGAGCTGGTTAAAGGTCAGGCATGTGGGGTTGCCCCCACATCTGGTCTTTGCTAGTCATAGCTTGCAGTATCTGCCGGAACAGATGGTATTTATTTGCTCCCCCACCGAGCAAATTAGGCACAAGGCCAATTTTTAATGTGAGGAGTGAAGGGAGGGGGGAGGGAAAAAGGGAACCAGCTCCCGAGAGGTGGGAAATGGGAGCTGGTTAAAGGTCAGGCATGTGGGGTTGCCCCCACATCTGGTCTTTGCTAGTCATAGCTAGTCATAGCTTGCAGTATCTGCCGGAACAGATGGTATTTATTTGCTCCCCCACTGAGCAAATTAGGCACAAGGCCGTTTTTAATGTGAGGTAAAAACCAGCTCCCCTAAAAGGGGTCACTCTGGTTACCAAAAATAATAATTGTCCCAGTATAGAGGGTTTCCCCTCCATTGACTGGTACAAATTATCTTAAGTGCAGTATCTGCCGGAACAGATACTACACTTTGATCTTGGCTCGAAGGCCAGGTGTTTATTTGCTTCCCCACCGAGCAAATTAGGCACAAGGCCGATTTTTAATGTGAGGAGTGAAGGGGAGATGGGGAACAACTCCCCGGGAAGTAGGGGAACTGGATAGTGACAATTGGTATGAAGGGTTGCCCCTACATTGACCAAGGTCTTATATGTGGGGTTGCCCCCACATATGGTCTTTGCTTGCAGTATCTGCCGGAACAGATGGTATTTATTTGCTCTCCCACCGAGCAAATTAGGCACAAGGCCAATTTTTAATGTGAGGAGTGAACGGAGGGGGAAGGGAAAAGGGGACCAGCTCCCGAGAGGTAGGAAATGGGAGCTGGTTAAAGGTCAGGCATGTGGGGTTGCCCCCACATCTGGTCTTTGCTAGTCATAGCTAGTCATAGCTAGCAGTATCTGCTGGAACAGATGGTATTTATTTGCTCCCCCACCGAGCAAATTAGGCACAAGGCCGATTTTTAATGTGAGGAGTGAAGGGGAAATGGGGACCAACTCCCCGGGGAGTAGGGGAGCTGGATAGTGACAATTGGTATGAAGGGTTGCCCCTACATTGACCAAGGTCTTATATGTGGGGTCGCCCCCACATATGGTCTTTGCTTGCAGTATCTGCCGGAACAGATGGTATTTATTTGCTCCCCCACTGAGCAAATTAGGCACAAGGCCATTTTTAATGTGAGGTAAAAACCAGCTCCCCTAAAAGTAGGCAAAAAGGGGGCACTCTGGTTACGAAAAATAATAATTGTCCCAGTATAGAGGGTTTCCCCTCCATTGACTGGTACAAATTATCTTAAGTGCAGCATCTGCCGGAACAGATGGTATTTATTTGCTCCCCCACTGAGCAAATTAGGCACAAGGCCGTTTTTAATGTGAGGTAAAAACCAACTCCCCTAAAAGTAGGCAAAAAGGGGGCACTCTGGTTACCAAAAATAATAATTGTCCCAGTATAGAGGGTTTCCCCTCCATTGACTGGTACAAATTATCTTAAGTGCAGCATCTGCCGGAACAGATGGTATTTATTTGCTCCCCCACTGAGCAAATTAGGCACAAGGCCGTTTTTAATGTGAGGTAAAAAGGGGGCACTCTGGTTACCAAAAATAATAATTGTCCCAGTATAGAGGGTTTCCCCTCCATTGACTGGTACAAATTATCTTAAGTGCAGCATCTGAAGAACAGATGGTATTTATTTGCTCCCCCACTGAGCAAATTAGGCACAAGGCCGATTTTTAATGTGAGGAGTGAAGGGAGGGGGAAGGGAAAAAGGGGACCAGCTCCCGAGAGGTGGGAAATGGGAGCTGGTTAATGGTCAGGCATGTGGGGTTGCCCCCACATCCGGTCTTTGCTAGTCATAGCTAGTCATAGCCAGTCATAGCTGCAGTATCTGCCGGAACAGATACTACACTTTGATCTTGGCTCGAAGGCCACGGAGGTCCCTCTTCTTGCGAAGAATGTCGGCCAGGCATCAGTGAATAGAGGCGTTGAATCTCCAGTTCCAAATGAGCATTGTGTAAAAATAGCGGTTTCAATCGTACCCAAAGCAGGCCAGAATATTAGTTGACCAAAACGTGGTGAGACAACAACTATGGAAGGCGATAATTACTGAGGATAAGTTACAAGACTCAACATTCCTATTATCCCGTCACGGTTAGTCACCTGAAGCAAGCCAGAGGATGAGTTGGCCGAAACGTGGCGAAATAACAGCAACTATGCAAACGAGGATAACAGTACGAAAAAAAGAATTAATACATCAATCTATTTGTTAAATAGAAACTATTATTGGTTACGATGGGTCTTGGTTACGATGGGTCTTTGATTTTTTTGATTTTTTAAAAAATTTTTCTTTCTTTGAAGACTGTTTTGGCATGGGGCAGCCAAACCAGCTGCCAACATTGCCCTGCTTTTTATTGAAACCAACCGAGAGCTCTTTTTAGTATCCTCGTTGTTCCCTTAACTGCAATTGGCTGGATCTCATTTGCACTTGGTTCACAAGGAATATTAGTTAGGTAGGACTTCAGGTTCTTCTTCTTATAGCCTTATAGCACCTATAATAACTGGTATGATTGATATCTCCCTAAGATTCCAGTTTCTTTTCATATCATACATGAGACCTTGATATTTGGCCTGTTTCTCCCTTTCAGCCCTGTTCAGACCTCCATCGTTAGGGACACTCACTTCAACCAAGGTTGCAACAGTATAAATTACATACGGAAATTATGATTCTACAGAACAAACAAATAAACAATATTTAATTAAACAAAAAAAAAAATCGGTACTTGTGCAGAATCTGAACGAGACATAATTAACTGTCCGCTCAGCTTTGCTCAGAACATGACGTCATGCGCTCGGATTTTACTGTAATCTAACGTAAGACGCCGATTAATGCGCGGCAAAGGAGCAGACGATCTTTGGGGAAAAGATAGGGGAAAAAATCGACGGGACCAGCCAAGAGCTTCTCGACCGTTATCTTTTCGAGTTTATGTGGAGATAGAAATTTGATAATTTTCCTTCTGTCTCTATCTTAGACCATACGTCGGAAAGCTACCCGGTTGAGTTGGCGAAATTGCTCCACGTCCGCTGTCTCTTCTCACCCCACTTTGAGATTGTTTGATGCGACTGTAGAGAAGTTTATCTAATCCTAAGGAAATATCCTGGCTGTCTTGATTTAATTCAAATTTTAAAAAATCAGTTGCCAGCCCCACTCTACACGAAAAAAAATGTTCATGAAAAAAAAAATATCAAAAAAAGGTTTACATTAGTTACAAAAATAAAGAAAAAAATACAAAATAAAAAGAAAATTACACGAAAAATACATAAAAAATGTTATTTAAAAAAACTTTTGTTAAAAAATATGAAAAACACATACAAAACGGTTAATTTTCTTATAAGTTTTGTTCAATTTAGTTTAACCCCAAAAAATTGGTGTGGGAAAAAAAGTACAACTAACTTTTTGTTACGGTAGGTCGTTGTTTTTTTTTCGGGGGGGGGTTACGTTATATGTTTTGATTTTATTTTGTTTTTTTTTTATTTTCTGATGATTTTATTAGATTTAAATGTTTTCTTCGGTGTTCTTTCCTAAGTAGCGTTTTTACGGTTTGATAATCAACGACTCTCGGCGAATACCGGTATGTTCCGAGCAAAGTCGTGTGGCCAGTTAGTTAAGTCTGGTTCAAAGTCGACACAAGTACCAAAAATTCAAAATAAACAATAAATAATTACAAAAAAAAAAAAAACGTAACGAAAGGCGCTTCTTTTTCAGAAGCCACGATGTAGATACGTTTCCTTTCCAATAGTGTAATCCGTTTGAAATTTAGTTCGAAACTGAAGTAGACATTGATCTTAAATAGCGTGGACAAGGACGAAAACGTAGACTTAAAAATATATTGCGGTCGAATGATAATTCTAAAAATAGTGATTGATATATATTGATTGACTGATGGCCGTTTTTATCTTTTTTTGTTGTTGTTGTTGCTTGTAATGTTTTTTTTCACCGTTTTTCTTATTGTTTTTGAATAAGTTTGGAGAAAAGCACCATTTAAAATATAGGAAAACAAAATCACAATAAGCGCACGTAACAAAAGCAGAGGTTGATTAGTTCAATTAATTAACTCTTATTATATTTTATATATCAGACAATACTCCATTTTTTTATGTCTGCTTTGTTTTAATACAAAATATCATTATGTTTATATAGCTGTATGCATTTTTCTATGCTATATACAGGGTGACCCCAAAAAAACAAAAGCTAAATGGAGGCCATCTAGAACATATGCTGTAGAACGGAGAAAAAAAGGCCAAAAACCCTAGTGTTTTGATGTGATGTTTTGAATATAATAAACTAGTTATGACCAAAGTTGCATTTCATTCGGACAAAACACTAAGAAACGGGCCTAATTAGAGTCGGAGCCCGTTTTTTTTTTGGGGGGGGGGGTCGCCCTGCATTTCATATAAATTTCTATATTTTACGTATGTTTACAAATATATATCTATACGCCTATAAATTTGGATTTTTTTGTGTATATTGATATTCATATTAAAAAACCTTTTTTTCTATTTATTTAAAAAGAAACTACAACTTTGTTATATATAGATATTTTTTTTCGGTTTTCTTATGGGATAGTCATCTTTAGTTAACTAATACGTCTCATTATATTCATGCAGATATTCTACATGATTTATACTTGCGTAATATTTGTGTAAAAGGTTTTAGTAAACAAAACCTCTTTCTATATATATTTATGTATGCGTATATATTTTTGTTTAAAAAACGTTGCCTACCGAACTCCTCCGTCAGTTTCGAATATGTCTTACTGATAGCCCAAATGAGGGTGAAACTCGAGCCTTGGACTTCCGGTTAGTTGGCTGTCATGACTCTTGTGGGCTGCGACGTCGTTTGGCTGTGGAAATATATATATATATATATATATATATATATATATATATATATATATATATATATATATAATGCCCTAGGGTATGTTAGTATTTTCCCTAGCGTATGTTATACACTAACATTGAATTGGACAAGAACTAACATAATGTTTTAAACTCCAGAATTTCTATCAGTAGGATTTTCCACGAAACACTACGGCTCAACTTGGTACCTGGTACGGAATTCATCTTGATTGGGTTAAGCCGGCTGAAGGAAGAATATTCTAGGGGATTAAATTCATAAGAGGTCCTCACACGCATTTATATCGTAGTCAGAGGAGATAACTGCGTTGGGTTTTTGTTAAGTTTTTGCCGAAAGGTGTTGCTATCCTTCCAAATATGGCGTTTGGTATTCACAAATGGCCTCTCATACCGACCACACTCAACGTGGCTTAACTTTGGTGATCTAAGAAGAACCAGTGCGATTATATCTGACATCATGACTCAAGGAGAGTAGAAAGTTTACTTCCGGGGTCATTTTAACTTCCGTTTCCATTATTTTGTCCTTTAGTCTCCACATTCCATGAGCAATCTTTTTGGCAAAGGCGGAAGAATTGCTGTTTTCTGAGTCGGAATCTATCCATCTAATACCCATCGTTGGCCAGTTTTTCATCTTGAAGATAGCGTTTTTCCCTTTTTAGCCCCTTACATCAAGTGGATTCATGCCTTGTCTGAAGCGATTTCTATAAAAAAAGGATAGAAAGAAATAAGTTTATATAGAAAGCAATGGGAAAACAAATCTGTAATCCTATTGGACACTTGTTTTTTTGTTTTTGTTTTTAGAGATAAACTCGTGGTTATTTTAAAAAGTAAACATAGTCCGTTATGTTCACGAGCAACGGAGGTGAAATCCCTGTCGTTTATGACAGATTATGTAGATGATGACTCATCACTAGTTTTTTGATAAGTCTGATAACATCACGGACAGATACATGGATGTTGCTCAGAGTCTAGAGGTCCTGGATATGACCTTAAACTATATATAGTGGTGAGGCCCCAGCTTGCGGCCTTTGCGGGGGTGTGGAGCCACCCTTTAATTGTCATTACTCCCAGGTCCACTCTAACCCGAAGTGGTAATACCTGTTAGGATCTCAACTATGGGTTAAATAGAAACCGACTTGAAAACAACAAATATATTCTATTAAAAAAATTTTCTTCAAAATCTTTGGAACCTGAAAAGGGTTGATATGCCGTAAAACAAAAACAACCAACCAACCAGGGGCTAGGGGGCCCTAATAACACAGGGTGAAGTTTGACGCAGAGCTCTTAGCGAAATGTTTGGCTTTATCGGATGCTGATGTAATTACTGGGGCTATGAAAAGAGAATATTCTTTTCATTGTTTTGACTCTCGAGTATATATCCGACACAGTTAGACACAATTAATCAACCGAGAACCACATCACTCTATTTGAAAACATCTATCATATAAACTGATATACACTCGAGAGTCAAAATAATGAAAAGAATATTTTCTTGACACAGCCGTACTCATCACATAGACATAGACTCTCCATGCTCTCCATGAGCATGCAGTATGATGACTAGGGCTGTGACAACAGCATATTCTTTTCATTGCTTTTACTCTCGAGTGTGTATCCGTTGATATTTTATATGCTTTTATATAGAATGATATGGTTCTCGGTTGATTAACTGTGTCTAACCGTGGCCATCGTCATAGATGGCTTGTCAGCTGAAACATGACGTCATCGCCATAGGTCCTAGCAAGCAAAATAAGTGGAACACAGACTGTCGATAATGAGCAGACATTTTTTTACAGAAAGCGTTAGAAAACTTCAAAATTGGATTAAAAAAAGATAAACATGATACTTTGTACTGAAACTCATCCAATATTAATAATAAAAATATTAATAATAAAAAACGAATTGAAAGGGAGAAAAGTTGTTAAAAAGTTTAAAAAGAAAAGGAATACGATTTGATTTGTATGAAACTGAAGTTTATTCAATAGAAATAAATAAAAATGAACAATAAACATTTTTTAAATCAAAAAAACAATATTTTAAAAATCAAAACTGAAAAACGAACAATAAATTAGTTTAATTGAAAAACGAACAATAAATTAGTTTAACTGAACTACGAACAATAAGTTAAAAATTAAATTCAAACAAATGTTAGTATAAACAAAGTTACTAAGGCAGAAATATTTCAAACATTGAATATTAAAACTTTTTAAAAATCTGTTGTAGAATTTAATTAAAAGTTTGAATTTTTCTTTTTCTGATATTTTCTTTTACTAATATTGTCATTCTCTTTGCGACAAAAATTGTTTATAAGGGAATTCGATGAACTCCATATCAGCATTTTTTCAATTTGCTGAATAGTGTGACCCTCATCACAAGAGTCAACATGAAATAATCGATTCTGATCAGCCAAAATATTTAAAGTTATGTACAAAGAAAAATGAGATGAAAAGTTTATAATTATAGTCGTCGCTAGGCCATCATATTACGGTAGCCGCGGTCTGTGTCGGATATATACTCTAGAGTCAAAACAATGAAAATGATATGCTGTTGTCATTGCCCTGGTGACGATATATGAAAGTGAATTTGCCTAGCGAGAGTTTAGGACACGCATGGAGAGAAATGAGATGAAAAGTTTACGATTGGTGTGTATTGTGATTAAAAGAGCTTTGATTTACATGGAATCATAACCCAACACTTTTGATCGAATATTCATTTGTTCTGCTGATTAAAAGTAATACATTGTAGAAACTATTTTACCCGTGAATTGTATATATAAGTATTATAAGAAAAACGGATATAAGAGAGATTTTCTCTGGTCCCCAATTTGAGCCTGTGTTAATGTACAGTGTAACCGGATGCAAGAACACCGGATATTAGCCCGGATATAAGAGAGTGGTAGGTTCTGGGGGGTCTCTTATATCCGGGTTAAAGTGTATATACCGAGGATGTATATATAACGCAATCCGTATTCTGGTTATAAATACCCCCTTTTTTTTTCATTCATAATTTTTAGTTTCCTTTTTTTTATTTTTTTATTTCTCTCATTACAATCTGACTCTCTTTACTTCCTCTTTTATATTTCAGCGCCTTTTCTCGCTTTCCCATTTTTTCCTATTTTCTTTCTTTTTCTGTTTTACTTTTTTCTATCTTTTTTTTTCTTTTCATCATAGTCGTTATTTTCTTCCATTTTTTTTTTTAATTTCCTTTTGTTCTTGATTTTTTTTTCCTCCATTTTTGTTGAAATTTTTTCTTCTACTACTTTCTTTTCTTCTTCTTTTTTTTTAAACCCATATATTTTTTATTCGCCGTTTTATCAAATTGACAAGAAAGTTCTTGCGGTTTTTTTAACTTTTAAATTCAGACGAACATATCTCGGCTCAAACAAAACAATTTTTGATCGGAATAAATACCATCATAATATAATCAACACACTTTTGATAACGCAAAACAAGGCATTCACATAAATATCTTGCGTTCTGGTGGCGATGAAGTCGCTGAAGGCGTTTTTGATATCGCCGAGGATTTTGAAAAAGGGGTAGCTGGTAGCTGAGAAGTCTGGAGAGTACGATAGACGAGGTAGAGTTTCGTAGCCCAATTCGTTCAACTTCTACAAGGTCAGTTTAGCAACGTTATGTTGACTAATGCTGGGTATTGTTGTCGAAGTTTCTGAATGCATTTCATCCATTTGTTGACAGTACTTCTCTGCTGTAATGGTTTCGCCCACATTGAAAAATCTGTAATGGATGAGACTAGGTCGAAGACCACCAAACAGTCAGCATGACCTTTTTTTTTTGCAACTCTGGCTTCGGGAAGTGTCGTGGAGCTTTGTCAGCGTCTAATCATTGATCTGAGCGTCGCCGGTTGTCATAAAGAACCCAGTTTTCATCGCAAGTGACAACCAGGTCAAGAAACGGGCCGTACTTGTTGCATAAGGGAAGATGTTACTTCATAACGGCGTTTGTTTTTTTTTTCTTTTTTTGTTTTTTTTTTTTGGTGGGGTTGTCGTCCAATTCATAAGATATCCCTTTATCAAGTGTTTGTCTTCCCAATCTCTCTTAAGTAGTTGGAAATCGTCGTATACGTTACGTCTAATTTAGAAGCAAGTTCTCGAACAGCGTGGATTGACTTTGATTAAGGCTCTTAATTGATCGTTGTCAACGTCCGATAGCCGACCACTACGCTCATCATCTTCAAGATTCTCACTGTTTCAGCAACTTTTCGGCCTAGTTTGAATTGAAATAAAAAAAAATTGTGCGAATTGGCTTTTTTCCATCTTGTGTTACACGTTCTGACAAGACGACATAACTGTTTTAAAATTATTTTAATTTAAACGATTAGATAGACCGAAAAAAAAACTCCATTTAAAATTATATATAAATTAAAGAAAACTTATTTGAATATACGTCATTTGAAATCAAAATTAAAAATTCCGCAAGAACTTTCTTCTCAAGCTAATATTTCCACAAATTCCATTTCAATTTCTATAAAATATCCTTTTTTTTTATCTTCCTCGTCATCATCGTCCATATTTTCATTTTTCTTATTCTTTCTTTTTCTATGTTTTTTTTTTTTTTCATTTTTCTTCTCCAATTTTCTTCTCTTATTTCTTTCTTCAATTTTCATTTGTGTTTTTGATACCTTTCTTTTCTACTTGGAGACTTATTCTCCTTCAAGTTCTCGCCAATATATATGCTAATTTTCATTTATTATCAAAGCCATTTTCTCTTGCCAACCAATAAATTCCTTACTGTTCTTTCCTTTTGAAGAAACATTGCTTTTAAAGAAAATATTTTCCATATCATCAAAATGTTTATAGTCAAGTTTTTTCGCAGAGGGCAACAATGAGATGACGATAAAATGGATAATTAACAATCATAAAATACTGCCGAGCAACACAAAAATTATGCATACGCCATCCATAAAATCCAAAGATAAAACAACCTTACAACAAGTAGGGATTTGACTTTCAGAAATATTTTCCATCCATTTTTCATATAATTTTATGCTTATTTGCACAACATCCGAAATATTTTAAATTCAAAAACACGTCTCTAAACAATAAACTTTGGCCTTAAGCACTTCATTTTCAATTTTCAAAATGTTTCAGGCAGAATTGAAATCTTAAATCTATTGATTATTAACAAGCGGGACCTGTAGAAATTCCACGGCGGACTCTTCCATATGTACTATATTAATGTTGGCATTCTCTGGATGTTCAGCATTAAATGGAGACGCCCTGATATTATTGTAGATCTTTTGTTGAAATTGCAAGAATTCTTCGTAAAATAATTAATAAAAAAAAAATAGATGACTTGAGTGCCATCAGCTATAATTGAAACCGAAACCAAAACTTATGAAGAATTCTTGGTAAAAATTATTTATTACAAGAAATCGAAGGCCATAAACAATTAAACGACAGTCATTCTGAAGAAAAAAAGATGTAAGCGCGACACACAAAATAGCACACACGTTACCGTATTCGATTTCAAGAATAAAAAATATATCCATATGACTGAGGTGCATCAACGAATCGAAGCCAAAACTTATTATATATATATATATATATATATATATATATATATATATATATATATATATATATATATATATATATATGCGTGCGTGCATGTGTGTGTGTATATATATATATACATATATACATATATGCATACATATATATACAGATAAATATACATATATATAAATATATATATATAAATCTTATATATATAGATAAATATAAACCTTGAGTTATATATATATCTATATATATATATATATATATATATTAAGTAATGTGATTTATAATTTAAAATTTAAAAATGTAAAAATCTTTTTAAATTTAAAAATCAAATTTTAATTAAATTAAAAATCAGTTTCATAAGAAGGAACAACAACAAAATCAATGCAGATAATTGATTTTGTTGTTGTTCCTTCTTATGAAACTGATTTTTAATTTAATTAAAATTTGATTTTTAAATTTAAAAATTTTTTTAAATTTTTAAATTTTAAATTATAAATCACATTACTTAATATTGAATTAGCTCTAGGACATTTAACTATCGAGCTTATTATATATCTAAATTACAACGAGCACTTTCTATTTCCTGTATTTTAATTAAACTAGTAATTTCACTGTTACATTAAAATACACTCAGCTCTTTAGACTATTGTTCTAATCTCCTTTAAATTTATATATATATATATATATATATATATATATATATCTGTATAGTTATCTATTTCTGTATCTATCTATCTCAGTCTATATCTCTCTCTATCTAACTGGATAGATGGGCGTGAGATGGATATGAAGAATATTTATAAGATCTGTCAAAATATAGTAAATCATATTGTAGACGTTTACTGGAAGAGATGGTCAGCTGATCAGATCTACGTGTGAGTCACGTGATCAGGTTAGCTGGAGATCTTAAAGAGTTAGCATTTGGACGTAAAGAAGAGCAGATCTTTAACAGTTCGTCGCCCCCCCCCTTCACTGGTGTAAGACCTGACGTGTCTGAAAATAGAGACCTAGAAGTAACCACTCAAGCAAAGATATTCACTTTCCATTCGATCGACACCTGGAAAGTGAATAAAACCTGTATAAAATACAACCAGCGTTCTTGGAAGTAAATGAATATTTGTCCAAAACAGGTTCTCAGCCTCCCCTCCAGGAACAAGATGAATTCCAGGTCGACAAGATCAACGACGCATGAAGTTACGTATGTCAAAAAAACATGCACGCACGCACGTATACACACACACACACACACACACACACATATGAACAATTAGATAAAAATATATCATAAATAGACAGCAACAACATTAGCTAGGGTTCAAATAGTGAAGAATCACCAATAATAGACATTTAGCGACACGTATACACATCAGGATGAACCCTTCGTTGCAAGTACACATATCAACATTTAGACGATAAAAGTAAATAAAATATACACCGTTTTGGTGACTTTTTTGGTGCACGATTATATAACATTATGTTACCTAAATTTTCGAGGTATACCTCTTCTTCCAAAAAAAAAATAAATAAATAAAATAAAATAAATAAAAATAAATGAAAAATATGCTTTTGTAGATAATTCATTAAGTAGTAATCTTTGTTTGCAACACAGGTTTGCTAATGTTTTCCAGAGTGTAAAGTACCCTGATAATATCTATAAATTAAATAAAAAAAAAAATCGGTTCGGTTTGATTTGAGTAATAAGCATTAGTTTAGTTGGGTGATCTCAGGTCATAGTTATTTCAAACTTTGATTACAAAAACATATGCTTTAAAGAAACACATGCATTTGCCGCTTTAATGCTACGTAGTTACAAAAATTGAGTTGTCTGCAGAGAAAAGAATATTGATCTGATAGATTTCATAAGCCATCAATAGAATTGGGTTATGGAAGAGGTTGATGACGAGAGAGAGAGAGAGAGAGAGAGAGAGAGAGAGAGAGCATTAGAAAATCATCTTACCATTCCTGAAAGCATTCGGATAGACTTGATGGGAAGACAGGGCGAAATTACCAACTGAAACATTCTTTTTTGTAGCAACCTACAACATAAATATGCTTTTCTCTCTCTCTCTCTCTCTCTCTCTCTCTCTCTATATATATATATATATATATATATATATATATATATATATATATATAACTACTTAATTTACTCACATAAAATTAATATACAAAAGTATAGATTTATGCGTAAACTTTACTTTAGTATTTACTTCAAAAGTTTGAGGAATCCTAGAGTGGATGAAATGCGGAATATTCAGTGTAGCTTAATCGCTATATACATTTTATAACTTACTATATATATATATATATATATATAAACTGTGCTCTCTCTCTTCTATCTCTCTCTCTCTCTCTCTCTCTCTCTATATATATATATATATATATATATATATATATATATATATATATATATATTTCTTTCATTTGGTTGATGGTGAGAGAAAGCATTAGACAATCATTTTACCATTCCTGAATCTATTCTGATAGACGTTTCTGTGATAAGACAGGGCGAAATTACCGACTGAAAGATCGCATTCTTGTAGCAATTTACAACATGCATATGCTCTTTCCCTATCAATAACATACGTCATCCATCCTTTTTGTTTTTTCCGTCTTTTTCTCTCCCTTTCTTTCTTTCTTTTTTTCTGTCTTTCTCTCTCTCTCTCTCTCTCTCTCTCTGCCTTTCTGTCTGTCTGTCTTTATCTTTGTCTTAATCTTTACAATTAAAAATCAAGATCTATCCTTAACATCTGTGTAGTAGGCCAAGGTAAATATACCGACTAAAAAATTCTCTTTTTGTAGTAATCTATAACATATATGTACTCTCTCTCTCTCTCTCTCTCTCTCTCTCTCACTCTCACTCTCCCTACCTTTCTATTTCTCTCTCTACCTTATTCTCTTTTTTTTTTTTTTTTTTTTTTGCGAATACAATTGAAAACAAGACTCTATGTCAAGATCTCTATAATATGGCAGTGTAAAATTATTGACTGGAAGTTCCTACTCTTCTAGTAATCTATAATATAAATGTATCTCTCTCTATCTCCCTCCCCCTCTCTCTCTCTCTCTCTCTTACTCTCTCTCTCTCTGTTTCTTTCTCTCTCTCTCTCTCTCTCTCTCTCTCTCACTCTCTGAAATTTCGGTTGAAAAAAAGCACTATTTCAACATCGCTATGACATACGAGGCTATAATTACTGAATGGAAGATTCCATTAGGGCAGCAATCTATGACATAAATATGGGTACTCATGCAGATTAGGGACCATGTTATCAACAGTGTATTCTGGGCATCTATGTAAACTGTCAGAAGATGCTGAAACGCTAAGCCAATGAAATCGCAGTGGCCGACAATCAGCAAACGATATTTTTTAATTATTTTTTTACAGTATCCTTTGTTTATTAAATTGTAAGATTAAAATACAGAATAGCTGAAAAAGAAAAGGACCGCTCTGCACGTTCAGAATAGTTTTCTGAATAATAACGTTATTATTTCAACACGATCTGTAAACTGCAGAAGTACCTTGTGGTGTCGTATTTCTGATATTTTTTATTAAATATAAACTAAAAATAAAAATGTATCTATATATAAATGATAATAAACTTTAAAGAATAAAAAAAGTAGAATAGTTAACCTTTTTTCTGATTGGTCTAAAACTTTTGGTTATTTGAAGCCGCCATAAATAAAAGAAATAAAAGAACTGCCATCTATTAGCATAGAAAGAAAGCAATCGTTCGTTTTGGAAATTAGAAAAGCATCGTCACCCCCCCCCCCCGGCAGCTATACTCTGGTAAGTTGGTCCGTTATATCCTACATTTTTTTTTATTTAATTTTTCAAGTTGAATCCAATTTTTGCAATGCGTTAGTTTATTAACGATGAAGATACAGAACAGTAAAGAATGGATTTCTACATAATATCGTTGTTCCAGCGCGGTTCGTGTTCTGCATAAGTGCCGAAGCGTGTTTAGGTCCTTTCCTGATCCTGGTGAACTTGAAGAAAGAATCTGATCAACTTTAATCATCCTTCTAGTATAAGGGAGTACCTGAACAGATAAAAACCAAGTGTATTAAGTGTTGTAGGCCTATCTAATCTCTTGAAAGTATTCACAAAACCTACAACATTTCTTTTGTTTTCATTGAACTTACCATATGATGACTATTTTTTATTATAATTATTCCCACCTTTAATGTTTAATTGTTTTCTAGTGTTTTAAACAATGGTCATCGTTTTCGGTTACAAAAAAAAAAAACACGAAGTTTTCTTTCAGGATCTTCTTTAAAATTGGGAAGCGTTTTTCTGAAGAAAAATCCGCAAAGTTTTCGTCACCTACCAGTAGTTTATATGACTCGCTCGGAATGTGTCGACGATTACACGCTCCTGCTTTTGCATAGTATCTAAATATGTATTCCCCCTCCCTCTCTCTCCCTCCCTCCCTCTCTCTCTCCCTCCCTCTCTCCCTCTCTCTCTCTCTCTCTCACTCCGGGAATGCAATTGAAAACAGAGCTCTATATCAAGATCAAACACAACTTTTCTCGTGTCAATTTTTACGACAAATCTAATGGTAGTATTTATATAATTTTATTTATTTATGAAAATTATATTAAATAAAATAATATGGAAATGGATAAATTAAGAATAAACTGGATGGGTTCCACCCCACCCACCTCTACCCAACCCAGAGAGGAAAGCCGAACATACCTGCTAGTATATTATGTAAGGAGAAACCTTAAAACGTCATGATACACACACTCCCATATATATATATATATATATATATATATATATATATATATATATATATATATATATATAATGTTTTCTCAAAGAGACACTAAATTGAATTTTCTCATGCGGAAAATGCAAGTCTTTCCTATGAAATGAAACAAAACTACATTTTGCACGTTGCTTGAAAGACAAAATTCATGCACACCAATTAAAAAGAGTTGGATCGTACAATGCAATTAGAGTTCGACTTAATTGGATACCAGAGGAAAATACGAAGGAAATATAAAAAGCAAGAAACAATACGAAAGTAGAATTAACTTCATCTTCAATGCAACATATTTATTAATATCTCTATTTAAATAAAGTAAACTATGTGTATATGTTTATATATTTCTGTGTACGGGGTCCTAAACTAATCAACAAATCATTATGGATTTTGGAATATATATTCTAGGTTACACGACGAGTAAAATGGACACATTATTATATTTTACTTTTTTTATTTTTTTACAAAGGAGTCACCATTTAGCAAGGCCCAGAAGCCACTCGAGGATAAGAATTAATATGTGTACAGTGGTCAATGGGACAATGTCGCAGTAATCGTTAGTAGTGGAAATTTGGTAAACTGGATTACTTAAGAAGAACGGCTCATCAAGAACTTGTTTACGTTGGACTTGAAGACGACCATATTATAGTCAGCCTGAAAGTAGGCAAATGGAAGAGAGTTCCACAGGTGTGCAGTTCTAAGAAAGAAGCTTTGATCATGGAATCTAAACTTTACCATTTAAAAGATACCGTATGTATAAAGTTAAGTGTGTGCATATGTTTTTATATATACATATGCATTAAATAAGCTGTAACAATACAAGCAACTATTTCCTTTATTAGAATGATATTACAATCCCTATTTCCCCTTCCCCATGAGGATATCTTAATTAACAAATTTATTAATAAACCAATTAGAAAGTTAAAAGGATACGAAGTGGCACCAGTACACGTCTAATTAATAACTATACTAACCTAGAAACATTGAAGAATAGGCTAAGATAAACAATTTAATTAGTTAACGTGAATGATGGATCCGCCCTCTAGTTCTACAAAACCATTTCAAGCTATACCGATTAATACGAACATAAACTGATGAGAACACAATATGTCATTAACTGGAAATAGGTGCCTGATTAGTACCAGGTGGGTGACCATTTGGGAATTCTAGGTGCTGTATGCGCTCTCCGCTTATCTTGGCATTTGTTTGCAGTTGTCCTGTACATACATTTCACTTGCAACTGATATTTAACAATGTTAACTCAGGAGAGGTGTGGTTAGACATTGCGCGCCTCCTGCCAGTAAAATTACACGCGCAGGGATTTCTTTGTGGGTATCCATAGTCTGTCAAAGACTGAAGGAGCCCTTCTTCAGTGAAGGTTGTGTAGTTCCAACGAGAGAAATGCGTCTTAATAGATATTGGTTAATAGAAATTCTTGTGTGTGGGGCGTTTGCTCAGTTGGTAGAGTGCTTGCCTCGCATGCAAGAGGCTCGGGTTTCGAATCCTGAGTTCGGATGTGTCTAACTGATGAGCCCAAATGAGGGCGAAACTCGAGTCTTGGACTTCCGGTTCGTTGACTGTTATTGCTCTTGTGAGCTGCGACGTTGTTTGGCTGTGGAATTTATTATATACACTCTCCCACATTCTGAAAATCATATATATATATATATATATATATATATATATATATATATATATATATATATCGTTGTACAAGACGAAATTCTAAACTAATTAATTGATTATGAATTATTGATTATGAATTTTGGAATATATATTCTCGGCAACATCATGAGTAACATGGGTACATATTTTTCCATACCTTATCACATTTAGCGGGTGTATGTATATAATTTAGGTATGTGTATATGTTTATGCATAAGATTCGTTCCTAAACTAATTAATCGATCATTATTAATGTAATAACATGGCTGCTGTAGCAACCTAACTGAACCCAAAGCTGCAATCAAACTAGGCAGGGTGAGCCGGCTTTCACCTCAGGAGGAAGTTTCATGGGAACATTAACTTTACAAGCGGTCTCCCCGTCACATGTACATCCCAATCAGGGGAAATGATGACATTAGACATTTGCAGTTCATGCAGGGAAGTGCCGACATCCTCCTACGTACAGCATCTGGTATTACAAAATTTCCCCATATTTAGTGCTGACCAAGCTCAATGTTGCTTAACTTACATGATCTAATAGAAGCCAGTCTGTTAACATGATTATACTGTATACTATATGGCTGCTATGCATAAGAATGTGTAATGTAAGCTATATTTAGTTTAATTTAGTTTTAGTTAAATGGAGTATAAAGAGGTATTAGATATCAATTAAGTAAGATTTTGCAAAGTTCAGTTTCTCTGTAATATTTTAACGGATTTTTTAAGAGCATAATATAACCTCAACTTTCATGTGAAATATTTATTTCAGATAAATATTTAGATTTTTACATAAATATTTCAGATTTGCATTGATTTTTTATCCATAATCAATTGTACACTAATTAAGCAAGATTTTCTGAATTTGAATTTCATTTGAAACCATTTAATCTAAAGCCATAAATTTTAGACAAAAGATGAATCAAAATCATATAATGAATTTTGATCAAAATTGAAATGATTCTAGACATATGGTTTAGTAATATTATATCCTGATGTTAACTTTTGTAAAGGGAGATAAACTTGTGCAAAATTGTTCTGTTTATAGAATTAATTTTATCCGTCATTAATTATTCATTTTTCATGGTTTCTTATTGTATAATTGGTTTCACTTAATTAATGTGCTCAGTTCTATTTACGCATTTTTTTACATTGTGCATAATTGTGTAGCATTTAGAATACAAAAGTTCTAGCATATGCACACACACAAATATATATATATATATATATATATATATATAAGTGAACATGTCTGTGTATCTGTGTCTATCTGTCTGTGTATATTTCCCTATGCAATAACTCTGTCAATTTTAAGTCTACAGACGCGAAATTTGATATACAAGATACTGAGATTTGGGAAAATCTATATGATTGGTTTTCGGCCAGAAATTTGGCTGTTAATAGGTCAAAGTTCAACGATTCGACCTTTGAGAACTCTTCCAAACTCCTCTGACAATTTGGGGTCTAAACACTTGAAATTTTAGATATAGGTTCCTTGGACATGGATCTAACTTAATAACTTGATTTGAGCCCAAAACAATAAATGTTAAGAGGGGACAAAGTTAAAAAAATTGACCGCTTTTTTATTTATTCATTTTTTTGCTCAACATACACCTCCAAACACCCGGGCACGCCGGGCTGAAATGCTAGTATATATATATAAGTGAAATTGTCTGTGTGTGTACATCTGCCTACAAAATTTCTCTGCCAATTTTCAGTCTACAGACTCAAGATTTGACATAAGGAACATTGAGGTTTAGGAAAATCTTTTTAATCGGTTTTCGACCAGAAATTTGTCTGTCAATGGGTCAAAGTTCAACGATTTGACCTTTGAAAACTCTACAAAACTCCTCCGACAATTTTATTTCTAAACACTTAAAATTTTAGATGTAGGTTACTTGGACATGGATCACACTTTATAATTTTATTTGAGCCCAAAACAACAAATGTTAAGGGGTCACAATTGGGGTTAAAGTTAATAAAAATTTGACCTTTGCGGTCTTTACCAAATTACTCAGACAATTTTTGCTCTAAACATTTGAAATGTTACATAAACTGTATTCAGACATAGGGCAAGCTTTTTAATCGGGTTTTGGATGAAAATTTTGCTGCCAAAGGACCAAAGTTCAAAAGATTTGACCTTTGAAGTCTCGAGCAAACTATTCAGCTAATTTTGGCTCTAAATATTTGAAATTTTACATAAAGGGTATTCAGACATGCAACAAGCTTTCTGATTAGTTTTAGGCGTCAATTTGGCTGGTAAACCGTCAAAGTTTAAAGAGTTGACCATTACAGACTCTATCAAACTCCTCCGCCAATTTTGGGTCTAAACACTTTAAATTTTAGATGTAGGTTACCTGAACATGAGTCAAACTTTTTAATATATGTATACATATGCACATAAAGTTATGAACAGTACATACAGCCCGAGCAAAGCCGGGCTGAACTGCTAGTAAATATATATATATATATATATATATATATATATATATATAAGTGGTCGTGTCTCTGCATGTGCGGAAGAGTCTCTACCAAATTCCTCTCTCAATTTTTGGTCTATAGACTTGAAACTTTATATATAATAGATTTGGACATGTGGAACACATTCGATTTAGTTTATCACAGATTAAAATGCTAAAGAGCCAAAACTGAAAAAAATGACCTTAACTGGAGTAAATCTACTAAACCTGTTATTTCTACGCATGTGCAAATATACATTTATATGTTAAAGTCGTTAAAGTTTTATGTATTCAGCTTTATGTATTTATTTTTATGCTTGATGTGAAACCATTATACTAAAACTTCTTACCACCAAATTAAAAAAAAACAATTTGAAATTTAAAAACTTGCAACCGGAGAAAATGTTTCTCCAGTGGGAAGGAATTGATCACTCATCCCACTAAACCTCTGAGTTGGTTCGATTACAAATCATCATTCTATGATGATTCACAGACTGGGATATCGCAGTAAATTTGAAACAATAGCACATTGATCAACCAGTGTCTGGATATTGTCAACTGGTGGTTAATTCCAAAAACGGTTTACTTTATTGAATTAACAGTTGCTGTTTTTTTTAAAGGAGGTGAGATATGGGCTGAAAAAAATCAATGGAACTTGATAATGTAAAAAAAACATTGAAAAAAGAGCAATGTATTTTGAATGACTGGAAAATAATGCGTATAAGATGTGTCTGAAAAGTAATGGGACTGGTCGCACATAAAATTTTATTTCTAAACAACTAATTACATCATCATCATCATCATCATAATTATCAGTAGCAGCAACAATGGCATCAGCTGCAACAGCAACAGCAACAGCAAGTTAACGATACGGGCTGACAACCTGAGTATGCCAAGTTCGAATTCAGTTTCGTTCCACAGAAACACTTTCACTTATAGATGTTGCCAACCTTCGTATGTACCGGATGTCTTTCTAGAAAGATATCAGGGAAATGAATGCCAACAATAATCATCTGATTCATTCGAAATGAAGAAAATCATTATCATCATCATCATCATCATCATCGTTGTCTTCATCATCATTTTCATCATCATTTAAGAAAACAGCATACTGAGGATGGAGTGTAGCTCCGAAATATATTTGTGTTATAAATTTCAAACAAGTAATATATTTGTTTATTATCCTAATATTTACGTTGTGGTTTGGCTTTCAAGCGCACTTGATACGTATTTTATTTTATTTAAATTAAATCCACGTTTTTGCATGGAACTCACACCCTTGACCTTATATATGTTTTTAATACAATTCATTTATTTTATTACCTACATACAATACTACCCTTCCGATTTACCCTTATATGTTGTACTTACTTTTAATTACTGTTTTTTCATATTATCCTATTCCTTCATTCTCGTTTCATATTTGAATGCCATTTAGCTATTTTTTCTATATTTGCATTTCGTATAATTCTGGCCTTTCCGCTTTTCTGGTTAAAAGCATTTAGCTTTGAAATGCCATGGCATAGAGAATTTTTTTTTTTAATATTTTCCCCTTAATTTTCCTTATTATTCTGATGATATAAATAAATTTAATTACCATCCGTTATTTAATATCATATTTATATTTTTCAGGATTCCAAAAAGATAGTGAAACTGGTTACACCATATTTAATTTTGAAAATCTTTTGAAAAACTCATCAAAACTATAAAGCATACTAATATACTACGAGGAGAAGAGAAAAATTTAGCAAAATGTGAACGTGTATGTATGTGTGCTAAAATTAGGTTAAGAATGCAATTTTCTACTTGAAGATTAAGTAGAAAAGTGTTCAAATTCTAAGAATAGGAATCTAAGCTGACGTGTTCGGGATGTTAAGTCACACGCAAGAAGTTTTCAGTGACACGTGCATAAAACGTCTTTCTTTCCATACTATAAAAGAAAACGAACAATTCTTTTGAGCTTTGATATTTCTTTATAATATACAGTAGGGGGGTACTGTATATTATAAAGAAATATCAAAGCTCAAAAGAATTGTTAAACCTCAAATAATGTATTTTGTCATTATTAATAACTTTTAAAACGCTGCTATTAAGAAGAAGAAGAAGAAGAAGGAAAAGAAGACGGCTGCAACAAAAAGAAAGAGATCTACATCATTGTGACTACTACTACTACTACTACTACTACTACTACTACTACTACTGCATCACCAATACAAGTTTCTTTTGTGAACCATAATACTGCAGAAAGACTAAAAAATTATCATTGCAAATATTTTAATGAGTCAGATGTTCTATTTCTTTGTCTAGTTATCGCTCCTTCAGAACTTCCAAAAAAAAAAATGTTTCTGAATTTTTAAGATTAAGGTTGAATATTATTTGAATTATTCGAACTACGGTTGTCAACTTGTGTGTTAGTTTCACAACGTTTATGTCGATCTAACCTCCGACCTTCTTCAGGTGTATTTTGTCGAACTCAGGAATCTTTCTCTCAAAGTCGGGAATCTTTCTTTTGAAGTTTGGAATATCCACGGAAATTTGAATTGCACTTTTTATTTAATCCACAGGGGTAACATGCCAGCGTTCCGTCAGCCATAACTGGATAGAAGTACTAAGCAATTCACAATTGTATCTTGAGTGTCGTGCGCACTGAGAATTGGACTTTCAACCTCCAGAAGAGTGGTAATTTACAACTGAATTTTATCAAGTACTTTATCCACTAGGCCACGGGTCATTTCAAAACGTTGTGAAAATAATACTCCAAGTGAGAACAGTATCCTGAAGAATCCAAATAATATAAATTCCAAAATGTAACGCACTTTATGTCTACTGTTCACATAAGTATCATTTATATATATATATAATGTACGGAGAGAGAGAGAGGGAGGGAGAGAGAGAGAGATTTGTCATGCGGTAGAAATATGAAATATATCTAACATTTAGAAAAGCGGATTCATTGAGGATTGGCAGATTATAAAAATGGCTTGATTTGATTATTCAAGACACTTGAAACTGACCGATCACTGGACCATTGAAATTGGTGACAAAAGACAAATACTCTACAATCCTCTTATGGTACATCTCAGACAGTCAAGATATATTTTCTCTGCTATAAAAAGCAGCAAAACAGTGACTGTCATATAAATAAATGACGTTTCTTGTTAAGCCACAAAAAAAAAATAAATGTTTCTTTGCAAGGACATCTTGTGTTTATTAACTTCTTTAAATATCGATTCTGCGTTGATTTTCATTTGTTTTATTCCTTATGTGCTTATATCAAGCCAATTCCACAGACCATTGTTTTTATTATTATTATTAAGTCACCACTTATCGAGGATAAAAGACGCCCAAGAATATGGGTTAATTGAGCAATATATGGGAATACTAACATTTTTAAATGGTATTAATTGTTCGATTGCTTTATGGGTTCGTTTGGTGATAACAATTTTGTTGACATTGGATTTGAAGACGAGCACCTTGTAATCAACAGGGAAGTAGCACTGCAGCAATGTTTTCTACGGACGAAAATAAGTTTCAAAGAAATCCGTTATATATTATCATAACAGAACAAAGTTCATCTATATAATCAAATTGTCAAGCAAACTATTGTCTGTCTGTGGCAATTTACGTTCAAGCATAACTTTAAAATTAATTATTTTAGAGTATGTTAATGATTTTAAAAAAATCTATTTAGTTGATACAAGCCACTTTTCTGTACTTGATTTCTTTCTTTTCTTTTCTTTCTTTCTTTTTTTTTTTGTTGAACACTGGGGGACACCACCATTACTTAATGATGCAAAGAAAAGTTAAATGATAAGAGGAGAAGTACTTGGCGGAGGCTAACAACCTAATCATTGAAAGAGGTATATGAGAGAAGTGTTACAAAAGAGAACGAGGGAGGGAGGGAGGAGAGACTGACAGAAAGAGAGAGAGAGAGAAGAGAAAGTGAGAGAGAGAGAAAGATGGAGAGAAGGAGCTGATAAAAAATATCATTATCAAGGAAGAAACATATGTGTATATTTGAGAAGTAGACTGACCAATGGATTTTGTCTTCTTTTTGCAAATTCATTTTTCCCGATTTTTCCCGATTCACGGAATAAAACTCAAAGCTCAAAAAGTAATTCAATAGTAATAGTTTCGGAGAAGACAGAGTTCGCAAATCTGAAGACAGACAGACATATAGCCTTTTATATATATATATATATATATATATATATATATATATATATATATATATATATATATATATATATATATATATATATATATATGATTATGCCGCATATATGTATACAAACTGACAGTTTTAGCACTATGCGACGGGCAAATGCTAATTTAACAGGCATTTGAGGAGAAACATTTATGGTCCGAATGTTAGAGCTGCCGACTGTCAGCACGATGGTTGTAGGTTCAATCCACGGCTGGGAAAAGGTGTATCTCTAGCTGCACTGATAAGTTGTGATACAACAGAATAGTACTAATGTGGATGACATATATATATATATATAGGCCTAAATTCTAGAGCTCACATATTATTGATATGAATAAAGTAAAACGTATTTCTTTTTCATAAATTTCAAGTAAAAACAAGGACCCCAAAATATTATTGCTATGAATAAATTAAAAGTAAAATTATTTATTTAGGAAACTATACTTGGACTAATATATATATATATATATATATATATATATATATATATATATATATATACCTTTTCATTTATTTAAAAATACCTAGTAGCAAAAAAAAACATTATTTTTATGGTTGCTTATCATTTTCACTAAGACAACAGTGTAGTATCTGTTCTTCACAACTCCGATGCCATTTAATGTTACATGTTTTCATTTATTATCCCGTTTGAAAACATTCAAAATGCGGACAAACAAACATACAAACGGAGAAAGTGCCGTTTAAATCCTAAGTAGATTAATATTTTAAAAAAAAAATTTTCTTAAAAGCTTTAATTTACAAGTAAATTTAACAGTGATCTTTGCAGCATGTTTAAAATGTAGAAAATAAAAAAATTAAAATAAATTCACAAGAGATTCTGTTTCTGTCATCATCACCAGAAATAGATTTCCACATATCCTATGAAAGTCGTAGAGATGCTGCGGGCTCGTTGAGGACTCATAATGAATAGCAGCATTTAATTCCATTCTGTTAGACTTTTACCATTTTATAATGTTCCTTTTCTTCTCTCTTTTTCTTCTTTGTCGTGAATTTATCAAGCTAGAAAAATAAATAAATAAGCTTCTCTCTTGGAGACTCGATTTTTGCGGCAGAGAAGAAAATCTTCATCAAGATTCCATATTTGAGAAATTAATTCAATTATCGGATATTTTTTATTCTAATGTCCGATTATGTCAAGCTGATTTCCTTTCAATAGCTTTTCTTCTGCTATTATCATTCCTTTATAGTTTCCTCCCGACGAGGGCAGAGTTAGACACAAGCTCGGTTTTTAATGTAGGGAAAATCCAGCTCTCCAAAAAAAGAGGCACTCTGGATAGGAACAAAAATAAAAATTGCCTCAGTCTAGAAGGATTTCTCCTCCACTGATCAAGAACAGAAAAGGTGAAGTGTAGTATCAGAACAGATACTACACTTTGTTCCGAGCCAAAAGGCCAGGGACGTTTTTTTTTTTTTTTTTTTTTTTTGTTCAAGTAAAGTATTTGGTTGAGTGGATATTTCATGACTTATCACTAGTGCTGTGACAACAGCATATTCTTTTCATTGTTTTGACTCTCGGGTATATATCCGACACAGTTAGACACTATTAATCAACCGAGAACCACATCTATCTATATAAAAAATAACATATAAGATATTAACATATATATATACTCAAGAGCCAAAACAATGAAATGAATATGCTGTTGTCACAGACCGACTTATCACTTGTAGAATAGTCTTTGTTGATTTTATTTAACGTTTTCGTTAAGTTTTAACACGAAGGCTATAAATTTACCGAATTTCCACCACTAACGATTACTATAATTCTGATACTGTACACTCTGTAAGCCTTATCCTCGAGTGGCCTCTGGGTCTTTATAAGTGGTGACTCCTATGTAAAAAAAAAAAACCTCAAAAAACCAAGAAATTAGACACTAGTTTTTTTTTTCAGTTGAATGAAAAGGCATTTATTAGCCATTGTTTTCACACCCAAGCCGCCTGACGCGTATTTTCCAAATCAATCTTGCATTGTCTCTTAAAAGTTCCTGTCGTGTCGTCACGTGGTAAAAAGTCTCTCTAGCCTCCCTCACCGTGGGCTTTTTTCCTTCTTTTTTTCTCTCCCTTCTTTCTTTGACCCCGATGTCATATATATATATCCATTTATTTCTATAACGTTGTGCTCGCCTCACTACTTGGTCATTTGCATACATGTCAGTGACTTCGTTACACCTATAGAAGAAACAGAAGTCCACAAGTGTTGCTTAAAATTATTAACTCTCGATTGGAGCATATTTTAATCGACAGCTTTTGCTTTTTTTTTCAGCCAATAATAAAAATCGAAATATTTACATTTGTATGTTGCAATTACATACATAATATAATAATCAAACACACAACTGTTACGGTTTCTTTCAGAGCTAATGCATGAAATTCATCCCTACAAGCCAGTGTTGGCCACTGAGCCGAAGAAACTTTGCAACAAGAAACGTTTACGAACTACTCGACACTGTTACGTTTTGGAGTAAGGTTAATATCTATGTTGTGTTATTGTGTGTCGTGTTATTGTATGTCATGTTATTCTGTGTCGTGTTATTGTATGTCGTTTTATTGTGTATTGTGTTATTGTGTGTCGTGTTATTGTGTGTCGTGTTATTGTGTGTCGTGTTATTGTGTGTCATTTTATTGTGTGTCGTGTTATTGTGTGTCGTGTTATTGTATGTCGTGTTATTGTGTGTCGTGTTATTGTGTGTCGTGTTATTGTATGTCATGTTATTGTATGTTGTGTTATTGTGTGTCGTGTTATTGTATGTTGTATTATTGTATGTCGTGTTATTGTGTGTCGTGTTATTGTATGTCGTGTTATTGTGTCGTGTTATTGTATGTCATGTTATTGTATGATGTGTTTTTGTGTGTTGTGTTATTGAGTGTTGTGTTATTGTGTGTCATGTTATTGTATGTCGTGTTATTGTATGTTGTGTTATTGTGTGTCATGTTATTGTATGTCATGTTATTGTATGTCGTGTTATTGTGTGTCGTGTTATTGTATGTCGTGTTATTGTGTCGTGTTATTGTATGTCATGTTATTGTATGATGTGTTTTTGTGTGTTGTGTTATTGAGTGTTGTGTTATTGTGTGTCATGTTATTGTATGTCGTGTTATTGTATGTTGTGTTATTGTGTGTCATGTTATTGTGTGTCGTGTTATTGTATGTCGTGTTATTGTATGTCGTGTTATTGTATGTCGTGTTATTGTGTGTCATGTTATTGTATGTCGTGTTATTGTGTGTCATGTTATTGTATGTCGTGTTATTGTATGTCATATTATTGTATGTCGTGTTATTGTATGTCGTGTTATTTATTTCATGTTATTGTATGTCATGTTATTGTATGTCGTGTTATTGTATGTTGTGTTATTGTATGTTGTGTTATTGTATGTTGTGTTATTGTATGTCATGTTATTGTATGTCGTGTTATTGTATGTCGTGTTATTGTATGTCGTGTTATTGTATGTCGTGTTATTGTGTGTCATGTTATTGTATGTCGTGTTATTGTGTGTCATGTTATTGTATGTCGTGTTATTGTATGTCATATTATTGTATGTCGTGTTATTGTATGTCGTGTTATTGTATGTCGTGTTATTTATTTCATGTTATTGTATGTCATGTTATTGTATGTCGTGTTATTGTATGTTGTGTTATTGTATGTCGTGTTATTGTATGTTGTGTTATTGTATGTCGTGTTATTGTATGTCATGTTATTGTATGTCGTGTTATTGTATGTCGTGTTATTTATTTCATGTTATTATATATCATGTTATTGTATGTCGTGTTATTGTATGTCATGTTATTGTATGTCGTGTTATTGTATGTCGTGTTATTGTATGTCGTGTTATTGTATGTCGTGTTATTGTATGTCGTGTTATTGTGTGTCGTGTTATTGTGTGTCGTGTTATTGTGTGTCATGTTATTGTGTGTCATGTTATTGTATGGCGTGTTATTGTATGTCATGTTATTGTGTGCCGTGTTATTGTATGCCATGTTATTGTGTGTTGTGTTATTGTGTTTCATGTAACTAAATGTCTATTGTGGGGTTCTTCACTATCTGAACCCGAATTATCGTGTTGCAGTCTATTTATGCTTTGTGATCTTCTAAGTGTGTTGTGTGCGTGTGTGTCAGACATAACATAAACACATACATGTATTTCGACATACCTCATCACCTTTTCAATTGCGTCGTTGGCCTTTTGGTCTACCTGGAAAGTAATCTGTTCTTTGGAGGGAAGCTGGAACATATTTGAACGAATGCCTTTCACTTCAAGACGATGGTTTGTTTTATATAGTTTTTATTCACTTTCCAGGTGTCGATTGCAGAAGAATTGAAAGTGAGTATCTTTGCTTGTGTGGTTAATTCTAATCTCCAAGTTGGAGACATGTCAGCTCCCTCCCCGGTGAGGGGGACGTCCTGTTAAACCGTCTGCCCTGCTCAACGTCCAAATTCCAACTCGACTCTATATCCAGCCAATTAGAACGCGTGACCACAACATGTCCTTCTGGTCAGCTATTTTTAGAGCTTCTGCTGCAACTTGTCCATTTTATAGTTTTGACAAGTTTATCAGAACATGGCTTCACATCTCATCTCTTGTTGACCTTGCCAGATAGATAGATAGATAGATCGCATTGCGAGCTTGTCTCTGCTTTATCGTTATTTTCCTGGCAGGTGTTCATCTGAGATTCAATCTATGTCCCCCCCCCAATCGCCAGACATTCACGAAAAACACTCGTCTAGCCAAAACCACTATCAACAATTTCCCACACTCTTTATCTTTGCCTAAACCTAAATGTAGATTCCATGAACAAAGCTTCTTTGTTAGAAGTGCACGCCTGTGGAACTCTCTTCCGTTTGCCTGCTTTCCAGCTGAATACAATCTGATTGTCTTCAAGTCCAACGTAAACAAGTTCTTGATGAATCGTCCCCTAAGTAATCCAATTTACAAAATTTCCATTACTTATGTTTACTATGCTATAATCACATTGACTAATGTATACCCATTAACCCTTATCCTCGAGTGGCCTACGGTGGTGACTTCTGTGTAAAAAAAAAAAAACGTTGAATAACAGATAATTTCTCGTGTACCACAACTATATAACATCATCATGACTTCTGTTTAGTCTTGAGAAGCAGTTGATACCCCCCTATAAGGGTGCTTGTGCAAGTACTGCGTTGCATGATTATTTAATGACTTATCACTTACAGGATTGCGTCTGGTGATCTTATAGACGCAGTATGCGACCACGTGACCCCTCTCAACGGCTATCAGCAACCTCAGCTCTGTTTCCGTCATCTACTCTTTAATCCTCTATTGTGACCATTATATCGCCTCCTACATTGCATGCCTTTGTGAACAACATCATTTCATTGTCTTTCTACTGACTTCACTTCCTATAATATTTGTTCTGTTGATCAACATATTTCGTCTTTTTTTTTTTACTTCCTTACTCTTTGAACTTCGATAGTATCACAGCAGCAAGGACCAACAAATCTAATATATAAAAGGTTATATGTCTGTCTGTCTGTCTATCTCCATATTTTCAAACTCTATCTTCTCTAAAGCTAAAAGTCGCAGAGCGGCGCTAGGGCCTGAAATGGTTGGATGTTTTTTTTTACAGAACATTCTTTAATGTTTGTTTCAGCAATTTTTCGGCCTAGCTTGAATAGAAATAAAAAAAAATTGTTCGAAGTTGCTTTTCTTCTATCTTGTATTCAACGTTCTGAAAAAAAACCCCAGACATAATTGCTTTTAAACGGTTGCAATTTAAATGATTAGATAGGGCGAAAACCGCTCTTTAAAATGATTTTAATTGAAAATACAGCATTTGAAATCCAAATTAAAATTCCGCAAGAACTTTCTTCTCAACCTAATATATATATATATATATATATATATATATATATATATATATATATATATATATATATATATATATATATGGTTATACATATGAACTGAATCAATAAAAGTAAAACTGCATCGCTGGTTCTACCATTATATCTTACGTTGTGTCAGGTTGAGTTGATCCGTCACATTTTTGCATTATTTTACCTTTTATAAATTGAAATTTCTTATATACACATTAAACAATGCTTCAAGCAAAC
>NC_136489.1:120604769-120607269 GCF_053919585.1 Euprymna scolopes | reverse complement strand
CATCAATGTAATGGAAAAAAAATCCAGGAAATAAACGAAGGTTTTAAAAAAGAAAACGCGGGTCTTTGAATTTTCAACAAAATTTTGCACTATATATGCTCTGCCCCTATTAAATAGACACATTGAGCTTAACTCAGAATTAACGGTGAATGGTTTTAAAATAACAATCTAGACCCGTTAAACGAAAACGGTATACATTGAAAGTAACGACATTTCCAAAACAAACTTTATATATATATATATATATATATATATATATATATATATATATATATATATATATATATATATATATATATATAATGTGTGTGTGTGTTTTTATTTTTTTATTAGTGTTTTATCTGTTTGGTTATCTATATTTCGGATGTTGGACCATGTTTACAATCCAACAGTCTCGTCAGACCTTACAGAAATGGTTGTTAATATTTGGAAGAAGTGTTTTAGAGGAAATACGAGAAAAAAGGGGGGTTAAGATATAATAAGGGGAGGGAGACGGGTATCGACAGTATTTAAGTCTTGAAGGTTAAAATGCATTAGATTGTAGTGTGTGTAGGGGGTAGCAGATTCAGGTTAGCGTGGGTAGAGATATATGGATATAGGAAGGGGGAGGGGGAGAGGATGGTAAAAAAGAGGGGTTAAGGAGAGGTGGGGGGAGGAATTTCAATTTTAGGTTTTTAAAATTTTGGCTGATTTTGGTTGTTTAGCCAGGTATATGAAATAGATGAGAGAGATAGAGAGAGAGAGTGAGCGATGGAAAGAGAAGGAGAGAGAGAAACGGTTTGTGTACGTGTCATATGTGTTTTACAAGTAAAAGTTCCATTTAGAATGTTCGCTATAAGTTGACTCGTTCATTTTAGTTGACAATGAGTTGTTTTAGGTAGTCAAGGGTTAATACATACGCCAACGCACGCGCAAATACACATACATATACACATATATAAACAATGTATATGCAGGCATACATGCATCTATATGTAGACATACACACATACACACAACTCATATACACATATACATACTCATATATATATACACATATATATATACACCTACATATATACATATACGTGGAGATATAGATCTCCATTAAGATGTAGATGTACATATACATGCATATATACACACACACGTGTACTCATATACACGCATATACAATTATATAAATATATATATTCATATAAAGATAGGTATACACACATTTATAGACATATATATATATACATAGACATGTGTATATTTATACTAAGTAAATAAAGTAAAGTTAGGATAAATAAACGGGTGTAGTTAATAATGCGAAGTAAGGTAGACGCATTGTAAGATATATTCAACATACATGTTGTTGGTTTAATATTTAGGGGTTTGTATTGATTTGCTTTGCTTATTGGGTGGGGGTTAAGTTATAGTGTCTAGAAGAAAAAATAATTCATAAGGATCTAGATAAAAGCAAGGATGAAGATAGAAATAGAGATAGAATAAATTAATAGATTGAGAGATTAAAAAAAAAATTTTAAGGGGTATAAATGTTTAAAGGTTAAAGATTATGAGGGTGGTGGTTAAGTTATAATGAGTCAGGGGTTCTTGTAGTACCGTTAAGTTCATATATATAGGGGGTGGGCTCCTAACATGGTGTTTTGGGCATTAGTTATGTTTAACTTTATTTTCAGTGTCAAGTGTATTGTGGATATAGGCATATACATACATACATACACATACATACATATAAATGCAGATATAGCTGTACCTGTATACATACGATCACCTATGCATACACATAGATATACATATACATATAGACACTAGCACCCAGATGCACGCATACACATATATGTGCACATAGACATAGATATACAAATATATATTCATGTATATACACACGACCCATTAGCATATACATCCATACACGCGCACATAGAAACATATACATAAAGACATATAAGGATATATACATAGACCCAATCATGCCCCCACATACACACATATACATATGAAGATACATGTACGTATATACAGATAAGTAAGTAGGTGCATTAAAGATAATAGTATTTCTGGCATACCATCAAAAAAGTACACATATATATATATATATATATATATATATATATATATATATATATATATATATATATATATACATACAGATATCAATACATATTGCAACATATGTCCACCCATATAAATGTGGAGAGTTTTAGTAGTAATTAGTAAGTGAGTAGTTGGATTCATGGATAGACGAATGTGTAGATGAGTAAGGTAATATAGGGTATGGGGAGAGTGGAATAAGGGGAATTTGTTGTGTAGATGTTACAGTAATTGGGTGTATGCGGTAGATGGATGTATTGTGTGTATTATTCTGCAGGTTAAAAGGATGTTGTCTGAGGGATGTTTCAGAAAGGTGTATAATTGTTAAGGAGGTGGGATTTGTAATGCCGGCAGTTTACGGTGGTTTCCTGTTTTCTCTTTAGTAATTTGTCTCTATCTTTTAAACTGAATATAAAAAGCT
>NC_136489.1:120594769-120602269 GCF_053919585.1 Euprymna scolopes | reverse complement strand
TTGTATATACATATATGTGTGTTCATGAATTAAAATATGGCACGCGTCTGCGGATGAAATGTCAGAAATTGACAAGCTAAACGGGAATTATTTCAATATTTCTCACAAATATAAACAAACCTTGTTATTGTTATGAAAAATGTAACAGAAAGGAATCTGGTTATGTTGATGTTCTGAAAAGATTGACATGAAAAATTCACAGAAGGAAAAAGACAGCAGTTGGAGATTTGATTGTCAACCAAGTAAACGCCACGATAATTCTCTCTATCGCTCTCCCACTCTCTCTCTCTCTCTCTCTCTCTCTCTCTCTCTCTCTCTCTCTCTATCTATCTATCTACCATAAGCAAGCACAACAGGAGAAATAAAAAACGGAATGTTGCTTACACCAATGGTTGTTGTGTTTTGAATTCTTAGAAAAAAGGGTTTATAATATAACAATACACATTACCATTAGCTTATGAAGCGATGCACTTTGTGTAAACAAATTTAGCTTAAGTATCTGGACAATGTCAAAACATTGCTAATTCATTGCCCGCATAGTGCAACGGTTTGAACAAATGCAACAAATCCGACACTATCCTCGCCACTAAGAAATATTTAACTGATTTTGCCCCGTACGGTTCAGTAAAATGTATTCGCTCAGACAATGGAACTGAATTTACTAGTAAAGACTTTGAACTTCTATTAATTAACCACCGTATTAAACACGAGAAATCGGCGCCGTATTCCCCCTTCCAAAATGGCACGCTGAAAGGGCATCGCGAACCCTTTTTGAGATGACAAGATGCCTACTTATCGAATCGAAATTAGCGCATAGTTTATGGACATACGCTTTAATAGCAGCAGCAAAGCAGCATATATCAGAAATAGATCGTTCAATAAGAGGCTAGGAAAAACGCCATATGAAGCGTTTTACGGTGTAAAACCTAAAATGAAAAGAATGCATCTATTTGGTTCTGATTGTTTAGCATTTATAGAAAACACCAGTAAACTAAATACTAAAAACGAAAAAGGTACTTTCGTAGGTTATGATAAATATAGCCCAGCATACTTAATCTACTCCGCAGTTCAAAATGCCATAAAAAGGGTTAGATGTGTAAAATTCAACGATACATTAAATTTAAAAAATGACGATCCAGTGGATGAAAAACGGGAAATATTGCCTAGCATCTTAATGGATCACAATGAAAATATTAATAACGACGACAATTACAGTAGAACTTCTGACGAAAATATTAACCAGACATGTCGATACCCAATAAGGGAGTGAAAAAGGCCAGACTTCTTACAAATTGAAACGATACAATAGTACGCCGTAGATTATTGTTATTCGTTGAACAGCGCACCGGAAAGTTATAATGAGGCGATTAATTCAGAAAATCACCAAGAATGGGAACAAGCTATGGTATCCGAATTGAAAGCTTTATCTGAAAATAACACATACGAAATAGTGGCAAAACCAACAGATAAAAATATAATTTCTTCATGCTGGGTTTTTTCCAAAAAAAATCACAGCTTCTGGCAGTGAAACTTTTAAAGCAACATTTGTGGTAAAAGGTTTCTTACAAATTTCTGGAGTGGAATATTTTGCAACATTTTCACCAACGACAAATTTAACGACAATTAGAATTTTATTACAACTTGCCGCTCAATACAGTTTAAAAATACATCAAATGGATGTAAAAAATGATTATTTAAATGTTCCGATTGACTGTAAAATTTATATTTACCCTCCAGAGGGATTTAAAATGAAAAATAAAAATTGGGTGTGGAAATTAAATAAATCGTTATATGGACTAAAACAAAGTGCACACAATTGGAATTTAACACTCCATAATTATTTAATAGAACAGGAATTCAAACAATGTCCCGGAGATGTGTGCATGTATACCAAAAATGTAGGTAATAAATTGTTGATTTTGGTTTTTTGAGTGGATGATATATTACTCGCCTCAAACTGTGACAACACTTTAAAAGATGTTAAAGATGAATTAAATAAAAAATTTAAAATGGCCGATCTTGGACGACTGTCATGGTTCCTCGGTATAAAATTTACCTGTGAAAATGAAACTATAATTATGAACCAATCATGATACATTGAAAAAATTATGCTCAAGTTCAGAATGCAAGATTGTAAGCCGCGTCCAACTCCCGTCGAAATGGACATAAATAAAAATATAGGGACCGAAACAAAATCCATAGATAATCGAATATACAGGAAAATGGTAGAGAGCCTCATCTACTTGATGACCGCAACAAGGCCTGATATATGTTACACTGTTACAAAGCTATCTCAAAACTTATTGAAACCGACAATTTAAGACCTTAATCGTGCAAAGCAAATCCTTCGTTATCTAAAAGGAACCAAGGAACAATCTTTAAGATTTAAAAGTCCTCTAAATTTAGAAGGATTTTCAGATTCAGATTGGGCTAACTCTGGGGGTAGAAAGAGTATAGTGGGGTATTGTTTTAGACTGTCAAAGACTGGACCTATGATCTCTTGGAAAACTGAAAAGCAACAAATTGTTGCCCTTCCTCCTTGTGAAGCAGAATATGTGGCTCTTATTCATTCCGTGCAGGAGGCAATTTTTCTGAACACCCTTCTAAAATTTATTTTAAAACCAGATCTAAGTAAAAAACCTATAGTAATTCATTGTGATAATCAGAGCAGTATCTTATTAGCGAATAATTCTATGATTCATCAAAGGTCGAAGCATCTTGATATCAGAAATCATTTTATAAGGGATGAAATAAGGAAAAAAATCTATTACTCTTACTTATGTAACGTTTGAAAATAATATAGCCGACATTTTCACTAAACCTATAAAAAGAATAAAATTAAGACATTTTATAACCGAACTTTTTGGAATCTAATTATAATTAAATCTCTTTTCAGAAACCCAAAAGGAGAAGTATGAACAGTCGAAATCACACAAAAAAAAAAAAAATTGTGAATATCCCGGGCACGATGTTAAACTGCGACCATTTCTACCTTACTAACCAAATTAACCAACTAATACCTAACATAATGTTTCCAGTTTTTGTTACACAAAAAAGTCACTTGTTAAAGTCTTTTTGTAAAACTTCCTATTTGTCAAATAGTTCTTCTTTTGTGTCTTTGTTTTGGCAAACATTTGATAAAACAAAACAAAAATGTATATTTGTGAATTTTTGTGCATATGTTTATATGTATTTGAAAAGTATTCTATTTGTATGGTCATATATATTTGAAAAGTGTTTATTTTTATATGTATAAAAAAAAATGGCTTTTTTTTTTACTGTGCAATGCCACTTTAAGTTTGCTGAAATTTATGGGTTTGTCTTTCTGAGTTATAACAGTTGTAAATGGTTTAAAATCGGCTGGAAGTCCCTTGAGGGTCCTTATGGCTTATTATTTCACCTGAGAGTTTTAAGGCATTGGCGGTTGTTTATGCCCTTATAACATAGTCAGTAATCGTTTCATCCTCGCTACGTTTCAGAGACGTTAGTTCTGTATATAGGGATATTATTTTCGGTTTCTCTTTTGATAAATAATGTTCTCTTAATGTGTTCAATGCTTTCCTTGCATCATCGAATGCGTCTGTTATAATCAGAGACAGACTTCTATCGTCTAAACATTGAATCAGTTCTGCAAAAACAGTCGCATTCTTTTCGAGAAATTCGGAGTTGTTTGGATTCTCTGTTCGAGATTGTATGACTTTGTGTAGTTTTCGAATCCTTAGATATCCCAGAAATTTTACCTGCCACAATTCGAATTTAGATTCCGATCTGTCAAAGAAAAGACGGTGGCTGGGTGCATAACCTGTTAAGTTTTGAGACATTGTGTTGAATAAAGATGGCGGCGTAGTTCAGATCAGTAACCAAGATAGCGGCCAAGAATCAAATGCGGTCTGTGGCGTAGTTAACCTGTTAAGTTCTGAGATATTGTGTTGAACAAAGATGGCGGCGTAGTTCAAATCAGTAACCAAGATGGCGGCCAAGAATCAAATACAGTCCGTGTCGTAGTTAACGGCGAACTGATTGAATTCAAAATTCGACAATTTTTATAATAATTTTGAAACGTTTTCGTTGGTTGTTTAGCACAGCCGTTGGTTATTAAATGATTGGCGAATCCATTCGTCTCATACCCCCATCAGTTCGTCTGATGGGGATGTGTCTCCTAGCGGCTTCGGCTGCAGGGAAACAGGGTAGTAGTACTCGTTAAGGATTCGTCACTTGAGACTCAGCTCAACAGGTGAGGGGCCGGGAACCGGACCAGCACCTGTTGGACTGAGGTACGCCGCCTGGGTAATACTTAGGAGGTCCACCCTCCCAGGCCTTGCCACTGGGCTTTCCGGTAGAGTAAGTGTTGTGGTGGTACACATTCATTTGCATATGTGGATAGTAATTACACATAAATAGGAAGACTCAGTTAGTCTGAGTGTGTGTTCACCAGAAGCCACCGAAGGTCCCCGAGAGCAGATATGTTTCTCCAGCAAAGACTCTCTTATTTGACACCATTATGTAAATATCCTGTAAATATCCTTTTCCTAATACACTTCTTATTTGATCTATCTTTGTTTGTTGAGTCGTCGTTTGTATTGCTTTCTATGTTACTTGTGTCAACCTGCAAACTTAACAGTAAGTTTATAGCTTACTGCCTGAGGCGCCCCTACCGGGGAATGCCGATGGGGTTACTCAGGCAATTTTTATAATTGCAGGAGTGCCACTTCTTTAGGGGAGCCTGCTGGATCCCCACTTTCCAGCTTTGTGCCACATTTTGCCGAGGTGGGCGGCAAATAAATAACTACCCCCATCAGGAGTCAAAAACATTTTACAGCTCCCTATCTTAGGTTGGGCATCTTGGAAGTGATATACATATTACCATTAGCTTATGAAGCGATGCTCTTTGTATAAACAAATTGAGCTTAAGTATTTAGACAATGTCAAAACGTTGCTAATTCATTGCCCGCATAGTGCAACGGTTAGAAGCTCCGACTGTCGTTTGGGCGATCGGGTTTTGATCCTAGCTTGAGGTAGTTGTTTGTCTAGTCGCACTAATGAGCTGTGAAACAGCGTATGTGGATGACTACATATATATATATTCAAGAAAATATTATTAAATGCAACGGAGACATTTATGATTGGAGGGGGGACAGTTATGTTCTTTTATCAAATGTTTATATATAGAACTAGAATTATTTAGATGCATGGTTATTCGCCGGGACAATGTTGTCGTTGTATGCCCAATATACGAGGGACGTGCAATAAGTAATGCCCCTTTGTCTGATCTAGCAGAAATTTTGCATGTGCAATGATCTATATCTCTACGGGTTATGTGGCAAATTACAGCTCTGAACTAATAGTGGTTTCTGTTTTACAGGTGTTTGAACTGAGTCAGGTGTGAAATGGAGCCTATTGAATGTCGAGCAGTGATCCGGTTTTTGTATTTGAAAGGACGCACACCACAGGAGTCTTTTGATGAGATGAAAGAAACTTATAGTGATAATGCCTCATCATATGACCTTGACATCGTGAATTCAAACATGGCCGGAAGTCTGTGGAAACAGCTCCCAGACCTGGTCGTCCCACTTCTGCCATTGATGAGGCATCTGTCCGTCAAGTTGAGGCTGCCATTTTGGAAGATCGGCGCATTACTATTTGCCAAATAGCCGAAGATGTCAAGATCAGTACAGGGTCTGTGGAAACTATCATTCATGACCATTTGCATATGCATAAGGTGTCTGCCAGATGGATTCCCAGGTTGCTCACACCATTCAAAGCGAAACGCATTGAGTGCTCGAGGATGAATTTGGAGATGTGCCAAGAAGATGAGTCAAAGTTTTTCAAAAGACTGATTTCATAGGATGAAACCTGGGTCCATCACTATGATCCAGAGATCCAGGCCCAGTCAATGCAGTGGAAGCACTTAGACTCACCATCTCCAAAGAAGGCAAGGGTGCAGCCCTTCAGTGGCAAGGTCATGCTCACAGTCTTCTGGGACCAGGACGGAGTAGTGATGACAGATTTCCTGGCAAAGGATACCACAATTTCAGGAGCCTATTATGCTTCACTTTTGAGGAAATTAAGGGAAGCCATCAAAATCAAGAGACGGGGCAAGATCAGTAAAGGTACCCTCCCCTGCAGGACAACGCCCCAGTCCACAACTCCCATGTCGCCAGATCAGAAGCATGGGCGTGTGGTTATGAAATCCAATCCCAATCCTCCCTACTCTCCTGACCTTGCACCCTCAGACTTTCACCTCTTCCCAGTCATGAAGTTGTTTTTGAAAGGAAAGCGTTTCCCAGATGATTTCTGAAGTCACGTCGTGGTTGGAGGTCAACCTGGGGTGTTCTACAAAAACGGTCTCCAGAGCTGCATCAAACGATGGGAGAAATGCATAGCTCTGGGTGGTTCCTATGTAGAGAAAGACTAATAACTGTGCCAAGTTTCGTTGCTCTGCTGCTATGGAAAGTGGGTCAGGAGCATTACTTATTGTACGGCCCTCGTATGTATCATTTTCGGAGTTACATTCTTCCATAGAGCATTCAGCTTTATATTATAACATATATATATATATATATATATATATATATATATATATATATATATATATATATAATAAAATAAAATAAAAGTTACAATAAGTTTACTAAGGTAATCAAAATGGTAAACTTAAAATATATTATAAATATTAAAGAGTTAATATTTACAAGTAAAATAAACTCAGCCAGATGTAAAAAGCTCAATAAAACCGAAAAGGAAATAGAGCTTATAATATGAACAATATATATATATATATATATATATATATATATATATATATATATATATATATATATATATATGTAAGGATAGGTCATTGATCACACTGACAGTGAGATTAAACGGTAAATTCATTTTTGAAATAGAATAACAATAGCTTTCTAATATACTGCTTGTATTCATAAGGTCAATTAAGTTGCTATAAAGATGGACTTATCAGTAATTCAATTTCGTACTTATTATTTTCTGATTCTATGACTGCTTTTATTAAATTATACATGATTTCATTAACGCGTGCTTCTTTTTAATTTGTGATAAAAGAATTAACATCTTGGGTGAAAAGCCACTTACCAGTGCTTTCAGGTCAATTTGCCTCTGGGGGTTGCTAACCTGTTCTGTAACTTAAATTAAACACACACACACACACACACACACACACACACACACACACACACACACACACACACACATAGACACACTGCAGCCAAGCAAAAATTTTGATGACCATCCATCACACCACAAGATTTCTTTCATTATGAAATTCATTTCCATCGAAAGGAAATTTTGTTCATGCGTAAACAACCAGCCATTTTATTCTTTTGTTAAATTGTACCTATTTACTATGCCTCCCCACGGGACAGAGTTAGACACCAGGGTGGTTTTTTAACGTGGAGAAAAGGTACAAAAATAAAAATTGTCTCAGTCGTGAAGGATTTCTCCTCTAACGAAAGAGAACAAGAAATAGAAGTGCAGCAT
>NC_136489.1:120564769-120589769 GCF_053919585.1 Euprymna scolopes | reverse complement strand
GCTAAAATTACTACTGAAGAGTGCAACAACTTGGTTGTAAACTATGAAAAGCGACTGAGGAAGGTAATCAAGGCCAAAGGCTATACAATTGATTATTAAATAAATCGTGCCAATAATTTTGAACAAGGGTTTTTTGCAATTATGTTTGTTGTTCATTTGTTATTTATTTTTTCTAAAATCCGATTGCTGCATCGGAAAGGTCAGTTAAAAATACATAATATACTTTGTTATTTTCTTTAATTTAATCCCTTTTTTAGAATTTATTAGACAAAATTTAACTTTTATTTTACCGTGCCAATAAATATGATCATCACTGTATATATATAAGTATATATGTATATATATATGTATATAGGTATATATATATGTATATATACATGTATATATGTATATATATATATATGTATATATATGTATATATGTATATATATGTATATATGTATATATATATGTATATATATGTATATATATATGTATATATATGTATACATATATGTATATATATGTATATATATATATATATATATATATATATACATATTAGATACGTTTGAAGCCAAAACAACGCATTATTACAACATTAATATATATTTATTTTGTTTGAAATATAATTTTCAATTGTAGCATAAATTTTAAATAAAATACATATCTGTTTATTTTGAAATAATGCGTTGCTTTGGCTTCCAGCGTATCTAATACGTATATATTTTATTCGAAGTCGACCAGCGCTTCTATCAAGCAACACAAAACCCTAACATACATACATATATATATATATATATATATATATATATATATATATATATATATATATATATATATATTGAGTAAAACGATTAATAATTAAAAATTATGAATCACTTTCACACGGAAAGACAAAGACAAACCAAATAAACTTGAGTGTACGATCGTTTCGGAAACGATGTCCATTTTATTAAAATTAACAATAGTTATTGACAATAATTGACAAAGGTTTTGTCTTCAAATATAATCTCATTCAGCAAAAATGGAGGGGGGGAAGTTTTAGTAAATAAGGCCGATATTCCTGCAAATATTTAAAAACATAAGAACGAAGTTATTAATTTTATGTTGATAATGAAAATAGAAAACTAGGAATAAAGTTAGGAGAAAAAAGTAAAAAGAATTATAATAGAAAATGAGATTTTATTTAAATACCTTATTCATTTTCATTGTAAAACTTTTAAAGTTTAGTCAGTACATCTTTTGGCATGCTGCTTTATCTTGTCTGCGAATGGTTGAAATAATAATTTAGAGTTTCTTTTAATTTAACAAGACCGATAGCCATTAGTCGAATGCTCTCGTGTAATGAATGAATGCGTGAATGTAGGATTGACATGAAATTCTTAAAGATAAACTAAAATGACCGAAAAATGGGCTGAAATGACTTAAATAAATAAAAAGTAAATGACTTAGAATGACTTTAATGGACTTAAGGATGAATTGAATGACCTTAAGAATGACTTGAATGCTTAAAAAATAACTGGAATCCTTCAAAATGAATGAATGATCTTGAGAATAACTTGAATAGCTTTGAGACTGACTGGTTGTAAAGTGGGTGATCAGTTTACATTAAATTAATACAGAAAAGTGATCCCCCGCTTTATATCACAAAGTTACAAACATAAGTACAGCATGTAGTAAGAACAGATACTACACTTTTATCTTGGCCAAAAGGCCAAGAAAAGGGTATTTATTTGCTCCCCCACCGAGCAAATTAGGCATAAGGCCGATTGTTAATGTGAGGAGTGAAGGGGAAATGGGGACCAGATCCCCGGGGAGTAGAGGAGTTGGATAGTGACAATTGGTATGAAGGGTTGCCCCTACATTGACCAAGGTCTTATATGTTGTGTTGCTCCCACATATGGTCTTTGCTTGCAGTATCTGCCGGAACACATACTCACAAAAGGCCAAGAAAACTTAAAAAGCTAAGAACAGCATCTATTATCAGCAGACCTTTGATCTTAACCAAAAAGGTTAAATACAAAAGTGTTACGGACAGACCGACATACAGACCGACCGACGGAGTAGCTTATAGAGTCGCTCACACACAACTAAAAATGCTGGACTAATGAACAGTTAAAACGTCTTTTTAGTGGACACTAAATTGAAAACTTTAAATCCAAGGATGACAACTGCTATTTTTTGAAAAATAAAATGAAATAAAAAACTTTTAATGATCTAATGGAGATAACTTTGATATTTAATGTACTTGTAATTATTTTAGGGATAAATTATTTCTTTATTGTGATGGTAAGATAGTAAAAATATAATAATGTTAATAATAATGATGAGTTTCTTACTCATAGATTCCGAAACGGCTGAGCATATGCTTTGCAAATTTCACTCAAAGGTAATTTATATATCTGGTAGTGTTCTTAGATATGTTCTGTACAGAAATTCATCCGATAAGCATCGAAAATCGAAAAAAATCCGATCTTAATATCTCTTTCTCGCTTATAGATGGAAAAGAAAAATTTTACAGGTATATTTCACGTTACATCGGTGAAGGGAAATAATTAGTGTTGTCTATTTAGCGGTTTTCCTGCTAGATTTCGTTGTGCGATCTAGCAGGTAAAATTTTGATCTAGCAGCTACCCGTTTATTTTTTCTAAAGAAAGGCCCTTGAAAATACTTTAAAACATAAGCTAAATTCATTCAAAGTAGTATTTATTGCCTTTTCGTAAAAATGATTTCTTGACTATTTGCTTTTATCACCATTTTTTTTTTTTCGGTTAACCATTCTTAAACTCGCTAGAAAATCGATTTTTGAAGTACTTTTATTGGGGTGGGAGCGCTACAGCCTCTGAGGATTAAAATACGATCCAAACACTCCCCCTTAATTTAAAAGTATTTATTCACTTTATAAAAATGTAGAAAAGTGAACAGTAGAAAAATTTATACCAAACGTAGTAGAATGTAATTATCTACCGACATGTATATCTTTAACGTGCTAAAACTAAGGGCTTTTTTTTTTCTAATTTCAAAATATGTTGTTCAAAGTGGTTTTACACACTGAATTAAAAATATAAACAATTCGTCGCTTATCGCTAAACGAGTAGGGAGGCTTAATTCTTGTAAAGTTGTAAACACATAACTTATTCTACCACTAACCATAACTTCGAGTTGCAATCCCAAATTTAGAGTTGGTGGTAGCCATAGATTATTTTTTATACAATTTTTCAAGAATGAAGTCACCAATGGTTAAGCGACAAGCAACCAGTTATTTGTTGTAAAGACAGCGAAAAGAAATGAAATAAAAAGAACGTAAACAGAATTTCAGCACGTATAAAATATATTGCATTTTATTGCGTTTGGTATAAGGTATTTTTTTTTACTTTTGTTATTGCCTACACTTTCTAGACTATTAACTATTCTACACTTTAATAAAAAGCCAACATTCATGCTTTTACTTATTTTTGCTTATTTTTCCATCCTTAGTATTACATTTAATTGTCAGTGTGTACCAACTTTTTAAGACGCAGCAAATGCTAATACCTCAGCAAAGTTTATTGCGTTTATTTTTGAGCAAACATTAAAAACAGAAACAAAGTTTTACACTTATGGAAAAAAAACTTACTTGCCTTCCTAGGATGGCAAAGTTAGATACAAAGTCAGTTTTTAAAGTAGTGAAAACCTCACTACCCCCATAAAAAGGCATTCGGGATTGGGGCAACTTTTTTTTAATCCTTAATCTTAAAGGATTTCTCCTTCATTGACCAAAGAGAAAGAATAAAGTATAAAGTATAGTATCAGAGCAGATACTATACTTTAACGTCAATTTTATTTGGAAAAACAGACACTCATAAACCGAAAATAATGGAGATATTGTAAAATTGGCAAATATTTCAATCGTAAACTCTTTTTAATTTTTCAAATATTCGGAGCCTACAATAATATATTGGATTGTGAATGGTGGTGGCGAGGAAAAGTGCTGCCTAATAAAACGTAAAGTAACACCCTTATTTTCTTACTTTTTTTTACATAGGACTCGCCAGTTATCAAGGCTCAGAGACCACTCGAGGATAAGGGTTAAGAGTGTTCAGTAGTCAATTGGACAATATAGTAATCGTTAGTAATGGAAATTCGGTAAATTTGTTAACTTTAGTGGAACTGCTCATCAAGAACTTGTTTATGTTGGACTTGAAGACAATCAGATTGTAGTCAGTTGGAAAGCAGGAAAACGGAAGACAGTTCAACAGGCGTGCAGTTCTAAGAAAGAAGCTTTGTTCATGGAATCTACATTTAGGTTTAGGCAGAGATAAAGAGTGGGGGGAATTACTAAACTTTTCACCGATTTAGGATTCAGAACTCTTAAGCATTTATTTCTTTTGCTATGAGAGATAATTTCTGCATCTTTTATTTTTTTTTTAAGGCGATTTCATGTGACTTAGGATTAGACAGATATTAAAGATTAGTCATCTCTTCCAAAAACGTTAAAATGAGGAATCATTTTAATAAACATTTATATGAAAAAATGATCCCTCATTTTAATTCTAAAATACTTTTTCGTAATATTCACACGTAACCGCCTAAAAATGGAGAATCTCATTTTTGGAGGGGGATAGCTAAGGGTTCTTATCTGCTTTTAAATATAGATATAATTCATTTTTTTAAATTGACAGACTACTTAATATTTTCCTTTTATATATAAGATTTTCATTTTGTGCTATTTTCCTATTTATATATTTGTGCCATTTTTACCTACCCTCCCCAATCTCTCCTCCAGAATGGTTCTAAAATTTATCAATTAATTCACATATAAATGTGGCTCCTGCATTTTGCGGATTTCGTTTTAAATTTTTCTTTTACAAATATTAATTTTTCTATTTGCTGAAAAAGCCCCCAAATCGCAAAGTTTATTTTCAGTCACTTACACATAACCATCTGAAAAGCTCCCATAGTTGGTTTGGTGTCAAAATCAACTTTGCGATTTTGGTACTTTTTCAACAACTGGAAGAGCAATTTTATATTCATTTAAGCTACATTGAACTTCTTTCCAATCGGATTATTTCTCGCTCTGAAATTACTTCTCCATCTGGATTATTTTCCCCTCAACAGCTCATTTGCACGTTCCACTGACTTTGAAATTCTATATGTTTAAAAAAAAAAAAATCTTCTCTTTTTGGATTTAACATCGAGTGAGTCTTCATGCACGCTAGAACTTTTACTCCTGGTTTGTTTTTGTTTTTTCCCCCAATTTTCACCCTATTTTCACATGTTTTTAACTGAAATGAACGCATTTTATTTTGCCATTTATGACTAACCATCATAAATTGCTGTTTCATTTAATGCCATAACCAATACATTTTTATCTCGGTTACAATAATAATTTGCTAAATTCTTTCTTTGCTCTGAAGAGAAGAATAGCAAGAATAACATTTGCTGAAACTCAGTAGAATAAGGATTTTTTAAAAACTGTTTTTGGAGTATTTTGTCAAACAATAAATTTACTTGTAAATTTTAATTTGCATTCTTTTCTTTCCGTAATATATATATATATATATATATATATATATATATATATATATATATATATATATATATATATATACTAATTTACAGTTTTAATTTCTTTTCTTTCCCTAATGTATATATATGTGTGCGTGTGCGTGTGTGTGTGTGTGTCAATTTTTCTGTTGCTAATTTTTTTATGATAATATGGTTATTAGCGTCTCCAGCCTTAGAGATCTAGGAAAATATTTTCTCTTAGAGTATCGCCCATATTTTTTGGATGCAAATAATATATATATATAAAAAAAATATATATATATATATATATATATATATATATATATATATATATATATATATATATATATATATATTGGCTGCAAGTCATTATTCAAGCACGTCTGATTGAACACGAGAGAGTTATTCTTTTTTCTGGATATTTTTTCAATTCGCCGAGCGGTCTTTTTTTATTTCAGCTGGTATTCTATATAATGCTTCCCAAAAGTTGTTGTTCAGCCATATTCTTCTCACATGTACCGATAGAAAGCGCTTCAGATTAATATGGCTGAACAACAACTTTTGGGCGGCATTATATACAACATGCCAGTTGAAATAAAAAAGACCGCTCGGCGAATTGAAAAGATATCTAGAAAAATCAGAAAAATGAATAACTCTGTTGTGTTCAATCAGACGTGCTTGAATACACACACACATACATACACACACACACACACATATATATACATATATGTGTGTGTCAGTGTGTATGTGTGCATGTATACATGGAGTCTAAAAAATGTATGTACACTTTAACCATCGCTAATATGCTGTCTTTTTTTTTATTGCAGGTTTAATTTATTAATCACAATATGGTAGGAAATCAACTTCGTTTTGAAGAGAGGAAGTTGTTGGAAGACTGAAAACGCCATTTAAGTGCAAAGACGATTCAGAAAGAAGGGTATTCGCGAAACCACCATCAACACGCCGAACCATTGATCGCATCAGAGACACATTTTAAGCAGATGGAACCGTCTAGAACATCAACAGGAAATGTTCTGAACAAGCATTAGAAAAGAAGAGGAGATGCAGGAAACATTCTTTCAATCACGACAGAAACCACTTTGATACCCAGCTTGGAAAACCTACATTTCAAAAGACAGTGTCTGTCGCATTATAGCTGTTGCACTGAAAATGCTACATCCCAGCACTAATCCATGCTCTACACGATGTGAATGGTACCCGGGAAACTGTGCAGAAGTTGCAGGGTTTCCATACAAAAATTGTGTAGAGCGATAAGGCAACCTTTAAATTACGAGGTGCCTTAAATAAGTTTCCAGAGTTTTTTTCGTATAAGCACTTTTATTGGTAGTGCACACATTAGCCCGTTTGTCCCCTTTGAAGTCCCTTCTGAAGTAATCTCCTCCAGCTGCAATGCACTTGCGCCATTCCAACAACTTCTGGAAGTCCTCTTGTGTGAGTCTGTCAATGACCCTCATCACACCTCCTCAATCGTCTCATAACGACAGCCTCTAAGAATTTCCTAGGGAATAACCAAAAGTCACAAGCAGCGAGGTCTGTACAGCGAGATCTGAATTGATCAGCTTCTCCATCTCTCTGTTGTCATGACAACGTTCTTCTTTCTGATCTTCTCTGAGCACTCTTGGGACAAACTTTGTGCGAACCTTCCACGCCTTCAATTCCTTGTGAATATTTGTGTGTACAGGTTTCACACTAACATCAAGCTGTACACTTATTGTCTCTATAGACACACGACTGTTCTAATCCATGAAATTCGTTATTTGGCCAATCAATTCTAGTGTTCTGACTTCCTTAATCCCCCCACACCTCTCATCATCCCTCACAAACTCCTTGCCTTCCTTGAATCTCTTATGCCACTCAAAAACTGATGCTTGATTCATACAAGATTGTCCAAAAGCAGTCTGATGCATCCCATGCTTTTCTGTCGCATTTTTTCCAAGTTTAAAACAGAATTCTATTGCATATCGTTCTTCTAAAGTGTCCTTGCGTCCAGACTGCATTTTTGAAATTCACCAGCTGTGACAATCATGCTTTAGTAGGGTGCATTCCAATTTCTGCTGTAGCTGTTCATTTGAACTTGAAATCATAAAAATTGGTCAGTCATCTAATAGGATGTATAGCAATAACATACTGAATTTTCAAGAGTCTACGATAATTTTAAATTCCTGAACAAAAAAGTCTGGAAACTTATTGAAGGCACCTCGTGAATAGTTACATTAATCGCCATAATTGCACGTACTTGGGTCCTCATGAACAACATATAAACTTACAAAGAATAACAATGCTGTATGGGATAGGAATAAAAGAACTGTCATCACAGAAATTACTTTGACATCTCAAAAGATAGTATCTATAGTATTATGAAGCGTCTGCCCTGGGAATGCACTATAAAAACATTTCAGTGCTATGATTCTTCAGTAATGTTTTTCTTCTGGATTCGAAGCTATGCCCTTTCACTCTATGTTTATACATAAAGATTTTATCATCATTCGAAAGCTGAGTATATTTTTGAGGCACCGTGTATATAAGTATATATTTGAATACAATTCAAACATTACTTCACTCAACTTGCTTCAGGATTCTATTAGTCCACAAATTTCTAACATGGCAAGATTTACTTTCAGCAAAAGAGCTCTTGATGCAGCTTTTCTAAACTGAATTTAACTTGAAAATACTATGAAAAAAAATAGCCTTTAAAATTTAGTAATCAGGTTAAACTTGATGAAATAATTCGAAACAAGAAAAATGATTTTTTGTTTTAATTGAATTATTTTTGCAGTACAATAATTTATATCAGTTGATTACTAAATTTAAAATAATTTATATCAGTTGATTACTAAATTTAAAATAATTTATATACAGTTGATTACTAAATTTAAAATAATTTATATCAGTTGATTACTAAATTTAAAATAATTTATATACAGTTGATTACTAAATTTAAAATAATTTATATCAGTTGATTACTAAATTTAAAATAATTTATATCAGTTGATTACTAAATTTAAAATAATTTATATCAGTTGATTACTAAATTTAAAATAATTTATATCAGTTGATTACTAAATTTAAAATAATTTATATCAGTTGATTACTAAATTTAAAATAATTTATATCAGTTGATTACTAAATTTAAAATAATTTATATCAGTTGATTACTAAATTTAAAATAATTTATATCAGTTGATTACTAAATTTAAAATAATTTATATCAGTTGATTACTAAATTTAAAATAATTTATATCAGTTGATTACTAAATTTAAAATAATTTATATCAGTTGATTACTAAATTTAAAATAATTTATATCAGTTGATTACTAAATTTAAAATAATTTATATCAGTTGATTACTAAATTTAAAATAATTTATATCAGTTGATTACTAAATTTAAAATAATTTATATCAGTTGATTACTAAATTTAAAATAATTTATATCAGTTGATTACTAAATTTAAAATAATTTATATCAGTTGATTACTAAATTTAAAATAATTTATATCAGTTGATTACAAAATTTAAAATAATTTATATCAGTTGATTACTAAATTTAAAATAATTTATATACAGTTGATTACTAAATTTAAAATAATTTATATCAGTTGATTACTAAATTTAAAATAATTTATATCAGTTGATTACTAAATTTAAAATAATTTATATCAGTTGATTACTAAATTTAAAATAATTTATATCAGTTGATTACTAAATTTAAAATAATTTATATCAGTTGATTACTAAATTTAAAATAATTTATATCAGTTGATTACTAAATTTAAAATAATTTATATCAGTTGATTACTAAATTTAAAATAATTTATATCAGTTGATTACTAAATTTAAAATAATTTATATCAGTTGATTACTAAATTTAAAATAATTTACATCAGTTGATTACTAAATTTAAAATAATTTATATCAGTTGATTACTAAATTTAAAATAATTTATATCAGTTGATTACTAAATTTAAAATAATTTATACCAGTTGATTACAAAATTTAAAATAATTTATATCAGTTGATTACTAAATTTAAAATAATTTATATCAGTTGATTACTAAATTTAAAATAATTTATATCAGTTGATTACTAAATTTAAAATAATTTATATCAGTTGATTACTAAATTTAAAATAATTTATATCAGTTGATTACTAAATTTAAAATAATTTATATCAGTTGATTACTAAATTTAAAATAATTTATATCAGTTGATTACTAAATTTAAAATAATTTATATCAGTTGATTACTAAATTTAAAATAATTTATATCAGTTGATTACTAAATTTAAAATAATTTATATCAGTTGATTACTAAATTTAAAATAATTTATATCAGTTGATTACTAAATTTAAAATAATTTATATCAGTTGATTACTAAATTTAAAATAATTTATATCAGTTGATTACAAAATTTAAAATAATTTATATCAGTTGATTACTAAATTTAAAATAATTTATATACAGTTGATTACTAAATTTAAAATAATTTATATCAGTTGATTACTAAATTTAAAATAATTTATATCAGTTGATTACTAAATTTAAAATAATTTATATCAGTTGATTACTAAATTTAAAATAATTTATATCAGTTGATTACAAAATTTAAAATAATTTATATCAGTTGATTACTAAATTTAAAATAATTTATATCAGTTGATTACTAAATTTAAAATAATTTATATCAGTTGATTACTAAATCTAAAGGGCAATCGGATTTTTATCGGATTGTTACTAGCTTCCTTGGATTTATTACAATAGGCGTTGGATCTTTTTACCTGCCGAATACCAAGAACTTCTATTACAGGATTTAATATACACTTTCGATTTGACGTTCAATATCCCTTTTTTTCTGTTTTTTTTCTTTTTTTTTTTGCTTTTTTTTGCTTTTTTTTTGCTGTTTTTCTTTTGCAGTATCAAATCTAATTTCCCTTGTTCTATGTAGCTAAAATGATTTAAAAACTTTAAAAACATTTAATTTAATTTTCTATGTTTATTACCTTTAGCAAATCAGAGGCAAATCTTTTATAATATTTTCCTCCGAGGAGATGTATAAACATCGAAAACTCATGGGTTAAAGAAATATATTTTACTATACTGTATTCTTTGTCTTGCATACGATAAAATTTCAATATTTGAAATTTAACTTTCTCAAATCACAAATTTTAAATTCCTAAATTATGATTTATTTGCTCTATCTAGTATATTGAGCAATTTTATTTAGCTGGGATAGTCTTATATAAAATATTACATCCAATAATATTTTGTAAGACCGATAGTCACTGGATTTGCACACCAGTAGATTTATTGTATTTCATTATTCTGAATAATTATATATATATATATATATATATATATATATATATAGTAAGTTATAAAATATATATGGCGATTAAGCTACACTGAATATTCTGCGTTGTTTCATCCACTGTAGGACTCTTCAGGCTTATGCGCGTATTGAGCACTTTTGAAGTAAATACTTAAAGTTTACGCATAAATTTATACTTTCGTATATTAATTTTATGTGAGTAAATGAAGTAGTTATATATATATATATATATGTTAAAAAAAAAAAAAAATGTTAAAAAAAATTAATAATACATCAGTCGATTAAAAAATCACGAAGTGTAATATAACCAGAGGAAAAAAAGTGAACAGAGTTCGGAATGTAATAAAATAAAAAAGTCGATTAAGAAAAAAAAAATCACGAAAAGCAAAAAGAAAGGAAACCCAAAGCGCTTTTCGTACAGACGGACTTTTTCAAGGATATACGTCTGTAAAGAGGAATAATTTTTTTTTTCTAGTATCGTTGTAATAAAAAAAGGAAAGAACCTTAGATGGAATGTGTCCCGCGAAATAGTTCCAACTGCCAGTGAAGGTTTTTTTCTGCTTACACAAAGTAGGGAGGCTGAAACTAATTGCAAGCGCCTCGAGGACAGACAGGTGGAACTTAGTGCGTTCTCTGTGTAAAACAGAAAGACAGTCTGAAGAGAATATAGAAGCACAGTCTTTTTCATCTACTAAGTGTTGTCCAATTGCCGATTCAACTAATTGAGAACTCCTAGATGTAACGTGGCACGTGCTGGTCAATTCTAACCTGAAGACGCTGGGTCGTCTTGCCTATATAGACGGCACCACACCGACATTGAAATTTATAAACAATATTACTTGACTGCGAGATAGGCAAGACGTCCTTACGAAAAGAGGGAAAAACACGTTTGTACAGAAAGCAATTCGAAGGGTTAAAGCACCAAAATTCAAAGTGACAAGAAAGGAAATCTTGTCTCCAATACGTTGGCCTTCAGGTCCAATCCAAGGTAACTTGAGGTGTACTGGCAATCTAGATAGGCCATGTTTGGGTTGCTCAGAAAAGGATTCTATTTTCTTGTTTACAATTTTGTTAACCAATGGAGGCGGATATCCATTGGTAATGAAAATTCGTTTAATATTATCGATTTCTAAATCGATACAAGAAGGCGAGCAAATGGCAAGTGCCCGATGGGTTAAATTTCTAATAATATTTAAGCTTCCTAGTTGTTGGTGCGAAAGAATTCCAACTCAGGTACAGACCAGTAAAAGTAGGTTTTCTGTAAACGGACGTGACAAAGGAAGACCCACATTTCGAAACTGAAACATCCAAGATAGGAAGGGAGTTGTCTTTTTCTACCTCCATCGTAAATGAGATGGAAGGATGCAAATCATTTAATAATTTAAAGAAAGACATAGCTTCGTCATGCGTAGCGAAACAAGAAAAAGTATCGTCAACATAATGCATGTAAAAGGTCGGTCTTGGACACTTATTGAACAGCATCTGTTCCAAGAAACCAACAAAAATATTGGCTTCTTGGAACATTTTTATATTCCAATCTTGGGGCTTTCGAACTTTTGGGGTGGGAAACTAAATATTTTTCAACTCTCAAAGTTTGGATCAGAGATTTTGAGGGGGGGGGTACTTCATTACTGAGATATCTAAATAAGTTTATTGATAATTTATTCATATTTTGGGTTGGAAATAGGCAAGAAAACATAATTTTTTATTTTTTCAAATGTTTGTCGATGAGTAGTTGGCCTTGTACTTTTTAATTAAGCAGTTTCAACTATTTGCTTACATGCGGGTACTTGCAATAAATGGGTATCTAAAGGATGTCAGTATGTACGCAGTCAGTCCAGAGTATCAACAGAAAATCCTAAGAATGGTCGGAATTGTGTACAATTTGAAAGTTGTGAAAATAAATATGGTGCTTTTTCATATTTACCAACCACTTGTCTTATTACTCTCCTTCCGACAAAAAAAAGATTGAATACAAGATTTGGAAAGTACGATTTCAAATGCCAACATTCTAGATGAAAAGCCAAAAGAGCCAGTATTCGTTTTGCCATATTTACAGGCCATTATTTTTTTTATTGCACTTATATATTATGTGAACAATTCATTTCAATTTTTACTCAATCTATATATCTATAAAAGTGAAAGTGTCTGTCTGTGTGTATCTGTGTGTCTGTGTGTGTACATTTCCCTACGCAATAACTCTGTCAATTTTAAGTCTACAGACTCGAAATTTGATATACAGGGTACTGAGATTTGGAGAAATCGATGTGATCGGTTTTCGGCCAGAAATTTGGCGATTAAGGGGTCAAAGTTCAACGATTTGACCTTTGAGAACTCTACCAAACTCCTCCAATAATTTTCGGTCTAAACACTTGAAATTTTAGATATTGGTTCATTAGACATGGATCTAACTGAATAACTGAATTTGAGGCCAAAACAATACATTTTAAGGGGTCATAATAGGGGACAATGTTAAAAAAAATTGACCACCTTTTTTTTTTGCCCAACATACATCTTCAAATACCCTGGCAACGTCGAGCACCCATGCTAGTCTTTCATATTTTAAAGTGTGAGATCACTTTTTACCCATCAGAGTTTGAACTTTGAACCAACAAAATTAAATATTGAACAAACATATTAAATATTGACCCAACACTATTGAATATTGAACCAACAATATTGAATATTGAACCAGCAATATTGAATATTGAACCAACAATATTAAATATGGAACCAATAATATTGAATATTGAACCAACAATATTGAATATTGGACCAAAAATATGGAATATTGAACCAACAGTATTGAATATTGAACCAATGAAATTGAATATTGAACCAACAATAATGAATATTGAATTGACGATATTGAATATTGAACTAAAAAATAACCAATATTAATTAACGATATTAAATATTGAATTAATGAAATTGAATATTAAACCAACAATATTGAATATTGAATATTGAACCAGTGAATTGAATGTTGAACCAATGAATTGAATATTAAACCAACAATAATGAATATTGAATCAGCAATATTGATATTTAACTAAAAATATTGAATATTAAATCAACAATATTGGATATTGAACCAACAATATTGAATATTGCACCAACAATATTGAATATTTAATCAACAATATTGAATATTGAATATTGAACCAACAATATTGAATATTTAATCAACAATATTGAATATTGAACCAACAATATTGAATATTTACTCAAAAATATTGAATATTGAACCATCAATATTCAACTTGTAAGTCGATTTAATTTTTGAAATCTTTCATTCGAGCAAATAATTAGATTTATATTAAATAAATTCTCCGCCATAATTAAAATCAATTAAAAATTCCATTAATAATTTGACGCTTTCAATTAAATCACCTGTCATTCTTTAAGTTAATCCTAATTACTAATATAAAAGTGTCAAGAACAAAATCTTAAACAAAATGCGATCAAGTTTAATAATAATCTGTCCAAATGTGAAGGCATTATAAACATTTCAATTAAAATAAAAACATATTTAGGAATTTTTTATTACTGAAATGCTAGAAGGCATCAGAAATGTGAGCTGGTTTTATGTTAAACTAGAAGGCCACCTAACACTACCCGGTCGTAAGATACGGTTAAATATAGTATTTTAATGTGTGCAGATTTTATATTTATTATTATAAAGCCAATTCTCTATTTGTTATTATATTGTACCAAATATATAGTTGTGTCCCCCCGGTGTGACCCGGACATAAAATACAGTAAAATAACGTTAGGTTTTGTGTTCCTGGAATAGAAGCGCTGGTTAAGTTTGAATAAAATAAATACATATTAGATATGTATTGAAATCCAACAACAATATGACCAGCTACAACATGACGAAAAAACAAAAAAAGACAGAAAGACATACTGATGATGAAGTGTATCTTCGAAATATATTCATAAATTTCAAACAAAATAAATATCTGTTTATTTTGTAATACTGCGTTGTTTTGGCTTCAAACGTATCTAATACGTATTTATTTTTCACTTAAATAAATTTAATTCATTTAATTCATGCAGATTTCGTATTTATCTTCATAAAGTCAAGACTCCATTGATCATTATTAGGGCTGTAACAACAGCATATTCTTTTCATTTTTGACTTTCGAATATATATCCGTTAATATCTTATATGTTTTTATATAGACTGGTGTGGTTCTCCGTTGATTGACTGTATCTTACTGCGTCGGATATATACTTGAGAGTCAAACGAATGAAAAGAATATTCTGTTGTCACAGTTCTAATTATTATTATATTGTACCCAATATATTGTAGTGATTTCAAAAGTTAAAAAAAGAAAAAAGGTGACTTCGGTTGAAATCGAAACCAAAACATATAGTGTTGCAGCCTGAGTTGTTAAGTTTTAAAAGTTTCTAGAAATAACGTCATGACGTTAAAATTTGAGACGGTGACAAACACATTAGGGGGTGATTTAACAGTATCCGGACAAAAGCACACCAGACAAAAGCTCACCAAAATAATTCAAACATAGATAAAAGGCCACAACGATAAAAAATAAATTGATTTTTAAAAGTTTTTTTTTTTAATCGCTTTATATTTATTTTTGCATAATCATAATAAACGTTTATCAGTAAATATTTTTCTTGACAAAAATGCTTTATTTCCTGTTTAAACATTTTTTCCAGTAGCATCCTCATGAAATTGTGGATGCTTGCTTTTAAGGCTCTGCGCCTTTGTTTATTTAAAAAAAAATGCGATTCTCCTTTCTTAGCCGATTACGTGAAAGCAGCTTGAAAATCATAGTGGTAAAAATAAAATAAAACAAAATCAGATTTTTTTTTTTTTTTACAAGGTGGTCACCACTTATCAAGGCCCGGAATCCACTCGGGGATAAAGGTTATTGCGTGTACAGTACGTTAGTATTGGAGATTTGATAAAGCGTCTTACTTAAGGGGGCGGTTCATCAGGAATTTGTTTATGTTGGACTTGAAGACATCCAGGTTGTAGTCAGGTGGGAAACAGGCAAACGGAACAAAGTTCCACAGGCGTGCACTTCTAAGAAAGAAACTTTGTTCATGGAACCTACGTTTTGATTTAGGCTGAGATAAAAAGTGGGGAAAATTTTTCACGCATAAACTTAATGTAAAATAATAAACCCTTTTCAGACCAGACAGCTTTTTAAGGACATGTAACCAATTTTTTGTTGGTTTAAATCTTGGCCATGTTAATGTTCCTGATCAAGCTTTAGTACAAGACTAGCAGGGAGACCCGACGTTGTCCGGGATTGAATGATGATCAACGAATATTTCACACTCCTGTATTTTTATTGTCATCAAAATCGGTGAAATCGTCCATTTGTTTTTTTTTCAATCAAATAGCCTACTCTAGTTGGGGACCCATTGCGGTGCACTGGGAAGAATCTTCACATGACTCCCTGCAGTGGCTTTGTTTGCACTACATAGTAATCTACATTGCACTGTAGAGAACTTACTGTTGATTTTATAAAATTATTTGTTATACATACAACTTGAATTATAGTTTAAAATGCAAAAGTCAAGTATCATGTTTTAATTGTGCTCGAAACAAAAACATTCATTTCGAATACGCTCCTGCCATATCAGAGAACCTACTGTTGATTTTATATGTCGGGCCTTTCGGCTTGTGTAGTAATAAAACTTCTCAAATGCACTTGGGAGGTTAGGCTGTGTAAGGTGTCAACTTTACACAAAATCGCCTGTTCTTTCTTACATAGGATTATTTCGATTATCGATTACAGGGTAGATGATACAAGTGTCATCCTAAAGAAAACAACACGCCAGCTTTATTTTTTAAATTTTATTGAAAAATCAATTTAGGTAACTTGATTATGTAGTACCTATTTACAATGCCTCCCCACGGGACAGAGTTAGACACCAGGGTCGTTTTTTAATGGGGAGAAAAGGTACAAAAATAAAAAATTGTGTTAATCGTGAAGAACCGATCCTCCACCGAAAGAAAACAAGAAATCAAAGTGCAGCATCTGAAGAACGAGATGGTATTTATTTGCTCCCCCACCGAGCAAATTAGGCACAAGGCCGATTTTTAATGTGAGGAGTGAAGGGGAAATGGGGACCAACTCCCCGGGGAGTAGGGGAGTTGGATAGTGACAATTGGTATGAAGGGTTGCCCCTACATTGACCAAGGTCTTATATGTGAGGTTGCCCACACATATGGTCTTTGCTTGCAGTATCTGCCGGAACAGATTGTATTTATTTGCTTCCCCACTGAGCAAATTAGGCACAAGGCCGTTTTTTAATGTGGAGAGAGAGGGAGGAGGAGGGAGGGAAAGGGGGGTCCAGCTCCCGAGAGGTGGGAAATGGGAGCTGGATAGTAACTGTGGTCTGTAAGGTGATCCCTACATTGACCAAGTTCAGATATGTGGGGTTACCCCCACATATGGTCTTTGCTAGTCATAGCTAGTCTTTGCTCGCAGCATCTGTCGGAACAGATGGTGTTTATTTGCTCCCCCACCGAGCAAATTAGGCACAAGGCCGATTTTTAATGTGAGGAGTGAAGGGAGGGGGAAGGGAAAAAGGGGACCAGCTCCCGAGAGGTGGGAAATGGGAGCTGGTTAATGGTCAGGCATGTGGGGTTGCCCCCACATCTGGTCTTTGCTAGTCATAGCTAGTCATAGCTAGTCATAGCTTGCAGCATCTGTCGGAACAGATGCTACACTTTGATCTTGCCCAAAAGGCCAAGTACTATGTAACTTGCATATGTAGTAGAGCTGACATCTATTCGATGTAGCATCCTTCGGTCTCAACCACCACCTTGATATGGGTGGAGAACTGGGAGTATGGCTTTTCCACAAAGGCCAGCAGGAGCTTGGCGAATAATCGGCAACTGGTGGCGATCAGGATGGCTTTAGTGTTATGGGAGGTCATGTTGGTGATGTTTTCAACGTATTACACCAACAAAGTAGTCGAGTGGGTTCAGGTCGGAAGAGGAGGGGGGGCTAGGGAGAGAAGGGTACAAATTCGTAGCATTCCTTCTGAAGCCAAGCCTAAATTTCTTTGGACTTGTGGGCTGGCACCACGCCCTGCTGCCAAACCCAGAGTCTGCCAGCAGCCACCTTATTGCACCAGGGGATCACCACACTCTTCAGCACATCCACGTACACTTAGTATTGACTTTCAATCCAACTTCGAAGATGTGAGGTGGCATGATGTGGCCCTCACTTGAAACCACACCAAAGACCATAACCGTGACCGGACACTTTGTTTTCTTCACCCTGAGCACGTCCTTATTATTCATGGCAATCTGGTGATGTATTTTCCGGTGCTGATAATGGTCCTATTGTCATAACTTGGATCGGTAAAGAGCATGTTGTACAGCGGTGCATCTCCGACCTTGCTCGTTGAACATTGTGTCACTGTGTCACTTTCAGACATGGTAGAAGGCTCTTAGGAAGACTCTTGGGATTTGAACACAACTGGCCAACTAGTAGATGGCCCATTTTTCATCAAACGGAAATGGAACCATGTCATATTTTCTAGGATGATAATTTTATTGTTCCACCCTGTATAATACTTATCAAAGGCATTCTGCTACAAGGCCTATCTAAGACACTGCCATGCACATAAATAACTACATGTGAAATTTTCTAAAAGTCGACTCAGCCGTTTTCGAGTACATAGTGAATTCTCTCACTCACTCAATCACAGACAACGTTCCTCTAATATAATAGAGATATGTCATTAAAAGTCACAAAAATATATGCTTTCTTCCTACTATTAACCCTACATTTTACTGTTAATATGAAAAATTAAATGATTAAGTGTGATTATATAATTTTGCTGGTCAGACATAGGGTTAGCGATAAAAAATTAGTTAACTGCCCTAAAAAGTTAGAATAGCTCGGAAATGGGGGGGTCGTTTTACATTAAATTTATATACTCAAGTAACACCTAAACTTTTAATTCTAAAATAATTGCTTGTTTCTTTTGTCAGTTTATTCACGCGTTATTGCCTAAAAAAATAGAATCTCATCTGGAGGTACTTTTAAATGTATATATATTTTACTTTTTAATTTGTTAAACTTCTAAATATTTTGAGATTTGAATTCATATTTTCAATTGTGCCATTTTTCCCCTATTCGTTCACATGTAACATTATTATCGGTGCTATTTAAATTCAGTTAAAGCAGTTATTTTAAAGATAGCAGGTTTTCAAATTACCTACGAATTATAGAATGTATCTGAAAGTGAAATAAGTATTAAGTTTAAAACATTCGAAAGGAAAAAATACAATAAAATAATAAGTAATAGAGCAAGGTAGTTTGCTTGAAGCATTGCTGGTAAATATATATGAAAGAGTATATAAGAAGGCTATAGCAATTCAGGGAAACGGTTGTTGTATTGGCGTGACGTATGAACAAAAATGGACAAACAGAAGAAGGTCTTATTTGTTTTTGTTATTTTTTTTAACTTTGTATATCCATTTATTTTTCAAGATAATCAATACAAATCAAAAAATATAAACTAACTATTTGATGTAACCGGGATGGTGGAGGTGATAATATTTCGAGATGACATCTTTTTTTCAAAAGAGAAGGGACCAAAGAATGTTCCTAAAAAAGAAAAAAAAAACATTGAAATATCGTAAGGTCCATACGCAAGGTCGGAGATGCACCGCTGTCCAACATGCACTTTACCGATCCAAGTTATGACAATAGGACCATTATCAGCACCGGAAAATACATCACTAGATTGCTATGAATAATAAGGATGTGCTCAGGGTGAAGAAAACAAAGTTTCCAGCCACGGTTATGGTCTTACGATATTTCAATGTTATTTTAAAGATAGTTTAGCAGGTTTCCAAATTATTTACGAATTATAAAATGTATCTAATAGTGAAATAAGTATTAAGTTTAAAACATTCGAAAGGAAAAAATACAATAAAATAATAAGTAATAGAGCAAGGTAGTTTGCTTGAAGCATTGCTGGTAAATAATTTATGAAAGAGTATAAGAAGGCTATAGCAATTCAGGGAAACGGTTGTTGGATTGGCGTGACCTATGAACAAAAATGGTTAGACCTTATAATATTTCAATATTTTTTTTCTTTTTTAGGAGCATTCTTTGGTCACTTCTCTTTTGAAAAAGAGATGTCATCTCGAAATATTATGACCTCCACCATCCCGGTTACATCAGATAGTTAGTTTATATTTCCTGATTTGTATTGATTATCTTGAAAAATAAATGGATATACGAAGTTAAAAAAATAACAAAAACAAATAAGACCTTCTTCTGTTTGTCCATCTTTATTAATGCGGCACGCTAATACAACAGCCGGTTCCCTTCATCGCTATGGCCTTCTCATATTCTTTCATATTTAAAATAAAATAATAGCTATTTCAGACGATGTATACTGGTGACTAGACAAGAGCCAGAGTCCGGGCGGCGCCAGCAAAATAAAAAAAAATTGATGTTTGCAGCGTTTTGATACTCATTGTGCACTCTCTGAGATATAGACGTTTAGCAAATAGATAAGGAATAAATTTTAAGATTTCAAAAAGGTTTGATAAGATAATGGGCTGAAATAACTTTGGAATATTTATTTTGTTTATCATAATTTACAAATAAAAAAATAAATTAAATTCTGAGAGGCAAGGCTATATCTGGGAATGGGATTCATAATCTGTAGTCGTTAGTCTTATGTTGAAAATAAGTAATCTATATATAAATGAGACAGTAGATGTAAGATGTGTCTGTCTATATGTGTGGAAATATTTAATCGAAAAAACTCTTAAAGTACTGGTCACGTGACACTGAAATTGACAGGAGATAGTAATCATACGCAAAGGATGGTTTATAATGAGTAAAATCTTTGTTTGGATGGATGGATAACGCGTACAGACATATATCGGCAAGTTGAAATGCAAACTTGCCAACATATTTTTACTTCTTTATGCGCATGCACAAATTCAATTTATTTCTTTTTTATTTCTTCAGGTCGTTTAATATTAAGCCTGCCTTACCTATTTCTCGATATCTACACTGGTTGGAGCGCTAAATGTTTTGGTTTCGATTTTAAATGATGGCACCCAAGTCATTTGTTTTTAAATCACTACTATATATTAGGTACAATATAATAATCAATAGAGAATTGGCTCTGTAATAATAAATACGAAATGTGAATGAATTAAGATATACTTAAACGTATTTTACGACCGGTCAAGGCTGGGTGCGCCCCTATTCTGCGAATAAATAAATACATTGTTTTTTTTCTTGTATTGCCAGTAAAATCAAAAAGAATCGTTTTTGAAGTGGGAATAAGGTTAAAATTTCTCTACTTTAAATTCCGAGACTGGAAAAAAGTTCTGATTTTTTTTCGATTCTTGATTCCAATTTATCGCCCCAATATTAGTAGAAACTGATTGTAAGATTTATTATCTTAAAATGTAGTATCAGACTTATAAAAAAAAATTAAAAATACGAAAATGTCATCGATTCTTTGGAAACAGTCGCTTAACTGGAAATATTTTTTAAAGAAAAATGACTCATCCTATGACTAACCCTAAATCCGGGGTATTGCAATTTGGATTTATAATAATTTTGCCATTATTTTTTCCAAGGAATGAAACCCTCCCTTTAACAACAGAACGAGAGGCAACCATGCTGATTCTTGTGTGATGAAAATAAAAAGATTTAAATAAAACCTCATTTTGAGATAAAAAATGAAAACAGCTTTAGAACGTAAAAGTATAGCGAGCGATAGGAAATTAAATTTTAATGCTTCTCGTTAAAGTTATATATATATATATATATATATATATATATATATATATATATATATATATATAATTCATATTTACTTATAATTATGGAGCCCTTTTAAGAACACTTAAGGATGGGTATAAAACTAAGAGGTAGTCAACTAGCGCTTATGAAATGTTCACGACTAGTGTGTGCAAAAAAAGTATTCTTAAAATTCTTTAAAAAAGACTAGTGTGTGCAAACACCCTGGACTGTATTATGTCTGCTCGCAAACTGGGTGTGTACTAGTTACTAATTCACTTCATTCTTGTGACAATTGTTTGGTGGCCCGGAGGTAAAAGCTCAACAAATGGAGTCAAAGGTGGCTCCGTGCCTGGGTTCGAATCTCCCGGCGGGAATTGTCATTCTATACTGATGATTATGTAAGCATGAAACACTAGTGTCTGTAAGGTATAAAAAGAATAATAATTATTATATTATATATATATATTAAATTTCTCGACTGTTAACTATACAATTAGATTATTAACATAAAATATGATCAATAATAATTGATAACTCAATTTCATCTTCAAACCATGATGCTTTAATACAAAATCAACACAACGAAAAAATATTGTTGATTTATGGCGGCCATCTTAAATGTTGCTAAGCCACTAACATTGCACTTGTGACATGTCTCTCAAAGTAGTGGAAGTCATTCAAGTAAAAACGTTTGGATTGTGAATTTAGAGAAAATTGGTTCATATTCAAAATCAATACTGATTTCTATTGTCTGGCAACAATTCCAAGAATACTTTTTTTTCATCGTAGTAATTGGATGTTTTCTATATCTAAATTATTATAAAATATCGGTAATATATATAAATATACACACCTATCAAGTTGAGTTTTTTTTTCTCACTCTGGCATTGGTATTAAAAGCTTACTTTTCTATTTAGAAATCATTGAAACGAACTTTTTAATATACTCACTCATGGATATGCGAACGACTACATGAAGGTTAACTAATTTGCATATTCCTTTGAAAAACGAAGGTTCATTACTTAATTATTCATGTTTTTATATTTCGTTAGTAGATGACTGGTTTAATTTGAATAATACGCTGAATTCTATTTCTGCATATTTTCTACATTCTGTATAATTGCGTAGAATTTAAGATGAAAATGTTTTAGCACATGGACCAATATATCGTAAGTTTGCAACAACAGATGCCACATACAAATTCAATACATCTAGGCTGATAGCCACTATCTTATGTAGCTTGCAAACACCATTTTGGACACATTCAGTCGTGATAATAAAATACTACATTGCATCCTCCAAGCAACACCATCGTAAGCGAAACATCTTTAGAAGAAGGAATCGCTATTTTCCTCTCTAAGTATTTAGTCCTACCACTGCTATCAGTTGTCACCAGATTCTGTGATTACACTGACCGTAACTTAATATGGGGATTCGATTATGTGCTGTGATTATTCTGTGATTTCACCTAACGTTTCAAATAAAAAGAGAGTAGTATGGCCTATTAGATAGCAGTTGTTACCGTCCGCCTATAATATATAATGAAAATAAAAGAATGAACTAAAAATTAATCTTAACCCAGTTCATTTATTCTGGAAGGAACATTGTGTCATAAGGAAAAAAAAACAAACAAAAAAAAAAAACACTGCGGCAGACCTAAATAATGATTTTTGTAGCCTTTAAATATTTCCTTTTAATTTTTTTGAATTTTTTCCGGCGATTATCATCGAGTACAGATTTAATTTTCAGATTAAAAAATAAATTTAAGGTAGTATTTTAATGACTGTAATAGTTGAGGATCAATTTGTAATGATAACTACTACTACTACTACTACTAATAATAATAATAATAATAATAATAATAATAATAATAATAATAATAATAATAAATATGATAAATATGCCACGTCGGTTGTTAATGCTGCCCCGAGCTGTTAAATGTTTCCCTTTTCTGTTGGTAAGGTGTATACAATTTTTTCCCCAGGTATTTTGGTAATATGAAAGCTAAGCGTGTAATCTATGATAAGCGCCATAGAATGCGAAAAATCAAAAAGGAAAAATCTAAGTGCTAGTAACAGCATTAACAACAGGAGTGGCCAAAAATGGGTGTTCACTATAGTCGAACGCTATAATTCCAAATTTAAGCCTGTAAGCGCTGACAATCGCCTGAAAAAATTACGAATAAGTGAAATATAAAAAAAAAGTAAATGTTAGGGGCAGCATAGTTCAGGTCCACCAATTCTTTCTTTTTTTTATTTTACCATCTGAAAGTTATGTGTGTTTTAAAGGTTTTAAAAGGGTTCAATAGCTGAATCTAATTGAATTGCCAGACTCTACTAAATATTTGAAGCCAAATTTTCAGATGTAAGACCAAAGAAGGTCAAATTGATAACTATACCAGGTTTTCAAAAACAAAAGAACCAAATTGAAAATAAAACAACAAAGAGTGTGTGCGTAAATATATAAACATTTATGTAATTTTCACGTCATTATTACTATTTTTTGTGCTTATGTAGATTGATGATGTTTTAAACTGGCGCATTTTACATATATTTATATATTGAAGAGTTTAGCTTCCAAAAAATTGCGTCTTTTTTATTGTGATTCGTTCAAAAAAAAATTACGGAATTTTATTAAATGAAATTTTTTTTTTTACATATCCAATATTTTTTCACTTGGCAATTTCTAACTACAATAAATTGCGGTTTCACTTAATGCCATAACTAGCAAATTCTAGCCTTGCTACAAATATAATTTGCTCATTTCTTTCTGTCCTCTGATGATAAAAATGGCAAGAATAGCATTCTTTGAAACTCTGTGGAATAAGGATTTTGTAAATTGTTTACCTCCCTTATTATGTTATCGAGAGAAATATGGCCTCTTCTGTCACTTATCGGTAAAAAACGGAAAATTTGTTTTTTGTAAATAAAAAAAATGCTTGATCAATTTTTTGTTATTTTTGGAATATGCAATTCCGTGACAAGTAGGTGTATATATATATATATATATATATATATATATATATATATATATATATATATATATATATAATATATATATATATATATATATAATATATATATATATATATATATATAATATATATATATATATATATATATAATATATATATATAATATATATATATAATATATATATATATTGTGTACGGAAAGTTGTTAGTTTAGACAGATCATTGGTACCGTCGGTTTCAAGCCCGATAATAAGGCCCGTTTTTTTGTCAAGAGACGAATATTGGCTGAAGAGAGCATTATAAGGATACCTTAAACGGGCCTTATTATCGGGCTTGAAACCGACGGTACCAATGATCTGTCTCAACTAACAACTTTCTGTACACAAAATATAAATGCGCTC